>NC_141540.1:8397500-8997500 GCF_021556685.1 Rattus norvegicus | reverse complement strand
ACAGAAAATGTGGTATATCTACACAATGGAATATTAATCAGCTATGAAAAACAATGACTTTATGAAATTCATAGGCAAATGGTTGGAACTGGAAAATATCATCCTGAGTGAGGTAACCCAATCACAGAAAAACACACATGGTATGCACTCATTGATAAGTGGCTATTAGCCCAAATGCTTGAATTACCCTAGATGCATAGACCAAGTGAAACTCAAGACTGATGATCAAAATGTGAATGCTTCACTCCTTCTTTAAAAGGGGAACAAGAATACCCTTGGCAGGGAATAGAGAGGCAAAGATTAAAACAGACACAGAAGGAACACCCATTCAGAGCCTGCCCCACATGTGGCCCTTACATATACAGCCACCCAATTAGACAAGATGGATAAAGCAAAGAAGTACAGGCGGACAGGAGCCGGATATAGATCTCTCCTGAGAGACACAGCCAGAATACAGCAAATACAGAGGCGAATGCCAGGAGCAAATCACTGAACTGAGAATAGGACCCCTGTTGAAGGAATCAGAGAAAGAAATGGAAGAGCTTGAAGAGGCTTGATACCCATTATGAACAACAATGCCAAGCAACCAGTGCTTCTAGGGACTAAGCCTCTACCTAAAGACTATACATGGACTGACCCTGGACTCTGACCTCATAGGTAGCAATGAATATCCTAGTAAGATCACCAGTGGAAGGGGAAGACCTTGGTCTTGCCTAGACTGAACCCTCAGTGAACGTTCTTATTGGGGGGAGGGCAGCAATTGGGGGTGATGGGGAAGGGAACACCCATATAGAAGGGAACGGGGAGGGATTAGGGGGATGTTTGCCCGGAAACTGGGAAAGGGAATAACATTAGAAATGTAAATAAGAAATACTCAAGTTAATTAAAAAAAACAATCAGAAATATAAATTTTTTAACATATCGAGAGGTTATCAACTTTTGCCAACAGAGAAATTCAAAATGAGGGAATTTTGATAGTCTAGCTTATTTCAGTGGAGTGTCAATAATCAAGGAACGAAATAACAATAAATAATAGCGAGGAAGCAGAAAGCGCTGATGAGGTTCATACCTGCTGGAACTATTAAATTATATTAAATTAAATACAAAACCCTCCACAGCATCTCAGAGTTGTGATAGCTAAAAGAACTAAATTTTGAGCTGTAACATGAACCATATAAAGCACTCCTGGCTATATACTAAAAGGTTATCACAGAGATACTTGCAAATCAATATTCACTGTTGGTACATTTGTAATACCTAAAAATCATCCTAATTGTTAGCCAACTGATAAACAGCTAGTGACCATGTGAAATGTACACAAAATGAAATTTTATTCATGCACAATGAAAATGAAAAGTATGAAATTTGTATGGAAATAAATGATACTGGAATATATATTATACAAAATGAGGTAACTCAGACTCAGAAAGCCCATTAAATTCAATCATACATAGCACTGGAAACCTACTTACCTATCTCGGGCTCATGAGATCATAATTCTTGGAGTATAACCTACAATTGCCATTTTACCAAGTCAGCATAATCCCGAACTACACTCTAAATATTTCTCCCACACCCACAGATAAGAGGCTAATAGCTGTTTTTGTGGTTTTTCAGGGCAATTTGCTTGCATTACCTAGGTTTAGTGTTTCTGATGGTGAAGTGGAATGGTCAGCTAGGGACTAAGCAATTTGCTGTGGCTAGGGATTATTTCTCAATACAACCCGATACAATATCTAATGTCCTGAAGCTATGGCCCAAAACATAGAAATTACCTTATACTCATTTGTATATCTAATAATATATTATATATTTATATGCACATTACACACACACACACACACACACACACACACACACACACATGAATGATTACTTTCAGGTGACCCTTACTTTAAATAAGCTGAGAAATATTCCATTATATAAAGGTAGTACTATTTATCATTTTCTTCTGTTGGTAAACATAGAGCTTGGTTTCAGTTTATGGCTATTATAAATAGAGCAATAATGACCATGGTTAAGTAAGTGTTTCTATATATGATGGGGTGCCATTTAGGTGTATGCTCAAAATTGTCTGGAGGTACATTTATTCCCAGCTCTCTGAGGTGTCTCTACACTGACTTCCATAGTATCTGTATATACTTTCATTCCCTCCAACAGTGGAGTATTCTCCTTACTCTATATCACCACTGGCATAGCTATCATTTGTTCTATTGATCTTGGGTGTTCTGATGGATGTAAGGTGAAATCTCTAAGTAGTTATGGTTTGCATTCTCCCAATGGGTAGAAATGTTGAACATTTTTGTGTTTCTCAGCCATTTGAGTTTCCACTTTTGAAAATTCTCTATATCTGTATACCATTTACTTAGTTTTGAATTTATTTATTTATTTATTTATTTATTTATTTATTTATTTATTTATTTATTTATTATTCTGTAGTGCAATACATCCGAGACCAGTTTCCCATCTTCCACTCCTCCAGGTTCCTCTCCTCCTCCCATTTCCCCAGATTCACTCCCTCTCCATTTCTTTTAAGAAAAGAGCAGGCCCCCCAAAAACAACAACCGAACATGTCAAACATAGTATATAATAAGACAAGGAAAAGTGTCCTCATATTGAGGATGAGCAAGATAATTTAATAGGAAGAAGTGTGTACCAAGAGCAGGCAAAAAAGCCAGAGGCACACTGGCTCCCACATTTAGTAGTCCCATAAAATTATCAAGCTAACAGCTAAAACATATATGCAGAGGAACTGCTGCAGACCTATGCATTCCCCTTGATGACTAGATCATCCAGAGACATATGGTAGAACCAAACATTACTGACAAAAAATATTAAAGACATGATTACTAATGATATTCTGCTATCCTTGTCCAGTTTTAATCAGAGAGGCCTCCTCTGGCAGCATATAGGAATAGGTGCAGAGACTCACAGCAGACATTATGCAAAGAGAGTCAAACTGGAGGAATGGATTTGTTCTTCTCTCTCAGAGCCAAGGGGACCCTGAGGAAAAAAGACGAGGAATATTTGTAGAAATATGAGGTGATGGAAGATATGGTAAACTGAATCAACTGAGCAGGGCTCACTGAAACTTACGCCATTTTTTAATTGAATTATTTTTTGACAGTCATTTTTTTGGGGAGGCAGGGTTATTAGGATATTAGCCTTCTCTTGGATATGTAGTTGGTAAAAGTATTTTTTTTTTTTTGGTTCTATTTTTCGGAGCTGAGGACCGAACCCAGGGCCTTGTGCTTCCTAGGCAAGTGCTCTACCACTGAGCTAAATCCCCAACCCCGTAAAAGTATTTTCCTTTCGGTAGGTTACTGCTTTGTCAGAGCAGTGCTTTGCATAGCTATAAACAGAGAAGATTATTCCTATAATTTATAGTAATGAATACAGAGACCCACACCCAGAGATTTTGCACAGTGAGAGATCTCAGAACATTCAGCCCCAAAACGGATTGTATCAATCAAATCCCTTTCATCAGGGCTCAGTGAAACCTCTGGAAGAAGCAGAAGGAGTGTAAGAGTCCAGAGGTGATGTACAACATTAAAAAAAAATGTCATCTAAACACAGCAGGAGCAAGTCACATATGAACGCACAGGGAGTGAGGGGGCATGCACAGGACTTGCATGGCTCTACACCAGAAGGGGTTCTAGAGCCTAAAGGAGAAGGGTATACAAGTTCTCACCCTAACCATGAAGCTGTCTCCAGCTGTTAATCAATTGCAAATGAAAATTTAGTTTTCTCCAAGACAGTCTCAATGGAAAAACTCATTACTTTTAAGGGTAGGTCCCATTCCCTGTAGTAGGTGGCTGACAGAAAATAAACTTAACAACATTTTTGGAGATTTATTTGTCCCATAATGCTCTGTTGGGGTTTTGTTTTTTTCTTTTTTCCTTAAATGTGTGTGTGTGTGTGTGTGTGTGTGTGTGTGTGTGTGTGTGTGTGCGTGTGTGTGTGTGTATATATATATATGTATACATATATATGTATATGTGTGTGTACATGTATATATATATATATATGCACACATATATAACTTTTTTATCGCACAGTTCCTTTTTGTATATGTTAGGGATCTCTAGTGTTTTATGAGATTCCTGAATGTGTGGGTGAGTGCAACTCTGGATTTATATATTTCTTGTGTCTTTTATAAAATGTATGTAACAATTATGTTATACTTTCCTTATGATTCATTCCATCTCAACTACAGGCTGTGTCCTGTAGCCTTAAACCAGAGCTTCAGAGAAGTTTGGTTATAATTTCTGCACTTTATGAATTTGAGTATTCATAATGGCTTGAAATTCAAATGCTCCTATATAATAGAAGCAAACTCTGGACAAAATGAAAGTAAAATCAATATTTTTGATACACTCTCAACTTAGACAAGTTCAATGATAGAAGTATGAATTGTAACTTCTGATTTTGCAGCTTGAGATCTTTTCACAGAAGCTGCATTTAGCTGCATGCCAACACAGCAGCGTCACTTATGACCTTCCTCCTAAATGAGGAGGAGGAGCTGGAAAGCTGTTTTCTAGCATCTATTTGCCCTAGCGCTTCTCTTGCACACTTTTCAGAGGTGGGTTTTGTGTATAACTTAATATTGGGATGTGGAGATGAGCCTTGTTCTTTGTATCCAGGGTGACGAGCTAATCTGACATCCAATTCTCAGCGGGTTTGCAGGGTTTGAGAACCATTTACATTTGTGCTACAATTATTAGCCACACTCAAACATTAATGAAAATCACTGCCATTCCCCCCTAATATTATGTGCAAGCAGGTCTCTAGTCCAGATCTTAAACATTGTCAGCAGTTTTCAGACTCCATACCTATCATCTCTTCAAAAGGAGGATGAACATTGTCTGTTGATCTAATAAACAAACATTCCCCCTCCTGATCATTTTCAACTAAAATGCTGAGAGAACAATTGCCTTCCCCAGGAGAGAGCACACTGCTTGCTTATTCAATAGAAAAGATTGGCACTGAGAACATACATTCACATTATATTATACAGATTCAGTAATTATATTTATGTATTTATATAAATGTGGTTGTGCACACATGCACACAGTGCCCTCCTCAAACATCAATTAAAGGAAAAGAGGCCATCAAATTTAAAATCAAGGGACTGAGATACATGAGAATATTTGGAAAAAGGAAAGGGATGGGGGAAATGATAAAATTATAATAAAAAATATAAAATATGTGAAACGAGTCAGCAATTGGATTGGAATGTGTACTTCCAGAGCGTTCTTTTCTTCTAAAGATTATTTTATAAACAACTTTCAAAGAGAATGAGAATTAAGGAGTGGGATCCTGTGTAATAGATGTGCCCTACTCCCATGAAGGGGCATTATGAAAAGATAAGGGTTCTGACATTTCAATATTCATCCTTTTAACACTTACCTAAGAATTGATTTTTTTTTCTTTTGAGTACCATAAAAAAACCTCGAAACTACTGGGGAGAGAAACTTTAACCTAGCAATACCACTGCTCTGCCATGGAATCATATCCAAGGGTCAATGTCTGCGTGATACTGATGGAATACAGATCTTTAAGTCCAGTGGCTGAAATACGGAAACACCCTTAGCATACTTTTTTCTGGTAAAATTAGTTGTAGAAGAAAGCAGCCATGTTTGAAAGTGGTATCTAACTTAGGGACAGACAAAGTGGTAAATGAAAGAAAGATTTCATAGAATGAGTTAGATATAGGATATACCTAACTATCTCAAAAACAGCACAGGAAAGAGAAACTAAGACCAGCACATGTAGTTCAGCTGAGTTCTGTTTAGTCAGTGGGAGTCAGTACAGTGAGTACAATGCAGTGGAGTTCAGTTTCTTTGTGTAATCACACAGTTCAGTGCAGGTCAGCAGAAGCAGTTGAATCTGGAGAACAAGAAGTAGCCAGAAATTAGAAAAAATTACCGGAGTTAGTTGAAAGAGTAATTCTTAAACAGAATAATTCAGTGAGAAGCTGAGAAAACCACGATGAATCAATCAGCTCAGAGAGGAGTTTGAACCAGAAGACATAAGTCGAACTAGTCAGACAGAGTTCAGAAAAAACTTGAAAGAGTAAGCTTATTCAGCAGTAAGACTGAGATGACAATTACATCAGGGTAAAAGAAGTTATATTTACATAATATCAAAAAGAAATAAAAGCTGGTGCAGAATGTTATTCCTAAGGTAACATTAATTCAAACCCTAACCCTAACTGTAAACCTATATCTATATCTAAACCTGAGCCAGACTCTTAACTTACCCTTAAACTTAAACTTACACTTGCACTTATCTGTTCTGTGAACTCCACCTATACTCTAACCCAGAATATGACCACAACCCCTATGTAAAACCCAATACCAAACACAAACCCAGCTGCCAAACAACACAAAACTTATCCCTACATCTATCCCAATTCCTACCTTTTGCCCAGATAGGCCTTTTCATTGAATCAGTACAGGGGGCAGGTTACACCTTGGGAGACCTCAAAATTATTTGCACTCTGGAAATCCATATATAAAGGAAATATGGAATTTTTAAAATTAGAAATTTTATTTTTTAATGAAAAACATGCAAAATATAGTGAATTGATTGTGTTCTTTTCCCTTTCCAGCTCTTCTCAGTTCCTCCCCAACTCCCTAAACACCTAACTTTATGTTCTCTCAGTCAAAAAAGGGGAAGAAGGAGAGAATACCAATAAGACCAAATAACAAAACAAAAGATCCTTCAAGTCGCAGAGAAAGCATGAGATTCTGATTGTGTGGGAAGGAGAGGCAAATTTTTCTAATCTGGCTGTAAAAATCACAAAGGGATACTGGATTTAATTGCAAACATATTGGAATGTGTTAAAGGAGTCAGCGGTAGAAAGAGACCTAAAGAGAGCTAAGAAGGAAAGGGTTTTAGACAACTTGAGTCTTGGAAGGAGAAGGGAGACCAACTATAGGAAGGAACAGAACTGAGGAGGGAGTTGAAAAGGTGTGGGGAGAATTTTAGAAAACTAAAATAGTTACATGAGTATATGAGAATGTCACAATGAAGGTTATGGATTTGTGAGGGGATTTTAAAAATCTATAAAAATTATGTGTTGTCCCAGAGGTTGTGTTTTCATATTTTTATTTATATCCAGGAAAAAAAAAGAGAAAAAGAGCCTTCTCATTAAAGGGATCTTTAATCTTTATTCATTCATTTCACAAATTCATCCTAAGCATGCTTCCTTCTACAAGACCAATTATATCTTTAAATTGACTCAGATTTTCTAGTTATTTTCCATGACAGTATTCATCACATTATAGATTAGTTTTATGTTCTGTAATTGTCTCTATTTTTAGCAATGCAAAATATTAAACTGAAAATAAAATACCTAGCAATTAATAATGACATATAGTTAGTTTAGAACCTCTGATAGCATTTAACGTGGGTGATCATGGATATATATATATATATATATATATATATATATATATATGATTAGTAATTAATAGTAATTAGTGCCATATATATATATATGGATGGCATCAATTTTCATTATTTAGTCAAGTCCCATCAGCATGCTTTTTATGCCTGCCTTTCCCCCCTTTTTATCTTTTATTTGATTTTATTAGCTACTTTATTTATCTACATTTAAAATGTTATCCCCCTTCCCAATTCAAGACCCTGTTCCCTCCCAAATCCACCCTGCTTCTGTCAGGGTACTCCTGGCCCATCTACCCTGTTTTACTTTAGCACTCTAGCATTCCCCGGTGCTGGGTCATTGAGCCTCCACTTAACCAAGGAGATCCCCTCAATTGGTGCCAGAGAGGGTAATCCTCTGTTACATATGTAGCTGGAGTCATGGGTCCCCAATATGTATTCTTTGGTTGGTGGTTTAACCCCTGTAAGATTTTGGTGTCTGGTTGGTTGGTAATGTTCTTCCTATGGGGTTGCAGACCCCTTTATGTCTTTTAGTGCTTTCCCTAAGTCTTCCATTGTGGTCCCCTGCTCAGTACGAGCAGGCTGTAGACATCTGCATCTGTTGAGGTCAAGCTTTTTTTTTTCAATCTGTATTAACTTGGGTATTTCTTATATACATTTTGATTGTTATTCTGCTTCCCGGTTTCTGGGCCAACATCCCCCTAACCATTCTTCCTCCCCTTATATATGGCTGTTCCCCTCCACATCCTCCCCCCATTACCGCCCTCCCCCCAACAATCACGTTCACTGGGGGTTCAGTCTTGGCAGGACCAAGGGCTTCCCCTTCCACTGGTGCCCTTACTAGGCTATTCATTGCTACCTATGCAGTTGGAGCCCAGGGTCAGTCCATGTATAGTCTTTGGGTAGTGGCTTAGTCCCTAGAAGCTCTGGTTGGTTGGCATTGTTGTTCATATGGGGTCTCGAGCCCATTCAAGCTCTGATTCCTTCAACAGGGGTCCCATTCCCAGTTCAGTGGTTTGCTGCTGGCATTCGCTTATGTATTTACTATATTCTGGCTATGTCTCTCAAGAGAGATCTACATCTGGTCCTGTCAGCCTGCACTTCATTGCTTCATCCATCTTACTTAGTTTGGTGGCTATATATGTATGGGCCACATGTGGGACAGGCTCTGAATGGGCATTCCTTCAGCCTCTGTTCTAAACTTTGCATCCCTATCCCTCCCAAGGGTATTCTTGTTCCCCTTTTAAAGAAGGAATGAAGCATTCTTAACTCACAGTTTGAGAATAACACAATCTGTTAATCACCTGCTTGAAAGCATCCTTCACCTGCTGGTTCCTTAGGGTGTAAATGAAAGGGTTTAGCAATGGGGCCACAGAGGTATTGAGAACAGCTACACCTTTATTTAAAGTCACCCTCTCTTTGGCTGATGTTTTTATGTACATAAAAATGCAGCTCCCATAAGTAATGGAGACAACAACCATATGTGAGGAGCAGGTGGAAAAGGCCTTTCTCCGTTGTTGAGCTGAAGGAAACTTTAGAATAGTTTTGAGGATGAGTGTGTAGGAGAGAATCACTAAGATCAAGGTGATGATAAGTGTCAGTACAGCTACAACAAAAGCAATCCATTCTATGAAACGTGTGTCTGTGCAAGACAACTGCAGGACAGGAGAAGTGTCACACAGAAAGTGATCTACAGTTTTCGAAGCACAGAATTCTAGTTTGAGTCCCAACATTAAAGGAGGAAAGATGGATAAAAACCCAGTAACCCAGGAACTGATAACTAGTAGGTGGCACACTTTACTGTTCATGATGATGGGGTAGTGTAATGGTCTGCAGATCGCTACATAGCGATCATAGGACATGGCAGCCAGGAGGTAGAACTCTGTAATAAGTAGTAGAACGAAGAAGAATAATTGAGCTACACAAGCATTGTAGGTAATTGTTTTGTCTCCAGTGATAATGCTCATCAAGAATCGTGGAATACGGGCAGTTGTGAATGCAATTTCCAAGAGGGAGAAATTCCGGAGAAAGAAGTACATTGGAGTCTTGAGGCGAAGATCCAGCAGGGTGAGGAAGATAATTATTAAGTTCCCCATTAGGCTAAAGATGTAATTGAAAAACATAAACAGGAAGATCAGAATTTGAAGCTGAGGATCATCTGTCAATCCAAGTAAAATGAACAAAATCTCTACTGACTGGTTTTTCATGTTTTTTCTTGTTTTATGAAGTCTACATAAAAAAGAACAAAAGCAGCAGCAACAATGCCATCAACAACAAGAAGAACAAACTCAAAAACTAAATTTATAAGTTTTTCTTTTTCATCCTAGAAAATTCAATTTTTATAAGTTTGAAGAGTATACAAATATTTCACAATAATATTTCAGACTTTATCCCATGTGAAAATCCTCTGCCTGAAAAGCATGTTCCTTTATCTGTACAAATTTAGAGGAGTTATTTCAGTCATTTGAAATATAACTCCTTGGCATCACTAATATTCACCTGTGGCCATCATTTCCATACTTTATCCCAATGGATTTTCCAGGTGTGTGATATTTCAGAATTTCAAAATTTTGATATTTCAAAATTTCAAAATGAAATGCAAAAAGAATGACAAAATGTTTATAGGAGATTCTTATACTCTCACTAACCATAAAACTAATGATATATATATATATACATATATATATATGAAATTTCTAAGAATGAAAAACTTCTAAAAACTAAAATAAATTTTATATTATAAAATGTAGTCTAACACAGTCAAACAAAAGCTTTAAACTGAGTTATCAGTTAAAACTGCTGCTATAAACACTATTCCTTTAGTATGTTTTCCCATGACTGTCCACTATTTCATGATGGGTTTAAGGGGGGATAGATTTTAACGAAAAAACTAATAACCTATAGATTGAAAAATAGTGTTTTCAAGTACATGTGCAAAGTTTATTCATATTTACAGTTAGATGAGACAATTACCTTATATTCTTAGAGTAGTTCATTCAATATTAATCCCTTATTTATTCTACCATATTTACAATCTTAAGTGTCAAAAGTAAAATGTGTATGTAAATAATTAGCATATTCTCGAAGCTTCTAAAATATGTTCTGTATAACATAAAGGGATTAAGATGGCACATACTATCCCAATTAAACTTTTAGATTGTAAGGAGAATTAAAATGACACATGAACAACAGTATATACCTGTCTTTTATAAATGCTTCTACTTGCTGGCCACTAGAATTGGTTCATTGTGTTTATTTCATTCAGTACAATTAAGCTTAAACTAACTCATTCTTAGTGGTTTTGTTTTATGGTTAATGATTTTTTTTAGATATTTCCATGAAATAAATACAGGTAAGGACAATTGTTTTTCTTCTTGGAATTTCAAATTATTCGTTTTTGGTGAATAACTAGATACCACTTCCTTTCCAATATAATTTTATATGGGAAAGTTTGATGAAAGTTTGGAGGACAACATAGCCCCATTTTTACCTTTTTGTGATTTTAAAATAAATAGAGCACACTTGTGAGAAATATACAGGAAATTGTTGTACAAATAGAGAAATACATACCTTTCTTTACACATAGATATGTGAAGAAAATGATAGACAGTTAGGAAAACCTAAAATGTTTACTTTTTAAATTAATGTTAACTAAGACAGGGAAAGTAAGTTCAATATTGAGGAAGATAATTTCTTAACATAACTGTACAATATCAAAGACCCTTTTAAAACAGAGCATGCTTATGTTTCTAATGCACATCTTGATTATTTCCTAGCGCACAAAAGCTTTAGCATGTCCCAAGAGAGCATGAGCAGAAAGGAAAAGTACATAGAACGCTCATAGCAACTTTTTTTTTTCTTTTCTTCTTTTCGGAGCTGGGGACCTAACCCAGGGCCTTGCGCTTGCTAGTCAAGCGCTCTACCACTGAGATAAAACCCCAACCCCGCTCATAGCAACTTTTAAGCATAACACATGATAGTAATGAAATGAGCACATATATTTATACAGAATATATAATATCACAAGAAAGCTGAAACATACCAAAGTTTTTTTCTCTATTGAGATGTATGTGTGTGTGTACAGTGTGTGTCTGTATACACACACATGTACACACATATAAACATATATCACCATTTTACCAACTTTTATTCCTAATGATAAATGAGTATAATCAAACCTTTAAAAAAACTATTCTTATTTGAATTTTCTGCAGTGAACAAACATAGAGAGATATTTTCAGAAGTGATACTTTTAAAATTATTCTTTTTATATTGGATTTTATCCAAAATTCTACTCAAATTTTAATTTTACTTCAGTTTGTATAACATTGCTACTATAAAGAATTAATTACATCTCTAGGGAAAGTTTCCTAGTACGTGCTTTTTTAAATCATAATAATGAAATGACTTAAAATATTAACTAGAAAATGTTTTTAAATATATTATGTATTTTGCATTGAGGATGAGCTACAGGATAATTTGCACCCAGCGAAGCATAAATTATTCATTAGAACACAGTAAAAATAATAAATAAACATATAAAAGAGAAAGAGTAATTGAAAATAAAGGCCCTCTTTGTTATCTTCATGAATTACAGGAGAAGGCATCTGAGCATTTGGGAATCTGAAAATAGAAGACTCTAGACAGAGTATTCTAGGCAAGTGAAGCAGTCTTAGATAAAGAAACTTTATGTGCCAAACCAGCTTTGGATTGAAAACATTTTAGCATCCTTTTATTTATTAATCTCTTATATAACAATATGATTAATAATATAATACTTACTATGCAATTTCATTATTTGGAAATAACACTTTGTTCTGCTTCATCAATTACATATAGTACATATCCTCACAATATGTACTGAAAGGGATATCACACAAGGAGTACTATGAGATGATGTGATCACAGTCTAATAAATATAATTGCATTTAGTTTTATTAGATACTCTGAATGTTATATAAAATTAAAATATATTTACTGTTGCATCATTACTACATATCACTGGTAAACAGTTTACAGTTACCTCGCAAAAAAAAAATAAAATAAACTTTAAAAAGTAGCCTTTCATTGGCTTAAGAGTAATCTTCAACTGCACATGGAGATTTCTGGTAAATGTGCACTTCTGTCTTTCAGCCAGAATTCTGGTAAATAAAGAATACGGATTGACCATCTCTATTCACCTCATTCTAACCTAACATACATGTTTGTCCTTTGTATTATCTTAGAGATAACATTTTTGGCTAATTTATTGCTTGGTAGAAAGGTTCATGAAATTACCATTTCAATCACTTACTGCATACAACTCACTTGTCTGAAGTATTGTAAGCCTCAGTGTAACACACAGCACAATATGAAAATTCACTGTCTCTCATGTGGTGGAGGATCCTTGCCTCTGTGTCCTATTTTAAAGCATCTAAGGACAACGAATTCTCAGGGTAACTGCAAACCATGACCATCACTTATTTCCTCAGGGATTGCCAAATTTATATACAAAATTATTTTCTATAGAAAGACAAATGTGTGCACAAACTTTTTCCTTTTTAAGCTATGATTCTAGATAGTTACAGAATCCTTTTTTATTTATATTATGTGTCAATTCTTTGATATTATAGTTATACAGTTCTGGTTTAAAAGCCAGAGAAGATAAAGAATATTTCATATTTCAAGAGACTCTAAAGTTGATAATTTAAGGTAGGAAAAGAGAACCCATGGAGAGCCTATTAATTCTAATCTAAGTGTGTTATTTTTTTTATAAAGGCCCTGTTTCATCTTGTTTATTTGTTAAGCAATATGTTCTATCAAGCACAGCACCACATAAGTGCAGAGAGCGATTTCAATATTGGTCACAGCTGGAAATCCTTCTTTGTAAGGATATACTATTCCTCTCTTAGAGACCAGAATATAGATTTTTTTTACCCAATTTCAAATATCAGAACCATACAGCCATCTCTGAAATAGTCTACATTTATTTTCTAAAGTATACTTAAGACTTATGAGCAGTATGCATAGGATTATAAAAATGAAAAATAATGGACGTAAATTTAAGAGACATTTGGTTTGAGGAATATTCAGAAAGAACTAGACAATGAATGTGCTCAATATACATTTTAAACTGGTATTCATATAGAACATATGAAATATATTTTGAAATCCCCTGGGTTTTAATGACAGTCTATATCATTAGGATGGATTCCTCAAATTAAATTTCGTGAATCAAAAGTAATACATAAACTAATATAAACTAAATTTCTCTGTGATATTCAAGCAATTTCGAATACCTCCTGTTTTTCAATGACAGAGTGGTCCTTTTCTTGTTTTGTTTATTTATTTGAAATGTATTTATAGTGGCTCAATGGATGACTCAATATCTAATAATAGTTAGGGACATGTACAAGTAGGTTGCTCGCTTGCAGAGGATCTGAATTGTCATCTCAGCACACACTTTGCAGGGCTCACAATTCCCTGTAACTATAGATCCTCAGGAATGACACTTTCTCTTGGCCTCCATAGGTAATTATAAGTACAATGCCACATAGAGAAGCAGACATATATGTAATTGAAGTGCATGTTTAGGGTATAAATACATTTTCATAATGATTATGTGACTCCGGCATACTCTCCTACAATTTTAATTCTTTTGCATGTGACATTTTCTTTGGAATATGACTTATTGTTTTATATGCTAAACTCCATTTCTATTTACTTTCCTGAAATTTACATTATTTGTTCATGGGGGGCTGAAAGTTATGTTTATCCACAATAGTTTCTTAAAACATATCTTTGTTCAGACTCATTTAGGCTGACTCCTTGGCATAGATATTGTGAAAAGTGCTGAAAAAAAAAAACCCCTGGCTATTCACTCATAACCTATATATCATAGCCTGTAACCTGTGGGTGAGTATTTTGGCATGGTTTATTTTTTTTTTTGGAGCTGGGGACCGAACCCCGGGCCTTGCGCTTGCTAGGCAAGCGCTCTAACACTGAGCTAAATCCCCAACCTTTGGCATGGTTTATTTGGTAACATTATATATATGTGTGTATATATATATATATATATATATATATATAATGTTACAATATAAATATATATATATCCATATTTTGTGATGATCATACACATAGTAAGTATACTAAGTTACACTCTTACCAACATTACATCAGGATTTTTTTAACTTGCATCCTTACCAGCATTCATTATGTTGAAACATAACATTTGATTTCGCATTGATATAACAGTTTTATAAGAGACGAAGGGAAACCAAAAAAGAAGAACAAAGTGGATCAATGACCTCCACATCAAACTAATAGAAGAAAAAGTGGAGAAGACTTTCAAACACATGGAAACTGGAGAAAATTTCATGAACAAAAGACCAATGGCTCATGCTCTAAGATCAAGGATCGACAAATGGGATCTGGTAAAAGTCCTGTAAGGCAAAGGACCCTTTTATTTTTCCCTATCTTTATTAACTTGAGTATTTCTTATTTACATTTCGATTGTTATTCTGCTTCCTGGTTTCCGGGCCAACATCCCCCAAACCCTCCCCCTCTCCTTCTGAATGGACTGGTGCTCTTACTAGGATATTCATTGCTACCTATGAGGTTGAAGCCATGTATAGTCTTTGGGTAGTGGCTTAGTCCCTAGAAGCTCTGGTTGGTTGGCATTGTTGTTCATATGGGGTCCCAAGGCAATTCAAGCTCTTTCAGTCCTTTCTAAGATTCCTTCAACGGGGGTACCATTCTCAGTTCAGTGATTTGCTGAGGCCATTCGCCTATGTATTTGCTGTATTCTGGCTGTGTCTCTCAGGAGAGATCTACATCTGGTCCTGTCAGCCTGCACTTCTTTGCTTCATCCATCTTATCTAGTTTGGTGGCTGTATATGTATGGGCCACATGTGGGACAGGCTCTGAATGGCTGTTCCTACTGCCTCTGTTCTAAACTTGCCTCCTTATTCCCTGCCAAGTGTATTCTTTTTCCCCTTTTAAAGAAGGAGTGAAGCCTTCACATTTTGGTCATATTTCTTGAGTTTCATGTGTTCTGTGCATCTAGGGTAATAAAAGCATTTGGGCTAATAGCCAATTATCAACGAGTGCATACCACGTGGTTTTTTGTGATTGGGTTACCTCACTCAGAATGATATTTTCCAGTTTCATACATTTGCCTATGAATTTCATAAAGTCATTGTTTTTGATAGCTGAGTGATATTCCATTGTGTAGATGTACCATATTTTCTGTATCCATTCCTCTGTTGAAGGGCATCTGGGTTCTTTCCACCTCCTGAATATTATAAATAAGACTGCTGTGAACATAATGGAGCACGTGTATTTTTTATATGTTGGGGCATCTTTTGGGTATATGCCCAAGAGAGGTAAAGCTGGGTCCTCAGGTAGTTCAATGTCCAATTTTCTGAGGAAACTCCAGACTGATTTCCAGAATGATTGTACCAGTCTGCAATCCCACAATGGAGGAGTGTGGGGCTTTCTCCACATCATTGCCAGCATTTGCTGTCACCTGAGTTTTTGATCTTAGCCATTCTCACTAGTGAGAGGTGAAATATCATGGTTGTTTTGACTTGCATTTCGCTTAGGACTAAAGATGTTGAACATTCCTTTAGGTGTTTCTCAGCCATTTGGCATTCCTCAGCTGTGAATTCTTTGTTTAGCTCTGAACGCGATTTTTTATTAGGGTTATTTGTGTCCCTGTGGTCTCACTTCTTGAGTTCTTTGTATATTTTGGATATAAGCCCTCTATCAGTTGTAGGATTGGTAAAGCTCTTTTCCCAATCTGCTGGTTGTCTGTCCTAACAATAGTGCCCTTTGCTTTACAAAAGTTTTGCAGTTTTATGAGATCGCATTTGTCAATTCTTGATCTTAGAGCATAAGCCATTGGTGTTTTGTTGAGGAAATTTTCTTCAGTGCCCATGTTTTTGAGATGCTTCCCCATTGTTTCTTCTAGTAGTTTGAGTGTATCTAGTTTGATGTGGAGGTCCTTGATCCACTTGGATTTAAGCTTTGTACAGGGTGATAAGCATGGTTCAATCTCCATTCTTCTACTTGCTGACCTCCAGTTGAAACATCAATATTTGCTGAAAATGCTATCTTTTTTCCATTGGATGATTTTGGCTCCTTTGTCAAAAATCAATGACCATAGGTGTGTGGGTTCATTTCTGGGTCTCCAATTCTATTCCAGTGGTCTATCTGTCTGTCTCTATACCAAAACCATGCAGTTTTTTATCACTATTGCTCTGTAATACTGCTTGAGTTCAGGGATAGTGATTCCCCCAGAAGTCCTTTTATTGTTGAGGATAGTTTTAGCTATCCTGGGTTTTTTGTTATTCCAGATGAATTTGCAAATTGTTCTGTCTAACACTCTGAAGAATTGAACTGGTATTTTGATGGGATTTGCACTGAATCTGTAGATCGCTTTTGGTAAAATGTCCATTTTTACTATATTAATCCTGCCAATCCATGAGCATGGGAGATCTTTCCCTCTTCTGAGGTCTTTTTTATTCAGAGGCTTGAAGTTCTTTTACAGATCTTTTACTTGTTTGGTTAAAGTCACACTGACATATTTTATATTATTTGGGACTATTATGAAGGGTGTTGTTTCCCTAATTTATTTCTCAGTTTGTTTCTCTTTTGTGTAGAGGAAGACTACAGATTGGTTTTAGTTAATTTTATACCCAGCCACTTTGCTGAAGATGTATATCAGGTTTAGTTGTTCTCTCTTGGAACTTTTGGGATCACTTAAATATACTATCATATCATCTGCAAATAGTGATATTTTGACTTCTTCTTTTTCAATCTGTATCCCTTTGATCTCCTTTTGTTGTCTGATTGCTCTGGCTAGAACTTCAAGAACTATATTGAATAAGTAGGGAGAGAGTGAGTAAAGTTGTCTAGTCCCTGATTTTAGTGGGATGGCTTCAAGTTTCTCTCCATTTAGTTTAACGTTAGCTACTGGTTTGCTGCATATGGCCTTCACTTTGTTTAGGTATGGAACTCAAATTCCTATTCGTTCCAGGACTTTTATCATGGAGGGGTGTTGAATTTTGTCAAATGCATTCTCAGCATCTAATAAATGATCATGTGTTTTTTTCTTTCAGTTTATTTATATAATGGATTATGCTGATGGTTTTCAATATATTAAACCATTCCTGCATGCCTGGGATGAAGCCTACTTGATTATGGTGAATAATTGTTTTGATGTGCTCTTGGATTCATTTTGCCAGAATTTTATTGAATATTTTTGCATTGATATTCATAAGGGAATGGTCTGACGTTCTCTTTCTTTGTTGGGTCTTTTGTGGTTTAGGTATAAAAGTAATTGTGGCTTCATAGAAGGAATTTGGTAGCACTCCTTCCCTTTTGATTTTGTGGAATAATTTGGATAGTATTGGTATGAGGTCTTCTATGAAGGTGTGATAGAATTCTGCACTGAACCCATCTGGACCTGGGCTCATTTTGGTTGGGAGTCCTTTAATGACTGCTTCTATTTCTTTCGGAGTTATGGGGTTGTTTAAATGGTTTATCTGTTCCTGATTTAACGTTGGTACGTGGTATCTGTCTAGGAAGTTGTCCATTTCAAAGGACATTTTTGTTAGGATAAAACAGCAACCAACAGACTGGTAAAAGACCTTTACCAATCATACATCTTATTAAGGGTTACTATCCAAAATATAAAATGTACTCAAGTAGGTAGACTCCAGAGAGTTAAACAACCCTAATTAAATTGGGGTACAGAGCTAAACCAAATATTTTCTGCTTTGGAATATCGAAAGGCCGGAAAGTACCTGAAGAAATGTTCAACATCACTTATGATCAGGGAAATGAAAATTAAAAACCACCCTGAGATTCCACCTCACACCAGGCAGAATGGCTAAGATAAAAACTCAGATTTTTTTTGATCCAATTGATAAGATATAATTGCCCTCTTAAACATACAATGCCTGGTACCATCCATCCCTTAGGAACATTGATAACAACCTGTAAATACACAGCAGAATCTTACTATCACCTGCCATGGCTTCTCCCCTCTCTCCTCTCTCGTCTCATTCTCTCTTACGTAGTCTCCTCCTCTTCCTTCAAACTTCTCTTCTGCCCATCCTTCCTTCTCCTCCAATGAAAGGCTTCCTTCTATCCTGTACCTTCCCCTCACATGTACTTTACAAATTCAGGTAGAAGTTATTAAGGTTAAATAAAAATCTGTGGCTCCAGGTAGAGAGCTTAACAGATTGAGATATTTTGGGCAAATGTCCTGGTTTGATGTGTTGCTTATTGATATTGGAATTGATAGAAGGTATTTGGTTTGTTTTATGAATTACCCCACTAAAGGCCATATGGCTCATTGATGCTGGCTAGCGATGGTTTGTGGTTACTTTTGAGATTTACCACAATAGGAAGATCAAATTCTCTTAACGTAGACTCCCCGGAACTTTGGGTTAATTTCCTGATATCACAGAGTACAAAAGTCTACCAGGCTCATTGTTTAGCTTACTTCCTTTTTTAAAAATTGTTTAATCTTCATGTTGGGTGTGACTTTTAGTTTTATGGTTATGTTATTACTCTGTGAGAGAGTGCAAGATACAAGCTTTTCTGGTTTCAGACTAAGGAACACAGTGTTTTGGGAGAAAGAATTTGTCTTTGTGTTTTTAAAAAGTGTGATTAGGCTCCAGAAACCTCAGAGAGTCATACTGATCAGATTTAATAGAGGTAGACCGCCTGAAAAATTTATTCAGGAGAGTCAAACAAAAAGATATCTCGATTCTAAACTTTTGTCTTGAGAGTTGTATTTTGCAGAGTGTGCCTACTTGGAATCTTGGTCTCAATGACTTTCAGCTGGGTCCAGTCAGGACACATCAGCTACAGCATTTGCTTCATTTTTCCTACCCCCTATTTATAAGGATATCTCAACACCTGTGTACGGCTTGAAGAAGTTATGGAGGAGTCGTCCCCCCAATTCCCTGGACTTTGGGAGGGCTGAAAGTGGTTATTCCAAAGTTGTTTTTATGAGGAATTTAGAAATGGTTGTAATTTAACAGGGATGAATTAGCTAGATTGAATTGTACAGTCATAATCTCATTTGATAACTAAGCTTAAATCGTTGTTTTGGTATAGAATTTATTTGTCAAAAAAGCTTAAAATACAAGGTTTAGAGCCAGTCCTTCTATTATTGTCATTACAAACTTCTGAGTTGATTACACCTGTGAGTTAAGGTTCAAATAGCAAAGCCATGGCTCTGAGTTTGTGAGAGAACTTTCAAGATAAAATTTAGGATATGGAGACAACAGTACAGATTGTCTTATATAGATAGATGGTTTTCAAAAACGTCAGAAATCCACAAAATTGGAGATTTAAAGTTATTTATCTTTTTTTGAGACATATCTGCCCTTAACAGTTCCCCTCTGATGGATTTAACCAAGAATTTGAACATCTCTACCTCCAGGTTAGGCAATACTTTGTGGCTAGGCAGACACTGGACAAAACTGCCTATTTCATCCACAGACTAATACTGTCCAGAGAAGGACAAATTATGCAGAATAGTTGACTGATAAACCGTGCCAAGACAGGGTGATCAGCCCTTCAAAATCTGCATTTCAAGAGTCTGTCAGTTGATTTTGGGCCAGAAGACTGAAGACTTGTGCTCACATGTTGCTAACAGGGAACTGTGCTAGTCGAGATTTGTCTCTACAACCTCTCAGTTCTGGAAGGCATGTTAGGCTTCCTATGTGTATAGATATTTGGTCATTCCCAGATTTCTGATGGGGTTGAAGACATTATAGTCTCAGGCTGTTTAACTCTGAATATACATATTTTATTGGATAGTTATCAGGTAGTATACAAGCTGGCCAAGATGTATTATAGATTTTAAGCCTTTCTTAAGCTGGGATGAATAACTAAACGTTCTATTTAAATGATATAGTGATGGACTGGGTATTGAGAATATCATATGCTTCATAAATTGTATTAAGGTATTAATTGTACTCAATTTATATATAAGTGAAGAGGCTTTTTAACTGCATGAAAAGGGGGAAATGTTGTGTTTTGCCCTGAAGTTATCTGTATTGTGATGCTAATTCCACTGCCCCAAGGACAGCTGCCTAAAACTCAGATTTTTGACAGCAGATGCTGATAAGGGTGTGAAGAAAGAGGAACACTCCTCCATTGTTGTTGGAATTGCAAATCGGTACAACCACTCTAAAAATCAATCTGGAGGTTCTTCAGAAATTTGGACATTCCACTGCCTGATGACATGGCATATACCCAAAAGGTGCCCCAACATATAACAAAGACACATGCTCCACTATGTTCATACCAGCCTTATTTATAATATCCAGAAGCTGGAAATAACCCCAATGCCCTTCGACAGAGGAATGGATTCAAAAAAATGTGATATATATATACAATGGAACACTACTCAGCTATCAAAAACAATGACTTCTTGAAATTCATAGGCAAATGGAATGAACTAGAAAATATCATCCTGAGTGAAGTAACCATTCACAGCAAAACACACTTGGAATGCACTAGTGGATATTAGCCCAAAAGCTCGAATCACCCAAGATGCAATCCACAAATCACAGGAAGCTCAAGAAGAAGGATGACCAAAATGAGGATGCTCCCACTCCTTCTTAAAAGGAGAAAAATATCCATAGGAAGGGATAGAAGCAATGTTTAGTGTAGCATCTGAAGGAATGGTCATTCAGAGCCTGCCCCACATGTGGCCCATATATATACAGACACCAAAACTACATAAGATTGATGAAGCAAAAAAGTGCATCCTGAAAGGAACCTGATATAGATCTCTTCTGAGAGACGCATACAGAGGGTGTCCAATACAGAGGTCAATGCTACCAGCAAACTACTGAACTGAGAACAGGAACCCCTTTGGGGGAATTAGAGGAAGGATTGAAAGAGCTGAAGTAGCTTGCATCCCCATAAGAACAACAATGCCAACCAACCAGATCTTCCAGGGATTAAACCACTACCGAAAGACTTTACATGGACTGTCCCAGGGCTCCAACTGCATATGTAGCAGAGAATAGCATTGTTAGGGCACCAGTACAAGGGGAAGTCCTTGGTCCTGACAAGGTTGGACCCCCAGTTCAGGAGAATGTTGGGAAACAGTAAGAGGGTGGTTGGGGTGAATACCCGTATGGGGGAGGGGTGTTGAGATGGGGGTTTATGGACAGGAAACTGAAAAGGGAATACCCTTTGAAATTTAAATAAAGAAATATATCTAAAATAAATAAACAAATAAAGAAAGAAAGAAAGAAAGAGGGAAAGAAAGAAAGAAAGATCACAAGGAACATCTGAAAGAGCAAGAGGAAATAGTAGGAAAACATTGCAAAATACTGGCATAGTTAAGGATCTTCTGAATATGTTACTTAGGAAATAAGGGAAAATGATCACAGAGGGAATTTTAAAAAATTAAAAGCATGCAGAAACTGGTATATGATTAAAGAGGAAGTCCATACAATGTTAAAATCCTTGTCAACTTCATATTTAACAGAAGACTAATATGCAGAATATAAAACAGTCCCTCTAAACTGTAAACACCAGTTAAAAAATTCAATAAAAATGGTCTATGGGACTAAAAGAAGGCCCTGAAAATAAGAATATAAACTTATTAACATTTTAAAAGTGTCAAATATTCTTTTAATTTTTTAAAAACATTTATTAGTTATTTCATTCATTTATATTTCAGGTGTTAAACCCCTTCCTGGTTTTCCTTCAGCAAACTCCCTATCTCCTCCCCTTTCCCCTTGCTTTTTGTGAGGGTTCTCAACTAACCAAACACCTATTCCTGTCTCACCACTCTAGCATTCCCCTACCATGGGGCATCAGTCCTTTCCAGGGTTAACAGTCTCCTCTCCCATTAATGCCAGATAAAGCAATCCTCTTCTACATATGCAAATGGAGCCATTGATTCCTCCATGTGTAGTCTTTGGTTGGTGGTTTAATCCTTGGGAGTTCACAATACATGTATTCAACAAAAACATGAAAATTAAATTACTTTGAGATTCTATGCAATGTTTCCCAGCCAGAGTGGCTATTATAAAGGATACAAATGGAAAGATTTTGGAGAATACCAGTGAGATTGTAACTGCTATAATCATACCATAAGTCACATTAATTACTAAAAGCATTTTATTAAATAAAAACAGCTAAATGTAGAACTATAGTGTCACTTATCTTCCACATTTCTTATATGCCAAAAGGGATACTATAGCGACTCTTATCATCAATATTCATTATTGTTCAATGCATAATAGGAAGGAGTTGGAATCATCATAGATGTTAGTCAACTGCATAATGGAAAGTGGGATTTTGAAGTATATACACAATGTAATTTTTCCAGAAATAAAAAACGGAAAGAAAACAGAATTATGAAATTTGCAGATATGGATGAAGAGGCAACGAAAAGCTTACATAACTAATGTAATGCAGCCTCATAAAATCAAATGTCACTTCTTTCCTCTAATATGTGGATTCCATCTTCAGTACTTTAGATTTGTCTATTCAAGTTGAAGTTATTGTCTACACATTTTAGAGAATTAGAAAACAAACCATGGAAAGGGGAAAAAGGGCAGGATATGAAACTTTGGAGGACATTATGAATTTTGCAGGCAAATGGATAGAAGTAGAAAAAAAGGCATCCTGAGTGACATAACCCAGATAGTAAAAGGCATGCAAAGTAACTTCTCAGTGATAAGTGGATATTAGCTAGAAATTACAGAACACCCACGATACAGCGCAGAGTTGAGGTAAATCTTAACAAGAAGGAAGGTCCAAGAAAGGATGCTTCAATTCCACTTAGGAGGGGGCACAAAATATTCACAGGAGGCAAATGGAGGGGAGAACCTGAGTTGAAGAGGAAGGGGAGTGGAAAGGGGGCAGGATCAGGTATAGGGAGAGACAAGAGAGAAACCTTGACATCAGGCGAATGAATTGGAAATACTCAGCAGTGGGAAATGGGGGCAGAGGAAATGTCGAGAAATTCACATAGACCAGGAATGTGACAGATTCCCAGGAGTCAATGGGAAAGGACCTTAGCTAAAATGCCCAACAGTATAAAAATGGAGCCTGAAGAGACTACCTCCAGTATATAAACATGGCCCCTCGTTGATGCGTGGGGTCACCCACCCATCCTCGAAATTTTGGACCCAGAATTATTCCTGTCTAAAGGAAATGAAGGGACAAAAATGGAGCAGAGCCTGAAAGAACTCAAGAAGTTAGACCAAATAGGGGAGACAAATAACCCTATTAAAAATGGGGCTCAGAGCTAAACAAAGAATTCATAGCTGAGGAATTCCGAACGGCTGAGAAACAGCTAAAGAAATGTTCAACATCTTTATAACTAAGGGAAATGCAAATCAAAACAACCTTGATATTTCACCTCACACCAGTGAGAATGACTAAGATCAGAAACTCAGGTGACAGCAAATGCTGGTGAGACCGTGGAGAAAGAGGAACACTCCTCCATTGTTGGTAGCATTGCAGACTGGTACAACCATTCTAGAAATCAGTCTGGAGGTTTCTCAGAAAATTGGACATTGAACTACCTGAGGACCCAGCTATACCTTTCTTGGGCATATACCCAAAAGATGCCCCAACATATAAAAAAGACACGTGTTCCATTGTGTTCACAGCAGTCTTATTTATAATATTCAGAAGCTGGAAAGAACCCAGATGCCCTTCAACAGAGGAATGGATACAGAAAATATGGTACCTCTACACAATGGAATATTACTCAGCTATCAAAAACAATGACTCTATGAAATTCATATGCAAATGTATGAAACTGGAAAATATTATTCTGAGTATGGTAACCCAATCGCAGAAAAACACACGTGGTATGCACTCATTGATATTTGGCTATTAGCCCAAATCCTTCAATTACTCTAGATGCAGAGAACACATGAAACTCAAGAAGGATGACCAAAATGTGAATGCTTCACTCCTTTAAAAGGGGAACAAGAATACCCTTGGCAGGGAATAGGGAGGCAAAGTTTAGTACAGAGGCAGAAGGAACACTCATTGAGAGCCTGCCCCACATGTGGCCCATACATATACAGCCACCAAACTAGATAAAATGGATGAAGCAATGAAGTGCAGGCTGACAGGACCGGATGTAGATCTCTCTTGAGAGACACAGCCAGAATACGGTAAATTCATAGATGAATGCCAGCAGCAAACCACTAAACTGAGAACGGGACCTCCGTTTAAGGAATCAGAGAAAGGACTGGAAGAGCTTGAAGGGGCTCGAGACCCCATATGAACAACAATGCCAACCAACCAGAGCTTCTAGGGACTAAGCCACTACCCAAAGACTATACATGGACTTACCCTGGGCTCCAACCTCATAGGTAGCAATGAATAGCCTAGTAAGAGCACCAGTGGAAGGGGAAGCCCTTGGTCCTGCCAAGACTGAACCCCAGTGAACGTGATTGTTAAGGGGAGGGTGGTAATAGGGGAAGAATGGGGAGGCGAACACCCATATATAAGGGGAGGGGGAGGGTTTAGTGGAATTTTGGCCTGTAAACCGGGAAGGGGAATAATAATCGAAATGTAAATGAGAAATATTCATGTTAATAAAGATAAAAAAACTTGGTGTAAAATAAAATATATTTGATGATAACATAATAAAATATGAACATAAGAAAAAAAAAGAAAAAGAAAGGCATTGTGGTGACTGACCCCACTTGAGATACATCCATGGTTGGGGACTAAACTCTGACATCATTACTGATGCAATATTGTGCTTGTAGACAGGACCCTTGCATGACTTTCCTCTGAGAGTCTCTACGATCAGGTGACTAGGATAGATCTAGATACTCACAGCCAACTATTGGACTGAGATGGGGGATTCCTATGAAAGAGTTAGGGGAAAGATGGAGAAGTTGAAGGGGATTGTAACTCCACAAGAAGAACTTCAGTAACTATTAAGCAATATTCCTCAGAGACCCCACAGACTAAGCCACCAAAAAAAATAAATAAATAAAGTTTACACGGGTTGATCTAAGGCCCTCAGAATATGTGTTAGAGAAGACTGCCTTGTCTGGTCTCAGCGGGAGAGAATGTTCCCTATTATGTTGAAACTTCATGCCCAGGGAAGGAAAATGGCTTTGGGGTGAGGTAGTGGTGGCTGGAAAGGTGGGGGATTCCCTTCTCAGAAGTAAAGAAAAGGTGGAATAGGGTAAATAATTTGAGGAGGGGACACTTGGAAGAGTGTGCAACATTTGGAAGTTAAATAAATAAAATATTTTTTGGGGGGGAGAGAAGTATAGAGGAAAGGATGTTGATCTAAATTGAAGAAATTTGAAAAAAATCACATAGAAAACTACAAGGTTCCCAGAAGTGGTTATATTCTGAAGCATACCAGAGAATCTGCTATACTCAGAGCATCAGTCAACCCTTCCCCGGCATCCCTGAAGTCCCATATCTGTTTCTGGGAGCCAAGGAGTGTCAGGGACCCACCATCCTCACAAATCCCCTGCTCATCAAATACCACTGCCCTTCTACCTAGTCCTTTCTGCTGGGACAGACTGCTAGCTAGTCTTATCTCAGGAAGATGCTATATCCTGTGGCATACCAGAGGATCTACTGCACTCAGAGCACTTGATACCACATCCTGAGTCATCCCAGGAGATCCACTGCACCAAGGACACCACAATTTGAAGGCATCCCAGTAGTTCCTCTGTACACAGGGTAACTGGCCAATGGACAGGACAATCTGAAGACCTTCTGTGGGTTCAATGGCATGCAGGGAAACTGACCTAAAAGACTGAAAGCCTCTGTGGAGTTTGCCTTCACATAAGAAAACAGAAACTACAGTCCATCTTGCCCACCCATCCCTAAGAGAAAAGCTTCATACAGAACAAGACTTTGACTGTTCCTCTGAAGACCCAATACTCTGAAGGCCTCCCAGGAGACCTAAGGAAGCAGGGAACCAAATTACCAGCTTTTCTGCACATCTGAAGACCATCCAGTTTGAAGGCCACAAAAGAGGTCTGCCACAGATAGGACCACAGGCCTACCGGGATACCTAAGGGAGACAAAAAAGGCAGACGCTAGACAGAGTCACCCAGAACAGCAAACACAATGGATAAACAGATGGTGAGAGGCAAGTACAAGAAAAGAAGCACAAGAAGCCCATATACATGGACATCATCAGAACCCAGTTCTCCCACCAGAGAAAGTTCTGAATAAAGAAACAAACCAGAAAATTAGGAATCTGCCCTAAAATCCTATTTCATGAAGATAATAGAATCCTTTAAGGAGGATGTAAATAACTCACTGAAAGAAATACGGGAAAGTAGAGGTAAATAGGTAGAAGACCTTAAGTGGGAATAAATAAATCCCTTAAAGAAATACAGAAAAACACAATCAAACAGGTGACAGAATTACATAAAGCAGTCCAAGACCTAAATGTGGACGTAGAAACAATAAAGAAAACACAAATGGATGCAAACCTGAAAATGGAAAACCTAGGAAAGAGGTCAGGAATTACAGATATAAGTATCACCTCAGAATACAAGAGATAGAAGAAAGGATATCAGGTCTAGATGATATCATTAAATAGACTGACACAATGGTCAAAGAAAATTCAAATCATAAAAAACTCCTAACCCAAAACATCCAGGAAATTTGGGACACAATGAAAAGACCTAATCTAAGAATAACTGGAATAAGAGGAGAATGAACATTCCCAGATCAAAGAACCTGAAAATGTCTTCGACAAAATCATTAAATAATAATAATACTAATAATGATGATGATGATGATGATGATGATGATGATACCTTTCCCCAACCTAAAGAAAGTGATGTCCATAAAGGTACATGAAACCTACAGACACCAAAGAAATTTACCAGAAAAGAAAACCCTTTTATCACATAATAATCAAAACAATAAACACAGAGAACAGAGAATGAATATTCAAAGTTGCAAGGGAAAAATGGCAAGTAACATACAAAGGCAGAATACAAGACTTCTCAACAGAGGCTATGACCAGAAGAACCTGGTCAGAGTTCATGTACTCTAAGAAAACACAAATGCCAGCCCAGGCTACTATACCTGCAAAACACTCAATCAACATAGATGAAGAAACCAAAATATTCCAGGACAAAACCAAATTAAAACAGTGTTTGTCTACCAATCCAGTCCTATAGGGAATCCTAGAAGGAAAAAATCCAACACAAGGAAGATACATACTCCAAAGAAAAGACAATATATTAAGCATCTCACAACAAAGCCAAAAGGTGAGAAACACAAGCATATAATGCCACCTTACAAAACAAATATAACAGGAACCAGCAGTCATATATCGTTAATATCTCACAATATTAATGGGCTCAACTCACACATAAAAAGACATAAGCTAACAGACTGGATATGCAAACAAAATCCAACATTTTGCTGCATTCAATAAACACACCTCAATAACGAAGATAACACTATCTCAGAGTAAAAACAGGGAAAGGGTCTTCCAAGCAAACGATCCCAAGAAACATGCCTGAGTTTCCATCCTAATATCCAATAAAATAGATGTTCAACCAAAAGTTATCAAGTGTGATGAGGAAGGACACTTCATATTCATCAAAGGAAAAATCCATCAAGAGAAATCTCAATTCTGAACACCTATGCCCCAGATGTAGAGGCATTGACATTCAAAAATGAAACTTTACTAAAGTTCAAAATACACATTGAATCCCACACAATAATAGTGGGAGATTTCATCACTACAGTTTCACCAATGGACAGGTGATTGAAACAGAAAATAACAGAGACACAGTGAACCTAATAGAGGTTATGAGCCAAATGGATTTAATAGATATCTATAGAATATTGCACCTTAAAACAAAAGAATACACCTTCCTTTCAACACCTGTGGTACCGTCTCCAAAATAGACCAAATAATTGGTCATAAAACAACCCTTAGCCTACACAAGAAGATTGAAATATTCCCATGCACACTATCAGACCAATATGGCCTAAGGCTAATTGGTCTTCAATAACAGCAAAAGCAAAACAAAGTGCACATACACATGGAAACTGAACAACTCCTGTTTAATGATAATTTGATTAAGGAAGATATAAAACAAAAAACTAAAGATTTCCTGGAATTTAGCGAAAATTTTGACACATCATACACAATGAACTCAATGCTAAGAGGAAAATCCATAAC
The DNA here is from genome assembly GCF_021556685.1 of Rattus norvegicus. NCBI lineage: Eukaryota > Metazoa > Chordata > Mammalia > Rodentia > Muridae > Rattus > Rattus norvegicus. The sequence goes on along the minus strand of NC_141540.1, from coordinate 8,968,903 downwards.
ACTAAGAGCACTGGTAAAGAAACTAGCAACTTAACAGCACACCTGAATGCTCTAGAACCAAAAGAAGCAAACTCACTGAAGAGGAGTGGACAGCAAGAAATAGTCAAACTCGGCTAAAATCAACCAAATTAAAAAAAGGAGAACAATGGAAAGAATCGAAAAAACCAAAAGCTAGTTCTTTGAGAGAATCAATAAGATAGATAAACCCCTAACTATTGTTATACGGCTCAGAATTAGTATCCAAAAGCCTATACTCAACAAAAATGGGGAGCTACATGAAATGGATGGTTTTCTAGACAGATAAGACATACCAAAATTACATCCAGACCAGGTAAATGTTCTATTTTTGTCTCTTTACATTTTTATGTATCAGTTAAAAAGAAAATTAAAACAAATTAATCATGCTGAGTTACATGTCCATGTATTCTTGTGATATTTTTTACTTGATGTTTAGGCAGAAGTCAGATTGCCCTCCATGGGTAAGCCAATTAATCAATTAGAGTTCATCAAAGATTTGTCTGCATCAAAAGAATATTTGATACTTGACAGTGAAGTTGACCCTACCTGGGTGGAAATTATTCTTTGTTTATTATTTTATTTTTCTTGGATATTTTATGTGTTTGCATTTCAAATGTTATCCCATTTCTTCTCATCTCCCTGCTTTTATGAGGATGCTAACACTCCCAACCACTCACTCCAACCTCCATGCCCTGGCATTACCATACAGGGGAAACAATCCTTCACAGTACCAATGCCTTTTTCTCCTATTCATAATGGACAATCGCATCCTCAGCTACATATATGGCTTAGTATTGGGTCCTCCCGTGTATACTCATTGCTTGGTAGTTTACTTCCTGGGAGCTCTGGTTGGGTCTGGTGGGTTGATATTGTTCTTCCTATAGGGCTGCAAATCCCTTCACCTCTTTCAGTCTTTTCTCTAACTACTCCACTGGGGTCCCATGTTCAGTTCAATAGTTAGCTGCAACCAGCCTTACCTGTATCAGTATGATTCTGCCAGAGCCTCACAGGAGACACCCATATTTGTCTCCTGTCAGCAAGCATTTCTTCGCATCAGCAATAGTGACTGGGTTTGATGGCTGCATGTGGTATGATCTACAGGTAGAGCAGACTCTGGATAACCTTTTTTTTCCAGTCCCTGCTCCCTTCTTTTTCTCTGCATTTCCTCCTGTGAGTGTTTTGTTCTCCCTTCTAAAGAAGGAATGAAGCATTCACATGTTGGTCTTCCTTCTTCTGGAGCTTCATTTGATCTGTGTGTTTTTTCGTAGTTATTCCAAATTTCTGGGCTAATATCCACTCATCAATGAGTGCATACCACGTGTGTTATATTGTGACTGGGTTACCTAACTCTGCATGATATTTTTTTTAGTTCCATCCATTTGCCTAAGAATTTCAGGTATTTATGGTTTTTAATAGCTGAAGAGTACTAAATTGTGTAAATGTACCACATTTTCTGTATCCATTCCTCTGTTGAAGGACATCTGGGTTCTTTCCAGCTTCTGGCTATTATAAATGAGGCTGCTATGAACATAGTGGAGCATGTGTCCTTGTTACATGTTTGAGTACCTTTTAGGTGTATGCCTAGTAGTGGTATAGCTGAGTACTCATGTAGTACTATATCCAATTTTCTGAGAAACCTCCAGACTGATTTTCATAGTGGTTGTTTCTTCTTGCAGTCCCACAAACAATAGAAGAGTTTTCCTGTTTCTCCACATCTTCGCCAGCATCTGTTGTGACCTTAGTTTTTGAACTTAGCTATTTTTACTGGTATGAGGTTGTATCTCGTGGTTTTTTTGATTTGCATTTTTCTGATGATATAGGATGCTGAACATTTCTTTAGGTGCTTCTTAACCATTCAGTAATCCTCAGTAGAGAATTCTTTGTTTAGCTGCGTACCCAATTTTAATGGGATTATTTGTTTCTCTGTTGTCTAATTTCTTGATTTCTTTCTATATATTATATACTATGGATTTATCAAATGTAGAATTAGTAAAGATCTTTTTCCAATCTGTTGATTGCTACTTTGTACTATTGACAGTGTCTTTTACCTTACAGAAGCTTTGCAGTTTTATGAGGTCACATTTGTCAGTATTTTAGAGCATAAGCCATCGGTGTTCTGTTCAGGAAAATTTCCTTTGTGCCCATATGTTCTAGGTTCCTTTGGACTTTCTCTTCTGTTAATTTCTGTGTGCCTGGTTTTATGTGGAGTTCTATGATCTACTTGGACTTGAGCTTTCTACAAGCAGATAAGAATGGTTCAATTTGCATTCTTCTACATGCTGACCTCCAGTTGAACCAGCACCATTTGTTGAAAATGCTACCTTTTCCCACTAATTGGTTTTAGCTCCTTTGTCAAAGATCAAGTGACATAGGTATGTAGGTTCATTTCTGGGTCTTTGGTTCTATTCCCTTTTTCTACTTGCCTGTCTCTGTGCCAATATCATGCAATTTTTAATCATGATTGCTTTGTAACACAGCTTGAGGTCAGGCATGGTGATTCCCCCAGAAGTTCTTTTATTGTTAAGAATAATGTTTACTATCTTGGATTTTTTATTCCAAATTCATCCGCAAATTGCTCTTTCTAGTTCTATAAAAAAATTGAGTTGGCATTTTGATGGAGATTGCATTGAATCTGCAGATAGACTTTTGAAGACAGTCATTATTACTATATTAATTCTGCTAACCCATGAGGATGGGAGATCTATCCATCTTCTGAGATATGCTTTTGTTTCTTTCTTCAGATACCTGAAATTCTTATGATACAGATCTTTTACTTGAGTGGACAGAGTCATATCATGTTAATTTTTTTAATTATTTTTGGCTATTATGAAGGGTGTCATTTCCCTAATTTCTTTCTAAGATTGCTTTTCCTTTGAGGAGAGAAAAGCTATTGATGTGTTTGAGTTAATTTATGGGCATCTCTTTCTTTAGGTTAGGGAAGTTTTCCTCTATGATTTTGTTGAATATACATACTGTTCCTTTGAGTTGGGAGTCTTCACCTTCTTCTATATCTATTACCCTTAGGTTTGATCTTCTCATTGTGTCTCGTGTTTTGGGCCAGTACCTTTTTTCCATTTTACATTATCTTTGACAGTTGTGTCTATGATTTCCATGGAATCTTCTGCTTCTGAGATTCTCTTTTCTATCTCTTGTAATATGTTGGTGATGCTTGTATCTACATCTCCTTTTCTCTTGTTTTGGATTTCTATATCCAGGGTTGTCTCCCTTTTTGCTTTCTTTATGGTTTCTCTTTCCATTTTCAATTCCTTCACCTGTTTGATTTTGTTTTCCTGTAATTATTTCAGGGATTTTTGTGTTTCCTCTCTAAGGGCTTCTACTTATTTACTTGTGTTTTCCTGCATTTCTCTAAGGGAGTTCTTTATGCCTTTCTTAAAGTCCTCCATCATCGTGATCAAATGTGATTTTAAATCTAGATCTTGCTTTTCTGGTTTGTTTGGATATTCATTGTTTGCTTTGGTGGGAGAATTGGGCTCTGATGATGCCATGTAGTCTTGGTTTCTGTTGCTTGGGTTCCTGTCCTTGCCTCTTGCCATCAGGTTGTCTCCAGTCTTACATTCTTTTGCTATTTCTGACAGTGGCTTAACCATCCTATAGGCCCATGTGTGAGGAATGCTGTAGACCTGTTTTCCTGTTTTCTTTCAGCCATTTATGGAAACAGAGTGTTCTGCTTTCGGGTGTGTAGTCGTTCCTATCCACTGGCTTTCAGATGTCCCTGTGTGCGGGAACCAGAAGGGCCTGCCCCAACTTCTCGTATGTTCTTGTGCACAGGGCGCCCAGATGGCACTAGGCATTTTCCTCTAGAGTCAGAAATGTGGGCAAAGAGTAGTCTCCTGGTTTCCCAGGTGTGTCTGACCCTCTGAAGGTCTAGTTCTCCCTCCCACAGGATTTGGGTACAGGGAGCTCTTTGACCAGGTCCATTCATCGGGTTGCAGTATGGACAGCAGGGCTCCTGCAGCTTGACAGTCCCTATCTTTCTGTGCCCAGAGGCCCTATACAATTTTCTCTTGTGCCAGGGATGTGGGCAAAGGTAGGAAGAATTTGAAGTCTTTCCTGCCCTGCAGTCTCAGGCTTGCCCACATGTCTGGGTCATCAGCTTTCTCTCCCACAGGGTTTGGGAGCCAGGACCTGTGGACCAGGATCAGCGAGGTTCAGGAACCAGCTAGAAACTGGAAGTGTCCAGTCCCAGAGGAATTTTGCCTTTGTGTGTCCTGAGCCACCCAGGCTGGTCACTTGGAGTAGAAAAGTTGGTCTTGCCTCTGGTCTTGGGCCTGAAGTCTTTTCTTGGAGCTGGGTTTCAGCTCTCCATGAGGGCAGCAACCAGAAGTGTCTGCCCCTCCTTCTCCTACATCCCTGTGCACAGGGGGCCCAGATGGTGCTAGGCATTTTCCTCTAGAGTCAGAAATGTGGGCAGAGAGTATACCACCCCTTGTTTCCTAAGCCTGTCTGCCCCTCTGAAGTTCTAACTCTCCCTTCCATGGGATTTGGGTGCAGGGAGCTGTTTGACCAGGTCTGTTCCATTGGTAAGTATTTTCATGTTGTTTATATTCGATGTTTCAGCTTTTTTTATTGTCCTCTCATGCAGTTTATTTATAGCTCATTTTTACACACACACACACACACACATATGTATGTATGAATGTATGCTTATAGTGGATATATATGGTGCATTACCTTAATTTTTGAGTATCAGTAATTTACATGGAACAATTGCTTATTACTGATACAGGTATTTAAGAGAGTTCTAAAGATTATATTAAAGTATCTGTATGTACAGTTATCAATTATGAATTATTGTTATATGATGTAAAAATACTTTCTCTCCTTGCCGTTTGGTGCCTAACTAAATTTTAAAACAATTTAAAGCAATTTCATACACATCAACCAAAACTGACATATAAGCTGAATTTCATGAGAAAAACCTTATTATTACAGATATCAAGAATGAAGGTAAAAAATTGAAAGTCTACGATAATGCAAGAAGAAAAAATTTATAATGGAATTTTTAAAGAAATGAGGATATGATTTATTTGTTTAAAATACAAAAATGCAGACATTTACCATTTTCTTAAGAAAATACTTATTGAAGCTACACTGCTTACTTTTCTAGTTTGATATTTAGACTATCTCTGTACATAATTAAACTGATCACTGATTTCCTCAATGCTCAAGAACTTAGTTTTCTAGAAAAGGTGACATGAGAAAAGCATAATAATATTAAAGAACTAGATGAATTTACATTGAACAACTATGTTTTAGACAACAGTAAGTGTAATAGATGGTGGCATAATGAAAACAAAAAAATCTAGTATCCAACATAGAAGATGAATGTTCAGAGAAAAATACAAAATATATACAACATAAAATAGAGAAAGAAAGAGAGAAAGACAGAGTGAAACCAACACAAGGGTATACACACACACACACATACACACACACACACACACACACACACAGAGAGAGAGAGAGAGAGAGAGAGAGAGAGTCAGATACAGAGACAGACAGACAGACACATCTATGCTTGTCTTGTCTCTCATATTCATGTATTCATGTTTTCTATGTGGATTTTATCAATTAAATTTGTTTTAGACAAACTGTCAGAGATAAAGAACAGAACTTCAGTGACATACTTCATCCTTATGGGTCTGACAGATGATCCTGAGCTTTAGGTTGTGATTTTCTTTTCTCTGTTTCTCACAAATGTGCTAAGCATTACTGGAAATTTAACCATCATTGCACTCATTCTATTGGATTTCCACCTGAAGGCCCCCATGTATTTCTTCCTTAGCAACTTCTCCTTACAAATTTCATTTACTTCTGTCTGTAATCCTAGGTTTTGTTCAGCATCCTAACTAAGGAAAAGTCGATTTCCTATAATGCTTGTGCTGCCCAACTATTTTTCTTTATCTTCCTTGGCTTAACAGAGTTTTTCCTTCTGGCATCCGTGTCCTGTGATCACAATGTGGCAAATTGCAAGCTCCTGCACTACACAACCATCATCAGTAGCAAGATCTGCCACCAGCTCATCATCAGTTCCTGGCTGGCTGGTTTCTTGGTAATTTTTCCTCCACTGGCCATGGGCTTAGAGTTAGATTTCTGTGACTCCAACATTATTGACCACTTCACATGTGACTCTGCCCCTTTGCTGCAAATATCCTGCACAGACACAATCACCTTGGAGCTCATGAGCTTTATATTAGTTTTGATCACACTTATGACCACACTGATGCTGATAATTCTCTCTTACACCTGTATTCTCAGAACTTTTCCGAAATTTCCTTCAACCAAACAAAGAGAAAAGGCCTTCTCAACCTGCTCCTCACACATGATTGTTGTCTCCATATCCTATGGAAGCTGCATCTTCTTGTATGTGAAAACATCTGCTAAGACTGGAGTTGCTTTGACAAAGGGTGTGGCTATGCTCAACTTCTGTTGCCCAATCCTGAATCCTCTTCTCTACACTTTAAGAAATAAAAAGGTGAAACAAACATTTAAGGATCTTGTGAGAAGAAAGTTTGCCTCAAAAGTGCTAATTGATATAATTTACAAGTGAAATGTTGAACCGTAAAACTAATGAACATATGCTTGTTTTAGTTCATCTCAGAAATAAAATTGTATGCTACTCTTAATGGAGTTACTGTACTTATGTTTCAATTTACTTTACTGTATGCTTTGAATTATTCAGCATGATTATTATGGGATGATTTTACTAATAAATATATTATAAAATTAGAGATGAAATAATTTTAAATTATAGCTCATATATCTCAAGTAATACATATGTCAATGGCATCATGCATATTTTTGGAAAGATTAAGACATTGAGCGTCCTTGTGAATCACGTGTATAAGTCCATTTACTATAGGAAAACACAGAACAGATATTATTCTTATTTGTAGGCATATACCTACCATTTAAAGAATCTAAAATAAGTCTTCTGAAATGAACTCATTTATTATATGACAGCCTGCTTTTAGACTTGCAAGGTTTGTAGATTTAAAGCACATCAAACAGAAAATATCTGAATCAGTCTTTTTATCAGTAGCAAATAATAATACTTAATTTCTTTTACTATAAGTTTCACCATCTAATCTATAAAGTAGGAAACTTTCTATTTTAATCAATGTACCCTATTTACTGAGTTTTGTTCTTCCAGGGATGTACCCTGTTGACTGCATTTTCAGAAAACCCTAAGCCTATAATGAATACAGACCTTAAATCTGTAACCTATTCTCCTGGCCTGAAAGTGTTTATCATTTGTCTCTGTTTACTGTTCACCATTTATATATTTATACAGTTTGAGTTTGCTCAGTCACAGATACACTAAGTTCCTAGAATCTCATCTAGTTATGTGCATATCTGTGCATAATGACCTCAAAGCATAAGGAAGCTTTCCAAATAGTGGCCATACAAAGTTAATTTTAGGATTTTCCTAAAAGACTCATATATAATTTTCTCAGGGAAAGAATAAAATGAGTTATAGTGCAGAAAATTCCCCACAATCCAACATGCAGAGAGCAAAACCCAAAAGTTAGAGAAGGAAGGACAATTGTAGCAATCTGTTCTATTTTGATGGAACTGTGTGAAGCAGCTGTGCTAGCTTCACGACTCTTGCTGTTTCCAAAGTAAATGGCTGTGTCAATTCAGATGTTTGATATGGGAATTACCAATACATACAGAGAACATTAAAAGTGTGAAGTTCTCGAAAGAGAAAAAGTAGAAAACAAAATAAAATTAAATGCGATGTTAAATGGAAAGAGAGACGCTAATTTTTGAACTGAACAGGAAACAATTTAAAACCTCTTCCAGACTGCTTAAAGTTTCACAATAGAACCCAACCTATGATGATGATTACACATTAATATTTACTTTTGAAAATTATTGTTTTTATAATGTTCTTATATTTATTGTGGTTTTAATTATTCTTTATAGTAGCTTAAACAACAACACAATGCAGTAGCAAATTAAGAATACTTTATTAATTATAATTTTTACAGGAAGAAAGCGAAGCGAAAGTGGTGATTCTAATTCTATATAAATATATTGGAAAGAGAATTATTGAAAGAATTGTCAAAAGTTTTCTAATTATAATTGTTACACTCATTACACAAATAAATGGGCAATAACACATTATTTATTAAAATTTTTCCTAAATAATAAAAAAAAATCTGAGTCTCTGGACTAATCCTGTCTAGCAATTTCTTTTACCAAGGGATGTGATTTAGTAATCAATATTTATACTGTGCCTTTGATAATTTTATTTTCTTCATTTTAGGTATCCTAGTCTGCTTTTGAAAGATTATATATTATATTATATTAAACATATTGGAATTAGGCAGTAGTGGCCCACACCTTTAATGACAGAATGTAGGAGGCAGAGGTAGGTGAATCTTTCTGAGTTCAAAGCCAACATAGTCCACAGAGTGAGATCAAAGGAGAAACCTTTCCACAAAAACCATACACACAAGCACACGCACATGCAAATGCGCGCGCGCGCGCACACACACACACACACACACACACACACACGCGCGCGCGCAGTGTTTCTAAAGAAACATTGAAAATAATCAGAAATGAAGCAAAATACAATCAGATCAATTGAAAATGGAAGGAAGAAACTGATCCCACCCCACAGCTCCCTGCTCTGAAATACCATGAGGTACAGAGCTGAAAACCCAGAAGTGCAGATCATCCTGAGACCACAGGACAGATGGCCAATTCTGCCCACCTTTGCCCACAGGCCTGGCCCAAGAGGAAATTGCATAGTGCCTCTGGACACAGGAATATAGGAGCAGTCAGCAACAGGTACCTACATTTCTGATCTGTGCCCAGAACTGAACTGAAGGGGTCCAACAACTCCATGCACCCAAATCCCATAAGGGAGATGCCTGGACCCTCAGAAGTGTGGACACTCCTGAGAAATCAGAGGAGACTACCCTCTGCCCAGATTCCCAACCAAGAGGGAAACCCCTAGTGCCATTTTGCCCACTGGGTGCAGGGATCTAAGAACAGTCAGGGGTAGGACCATTCCAATTCCTGTCTACGCTAAGAGCTGAAAGACTATCACCATGAGTGCCTGCACACCTGGGAGCAGAGCACAATGTTCCCATGAATGGCTGAAAGAAAACAGGAAAACAGGTCTATAGGAGTGCTGACACACAGGTCTACAGGAGGGTTAAGCCACTGTCAAAAACAGCAAGACAAGCTAACACCAGAGACAACCTTATATTGAGAGGCAAACACAGAAACCTAAAAAAAAAAAAAAAAAAAAACAGAAACCAATGCTACTTATCATCATCAGATCCCAGTTCTCCCACCAAAGCAAATATTAGATATCCGAACATAACTGAAAAGCAGGATTTAGATTTAAAAGTATATTTTATGATGATGATGGAGGACTTTAAAAGTACATAAATAACTGCCTTAAAGAAATACAAGAAAATACAAGAAAACAAGTAGAAGCACTTAAAGAAGAAACACAAAAATCCCTTTAAAAATTACAGGAAAACACAACCAAACAGGTGAAGAAATGGAACAAAACCTTCCAGAATTTAAAAATGGAAAAAGAAAAAATATAAAGAGCAAAAGGGGAGACAAACTTGGAGATAGAAAACATAGAGAAGAGATCTGGAGACATAGATGCAAGCATCACCAACAGTATACAAGAGATAGAAAAGAGAATCTAGGGGGAAGAAGATACCATAGGACACATTGACCCACTACCAAAGATACTATAAAGCGCAAAGGCTCCTAGGCCAAAACATCCAGGAAATCCAGGATACAATAAGAAGATCAAACCTAAGGATAATTGTCTAGAAGAGAGTGAAGACTCCCAACTTAAAGGACCAGTAAATTATCTTCAAAAAATTGTAGAAGAAAACTTCCTTAACCTAGAAAGAGATGCCCATAAATATCCAAGAAGCCTACAGAACTCCAAATAGATGGGACCAGAAGAGAAATTCCTCCCATCACATAATACTCAAAACACCAAATGCACAAAACAAAAAATGAGTATCAAAAGCAGTAAGTTAAAATGGGCAAGAGATAGATAAAGGCAGACATGTAAGAATTACACTAGACTTCTCATTGGAGACTATAAAAGTAAGATGATTCAGGGAAGATGTCATAGACCCTAAAGGAACACAATTGCCAGCCCAGGTTACTATAGCCAGTAAAACTCTCAATTAACATAGATGGAGAAACCAAGATATTCCATGACAAAACCAAATTTACAAAATATCTTTTTACACCTCCAGTCCTACAAAGATTAATAGATGGAAAGCTCAAACACAAGGAGGAAAACTGCACAGTAGAAAAAGCAAGAAAGTAATCTTGCAATGAAACCAAAACACGAAATATGCACAAAAATAAATCCACCTCTAAATATGAAAAACAAAAACCAGGAAGCCAAAATCACTATTTGTTAATATCTCTTAACATCAATGGACTCAATTCCCCAATAAAAAGACAAAGACTAACATACTGAATATATAAAGAGGATCCAGCATTTTGCTGCATACAGAAAACACGCCTCAGAGACAAAGACAGGCACTACATCAGATTAAAAGGCTGAAAAACAAATTTCCAAGCAAGTGGTCTGAAGAAACAAGCTGGATTAGCAATTCTAATTTATTGATTAAAATTGACTTTCAACCAAAAGTAATTGACAAAGGTAAGGAAGGACACTTTATATTCATCAAAGGGAAACTCTACCAAGATGAACTCTCAATCCTAAACATCAATGTTCCAAATGCAAGGGTACCTACATTCATAAAAGAGATCTTAGTAAAGCTCAAATCACACATTGCACCTCACACAGTAATAGTAGGAGATTTCAATACTCTACTCTTATTAATGGAAAGAACATGGAAACAGAAAATAAACAGAAACACAGAGAAACTAACAGAAGTAATGAACCAAATGGATTTAACATATTTATAGAACATTACATCCTAAAACAAAATGATATACCTTCTCAGCACCTCATGGCATCTTCTCCAAAATAGACAAAAAATTGGTCATAAAACAGGTCTCAACAGATACAGGGAGAAAGAAATAATCCCATGCATCAGCAAGGATTAAGGCAGGTCTTCAATAACAACAATCATGGCAGAATGCCCATGTATTCATGAAAATTGAACAACGCTCTATTCAATGACAACTTGACCATGCAAGAAAAAAAATGAAATTAAAGACTTCTTAAAATTTAATGAAAATGAAGATACAACGTACCTAAACTTATGGAACACAGGGAAAGCCATGCTCAGAGGAAAACTCTTAGCTCTGAGTGCCTGCAAAGTGAAACAGGAGAGGGCATACATACACCAGCAGCTTGACACCTAAAAGCTCTAGAAGAAAAAGAAACAAATACATGCAAGAGAAGGAGAAGGCAGGAAATAATCAAACTCAGTGCTTAACTCAACCAAGTATAAACAAAAAGAACTATACAAAGAATCAACGAAGCTAATTTTTTACAAAATTAGCAAGATAGACTAGACTAACTAGACTAACTAGAGGTCACAGATAGTGTATCAAAATTAACAAAACCAGAAATGAAAAGGGAGATGTAACAACAGAATCTGAAGAAATTTAGAAGATCATCAGATACTACTAGAGAAGCCTATATTAAACAAGACTGGAAAATCTGGAGGAAACGGATGATTTTCTAGACAAATACCAGGTACCAAAGTTATATCAGGAACAGATAAACCATCTGAACAACTCTATAATTCTTATAGAAATAGAAGCAGTTATAAAAAGTTTCCCAATAAAATAGAGCCCAGGAACAGACTGTTTTAGTGCAGAATTCTATCCGACCTTCATAGAAGACCTCATACCCATACTGTCCAAACTATTCCATAAAATACAGACAGAGAATTACCAGATTCCTTCTATGAAGCCATGATCACTCTCAGTCCTAAACCACACAGAGACTCAACACAGAAAGAGAACTTGCGACCAATTTCCCTTATAAGTATTGACAAAAAGTACTCAATAAAATTCTTGCAAACCATATCCTAGAACATATCAAAAGAATCAAACATCAGGATCAAGTAGGTTTCAGCCCACTTATGCAGGGAAGGTTCAATATATGGGAATCCATCAACATAATCCACTATATAAACTATCTCAAAGAATAAAGCCAAATGATCATTTCATCAGACGGTGAGAAAGTATTTGACAAAATTCAACACCCCGTTATTATAAAAGTCCTGGAATGATCAAGAATTCAAGGCCCATACCTAAACATAGTAAAAGCAATATAAAGCAAACCAATAGATAACATCAAACTAAATGAAGAGAAACTTGAAGCAATCTCACTAAAATCAGGGACTAGACAAGGCGGCCCACTCTCTCCCTACTTATTCAATATAGTACTCAATGTCCTAGCCAGAGCTATCAAAAAAGAAAAGGGGGCAAAGGGATAGAAATTGGAAAGGAAGAAGTCAAAATATCACTATTTGAAGATGATATTTTAGTATATTTAAGTGTCTGCAAATTTTCTACAGGAAAACTACTAAACCTGATAAACACCTTCAGCAAAGTGCCTGGGTATAAAATTAACTCAATAAATCAGTAGCCTTCTTCTACTCAAAGGATAAACAAGCTGAGAAAGTAATTAAGGAAATTACACCCTTAAGAGTTGTCCCAAATAATATAAAATACCTCGGTGTGACTATAACCAAGGAAGTGAAAGATCTTTATGAAAAGATCTTCAAGACTCTGATGAAAGAAATTGAAGATCTCAGAAGATGGAAAGATCTCCCATGCTCATGAATTGGCAGGAATAATATAGTAAAATTGGCCATTTTGCCAAAATTAGTCTACAGATTCTAGGCATCAATAAAATTCCAACTCAATTCTTCATAGAGATAGAAAAAGCAATTTGCAAATTTATTTAGAATAAGAAAAATCCCTACAAAGTGAAAACTATACTCAACAATAAAATAACTTCTGGAGGAATCACTATCCCTGACCTCATATAGGATTACAGAGCAATAGTAACAAAAACTGTATGGTACTGGTACAGAGACAGACAGATAGATCAGTGGAAGAGAATTGAAGATGCAGAAATGAACCCACAGACCTCTGGTCGCTTGATTTTTGACAAAGGAGATAAAATCATCCAATGGAAAGAAGATAGCATTTTCAATTAATAGTGCTGGTTCAACTGGTGGTCACCATATAGTAGAATGCAAATTGATCCTTTCTCATTGCCCTGTTCAAAGCTTAAGTCCAAAAGGAACAAGGACATCCACATCAAACCAGATAAACTAAAACTAATAGAAGAAAATTTGGGGAAGGGTCTTGAAAGAATGGGCACTGGTAAAATTTCCTGAACAAAACAATGGTCTATACTCTAAAATCAAGAATCAACGAATGAGACCTCCTAAAACAGCAAAGCTTCTGTAAGGCAAAGGACACTGTCATTAGGACAAATCGGCAACCAACAAATTGGAAAAAGGTATTTTCCAGTCCTATATATGACATAGGACTAATATCCAAAATACACAAAGAATTCAAGAAGATAGAATTCAGAGAGCCAAATAACCCTTTTTAAAATGGTATACAGAGCTAAACAAAGAATTCTCAGCTGAGGATTATCAAATGGCTGTGAAGCACCTAAGGAAATGTTCAATATCCTTAGTCATCAGGGAACTGCAAGTCAAAACAACTTCACACTAGTCAGAATGGCTAAGATAAAAAAAAAAAAAAAAAAAAAAAAACTCAGGTGACAGTAGATGCTAGTGTGGATGTGGAGAAAGAGGAACACTCCTCCACTTTTTGTGAGATTGCAAACTGATACAACCACTCTGGAAATCTGTCTGGAATTTCCTCAGTAAATTGAACATTCCACTCCCTGAGGATCCAGCTATACCTCTCCTGGGTATATAACCACAAAATGCTCCAACATACAAGAAAGACACATGCTCCACTGTGTTCATAGCAGCTTAATTTATAATACCAGAAGTTGGAAAGAACTCAGATGCCTTTCAACAGAAGAATGGATACAGAAAATGTGGTACATCTACATAATGAAGAACTGCTCAGCTATCAAAAACAGTGACTTCATGAAATTCATAGGCAAATGGTTTGAACTAGAAAATATCATCCTGAGTGAGGTAACTCAATGACAGAAAAATACACTTGGCATGTCCTCACTGATAAGTGGTTGTTAGCTGAAAAGCTTGAGTTACCCAAGACGCAATCCCCAGACCACATCAAGCTCAAAAAGAACAATGACCAAAATGTAGTTGCTTCATTCCTTCTTAAAAGGGAGAACAAAAATATCCATAGGAGAGGATATGGAGGCAAAATTTAGAGCCAAGACTAAAGGAATGGTCATTCAGGGCCTGCCTCACATGTGGCACACACACACACACACACACACACACACACACACACACACACACACACACATATATCCACCAAACCTAGATAAGACTAATAAATCTAAGAAGTACATGATGACAAGAACCGCATATAGATCTCTCCTGAGAGACACAACCAGAGCATGTCAAATATAGAGATAAATGGTAGCAGCAAACCACCTGAAAATGGGACCCAAGTTTGAGTCACTAGAGAAAGGATTGAAAGAGCTGAAAAGGCTTGCAATGCCATAAGAACAACAATGCCAACTAGCCAGAGCTTCCTGTGACTAAACCACTACTGATGGACTGAGTCATAGTTCCAACTGCATATTTAGCAGAGAATGGCCTTGCTTGGCTCCTGTGGAAGGAGAAGCCCTTGGTCCTGCCATGGTTGGAGCTTCAGCGGAACGTCAGGGGGTGGTGGTAATAGGTGTTGATAGTGAGAACACCCTTATGTGGGAGGGGAAGGCAGAGGGGATAGGGGCTTATGAACAGGAAACTGGGAAATGGATTATCATTTGAAATGTAAATAAATAAATATTCAATAAAAAAGAAAAAATGATGTAGATATGTAGATTGCTGGTAAAATTAAGTTAATAGGTTTTTGTTAATGTCTTTGACGTAGAAAACGTTGAAGAACAAATTAAAAATTCAGAGAGGCACACTTTTGATAATTGAACAAGGGATTTTTTGAGGACAGGGAATAAGGACAATGGCAGTCAACCATTACTAGCAGATGGGCTCATGATGAAAGAGATGATTAATTTCTTGTATTGATTTTTACCCTTGACTTCCTGATATTTTTAAATGTTAATAAGCATGTGCATACTCTGGAGATTTAAAGTGGAAATGACTGGTTTTTTAATATGTATAAAAGTTTCAATTTATGATCTTTTAGGAATTTTTTTAAGATTACATTTTAAGATAAGTAATAAGATGAATTACCCATTCTTTGTAACAACAAATTACTTCCTGCCAGTAAAAAACTGGCTGAGAAAAATAATGTTCTTGCTTACAGTATGTGAATCTGTACATATATATGTATGTATGTATATGTGTATACATACATATACACTCATTGTAATCATTCACTTTAAAGAAAAATATAATGTAGCCACCCTGTATTTTTAATATTGCTTGAAAGATTGTGCTGATATATATAAGTTGTGGGAGAAAAATAAAGTTGTTGGAGCTTGAGGAAAAAAAATAAAATGTAAGGAAGACAGACGATCTAGGAATCCTCCTTAGCTGAGAAGGTGAGAAGGGAGGCTTCTGTGCCCAGGACATGTTAGTCATTGTGCCTGCGACCTCTCTTGCTTCGTTTTTATCATTTTGATGTTACCTTTAGGTTAAAATATAATTGAATTTCTCTTTTCCCTTTGGTCCCTCCCAAACTTTCCATATACCACTCACAATTACCATTCAAGTGTAGAAAAATGAAAATTGACCCATATTTGTCACTATGCATAAAGCTCAAGTCCAAGTGGGTCAAGATCCTCATCATAAAACCAGATACACTGCATCTAATAGAAGAATAAAAAGTGGTTAAGAGCCTTGAACTCATTGGCACAGGCAGAAATTTCCAAACACAACTCCAATGACTCATGCTCTAAGATCAAGAATTAATAAATAGGACCTTACAAAACAGAAAGATTCTGAAGTAAAAGGACAGTCAATAAGACAAATCAGCATCCTACAGATTTGGAAAAAAGTCTTCACTAACCCCATATCTGATAGAGGGCTAATATCCAAAATATGTAAAGAACTCAAGAACTTACCACCAAAAGACCAAAAAACCCCATTCAAAAAATAGGGTATAGCATTAAACTGAAAATTCACGATAGAGGAATCTTGAATGGCTGAGAAGAACCTAGTGAAATGTTCAAAGTCCTTAGTGATCAGAGAAAAGCAAATCAAAACGACCCTGAGATTCCACCTTTCAACAGTCAGTATGGCTAAGATCAAAACCTCAGGTGACAACATATGTTGATGAGGATGTGGAGAAAGAGGAACACTTATCCATTGCTGGTGAGATTGAAAACTGGTACAACCACTCTGGAAATCAATTTGAAGGTTCTTCAGAAAATAGGAAATAGACCTGCACAACGATACAGAAGTCCCACATTTGGGAATACACCCCAAAGCTGCCTCAACTTTCCACAGAGGCTCATGCTCCACTATGTTTATAGTGGCTTTATTTGTGATAGCCGGAAGCTGAAAACAACCCAGATATCCCAGGACAGAAGAATGGGTACAGAAAATTCGGTTCATTTACACAATGGGACACTACTCATCTATTAAGAATGAGAACATCTTGAGTTTTGCAGGAAAATGAATTGAACTAGAAAACGTCATCCTGAGTGAGGTAACGCAGAACCGAAAGGACATGCACTGTATGTTTTGACTAATAAGTGCATATTAGCCCCCCAAAAAAGTACAGAATGCCCAAGATACAGTCCACAGAACCCAAAAAGCTCAACAAACATAAAGGCCCAAGTGAGGATGCCTTGGTTCCTCTTGGGAGGGAGAGGAAAGCAACCTCAAGAAGGGAGGGACAGGAGTACAGGGGAGAGAAAGGGAATGGAGATGGGAGAGAGGGGAACATGATCTGGTATTGGGTAGAGGAAAAGAACTGAAACTCTGAGGGCCAGAAGAAAGAATGGAAACAGGCAATCTTTGGAGGAAGGAGGTTGGGACGACCCTCTAGAATATACCAGAGATCTGGGAAAGGGGAGACTCTCAGGATTCAAAGGTGGGTATCCTAGATGAAAGGCCCTACAGTAGGGAGAGGGGAATTTTTGAATTCACCTCCAGCAGAAAAACAGGGCATTAATTGAGGGATAGTGTTGTTATCCCGCAGCCGAAGCTCTGACTCATAATTCTTCCTCTCTGAAGGAAATGCAGGCATGGAAGTGGAGAAGAGTCTGAGGAAAAGAAGTTCCAGCGGCAGGCCCAAAATGTGTTCCAGCTCAAGAGGAGGCCTCAGGACCTGACAACATTACTGACGTTATGGGTATTCACTAAAAGGGACCTACCATGACTGCTCTCCAAAAAACCCAACAAGCATCTGAAAGAGTCAGATGCACATATGTGCACCCAACCAAGGAACCACTCTGGCTGAATTAGAGAAGAGCTGGAGGAAGCTAAGGAGGAAGACAAACTTGTAGGAGGACAAGGAGTCTCAATTAACTAATACCCCTGAGAGCTCTTAGACGCTGGATCACCAAGCAGGCAGCATACACCAGCTGAGATGAGGTCTCCAACACATACAGTAGCAGACTCCCAGGTCTATTTTCAGTCAGAGAAGATGCACCTAATTCTCAAGAGACTGCAGGCCCTAGGAAGTTTAGAGGTTTAGTGTGGTGGGTGGGGTGGGGAAAACTTTGTGTATTTGTGGAGACTTGGGTGGACCATGGGGGAGGGGCGTGGAGGAGGTATGGGATATGGAACCCTTGGGGGATGGACTGGGAGGGTAATAAAATCTGGAGTGTAAAATAAGTAAGTAAGTAAGTAAGTAAATAAATAAATAAATAAATAAATAAATAAATAAATAAATAAATAGAGTGTATCTCATTTTCTCACTATTTTTTATTGCATGGATCCATTTGTACTATATGCCTATATTCCTAAATAAAACCTGCTCAGTACATACAATGTTACTTGTATGTTTGTTTTTAGAGATGACCATTTGTCATTAGAAAACAAACTGGTGTACTCTTCCCCAGTGATACACCTTTCCTGTACACAGCTGCCCTCAATTGCTTTTAGATGTGTGTGTGTGTGTGTGTGTGTGTGTGTGTGTGTGTGTGTGTGTGTGTGTGTGTGTATGGTTGAATCCTCCTGGCATTTTGGCATTTTTTCCCAGTCCATGATGGCATGCCCTTTGGTGTCTGTAGTCATATGGGCTAATTGCCTAGGAATGACTCTCCTTCTCTCCCTCCCTCTCCCCTCCCCTCCTCTTTCTCCCACCTTCTAATGTTTCTTATTCTCATTGGCTATAGAATTTTTATTTACAGTTGATGCTTCCAAACAATACATAAGATATTCTTTCCACAGGTATCCTCTTTGTTGAGTTTCGTCTGGGTGATTATTTTGGTGAGAGTACATTGGCTTTGCTTCTGATCTCAAAGGAAACTACCTGATTCTTTTGCTCCTACAGCCTTTTAATCCACTCTTTTACAATAGACACTGATCTGAGCCCTAGATAGGGAAGAGTCTTGTACATGTCTCCTTGGGACTGGGATTCTTCCTGTTCTTATGTATAGTAATTGTATATTTACCACCGTGTCCCCAGCTTTCATAAAAGAGATAATCTGTAATATGTAATCTTTGTATGTCCTATACAAAATGCAGTGCCCTCACTTTTAAAGTTTCCTGTCTCTAACAGCTGTATTGAAACAGAATTGATATACTAAAAATTCTATGTAGTTAACACATGAGACCATATTATCTGCTGCATGTACAAATCCACGCAAGCATTAGTATAGTCAATGTTAGAAACAGAAAGAGCAACAGCAACTGATTTAGTATGAATGTCACAAAACAGAAACATAGAGCATAATAAACATTATATTGTTAATATGACAATCTTATTAGAATTGCAAAATTGGTAACAGAGATCTTCAATAAATTGGAACTAAATGATTTATTACACAAAATATGAAGCATTCTTTAAAATAAATAATTTTCCTATAAAAATACATACACGAAATATTTAGTTAATTGATAGACAAAATTCATTACTTTTTTGCAGATTTGGTTTGGCATTTAGAACTTATTGTTTTATATATATGAAGAACTAATTATAACAGGACATTTTAAAATCTGAACAGATGCATTGATAGAGATGATATACTTTCTGAACTAATTGTGTAAAATTACCTGTATAAGAAAGCAAAAACAAACACTTGAATGTCAGCATTATGTATGCAGTATATATAATAACCTTCAGTAAAAGAAAAAATACAATCACTATTTACAGCTAAATAATTCTCTAAATACCTTTGTGAACAATCTTATTATTTAGGTAATATAGTGTGGTGTATGAAAATCATGTATATAATTAATGAAAAATATTCAAAAGTATTTCGGCTGAAGAATTCCAAAGAAATGTATAAACTGTTTTCTAAATGTTTAAAAATTTCATGTGCTTAAGACATCCACAAATCTGATATCCTACATAACTTATAACACTTAAAAGTAAAATTTCCTAAGCATAGAATTTAATCTATAGTTTGATGATATTATTAGTAGAATTACAAATCTACTAATCAACATTACAAATATTTTATTAGAGAAAAAGATCAAATAAACCTTACATTGTAAGCTCACATATTTTCATACTAGAAATAACTGGGTTTATTGACTCTTATCTATTTATGGTTTCAGCTAAAAATAATGTCTGTCTCATTTTAATTCTATCATGATTAAATGTTGATTATTAATTTCCTTTTTCATTTTTATTATTTTATTTATTTAAATTTCAAATGTTATCTCCCTTCCCGGTTTTCCTTCCACAAACTGTCTATCCCCTTCGCTTCCCCTGCCTCTATGAGGGTACTCTTGCAACTGCCCACCCACTCCTGCCTCAGTGCCCTAGCATTACCTAACCCTGGAAATCTCCACATGACCAAGGGGCTCCCATCCCAGTGATGTCAGATAAGGCAATTCTCTACTACATATTCAGTTGAAGCCATGTTTCCCCCACATGTGTACTCTTTGGTTAGTGGTTTAGGCAGAGAAAGCTTTGGGAGCTCTGGTTGATTAATAATATTGTAATGGGGTTGCAAACCCCCTTCAACTCCTTCAGTCTTTGCCCTGACTTCTCCATTACTGTCTTCACAGACCAATGTTTGACCGCATGCATTCGGATCTGTATAAGTCAGGCCTTGCAAGAGTCTCTCAAGGAACAGGTTTACCAAGCCCAAGTCAGCAAGCACTTCTTGGCATCAGATAAATTGTATCTAAGTAAACTTGAACTTAACCAAAATTAGGGAAATTCAAAATAAACAACTTTAATGTTTGGGGGATTTTTGTTTATTTTTTGTTTCATTTTTGATCTCTCTTTTATTTTTTTCTGATTCATAAAGAAATTCCCTTTTATTGCTTATTTTATTACTTTATATTCCAGATGTTGCCATCCCTTCCAGTCTCCCTTTCCAAGAATTCTTTGTCACAAACCCCCTCCATTTTGCCTCTCAGAGGGTGCCTCTGCACACCTGGGGCAACAAGGATTGGTTTATCCTCTCCAACTAAGGCCAGACAACGGAGTCCCCTGCTATATAATATGTCTGGGGCCTCAGAACAGCCTGTGATGCTCTTTGGTTGGTGACTTACCCTCCGGGAGCTCCCAGGAGTCTGGTTTTTATGCTCTTCTTATAGGGTTGCCATCTCCTTCAGTTACTTCAATCCTTCCCCTAGCTCTTCCATAGGGGTCTTCAACTTCAGTTGGATAAACTTATCTGCACCTGTCATAGTTGGTGATACAGCCGTTCAGAGGACATCCATGCTAGACTCATATTTGTAGGCACAATATAGCATCAGTAATATTGTCACAATTTGGTCCCCACCCATGGGATAAATCCCAAATTGGGCCAGTCACTGGACAGCCTTTCCTTCAGTCTCTGCTCCATTTTTGTCCCTATATTTCCTTTAGACAGGAGAAATTATGGGTTAAAATTTTGAAGGTGGTTTGGTGACCCCATTCATTCACTATGGGGTCCTATCTATCTATTACTGTTGATCTCTTCAGGTTTCCTCTCCCTGCTATTGAGTATTATGTCTAAGGTCATTCCCATTGTCTCATGGGAGCCTCTCACATCTCAGATTTCTGGGACTTTCTAGAAGTTCCCACATGCCCCCATGCCCTCTTGTAGCTGCAAAGTTCCATGGCCCTCTGTGCTTTTCTGATGTTTTCTCCCATGCCTGATCATGCACCTCTTCCCTTTTCCCTCCCACTCTCAGTCTCTTGTCATTATTTTGTTCCTGCTTCTCAGTGGGATTGAAGTATCCTCACATGAGCCTTCCTTATGTTGAACTTCTTAGGGTCTGTAAGTTGTATCCTGGATATTCTGTACTTTTTGGTTAATATCCACTAATCACTGAGTACATACTATGCATGTACTTTTGAGTCTGGGTTATCTTACTCAGTATATTTCCTAGTTCCATCCATGTGCCTGAAAACTTTATGGTATCATTGTTTTTGATAGCTGAATAATATAACCATGTGTTAGCAAACCACATTTTCTGTATACATACTTTGATTGAGGGTCATCTGGTTTGCATCCATTGTCTGGCTATTATGAATCAGACTGCTTTGAATATAGTGGAGCATATGTCATTATATGGTATGGTGGAGCATCTTTTGAGTATATGTCCAGGAGTCGTATAGCTAGGTTCTCAGCTAATAATATTTTCAAATTTCTGAGTAACCACGAGATTGATCACCAGAGTGGTTATACCAGTTTGCAATCACACCAGCAATGGAGAAGTATTCCCCTTTTCTCCTCATCCTCATCAGCATATGCTGTCACTTGAGTTTGATTTTAGCCATTGTAATGAGTTCAAGGCAGAATTACCTGGTCTTTTTGATTTGCATTTCCTTGATGACTAAGAAGGATGTTGAACATATTGAAAAATACTTTTCAGTTATCAACATACTTCTGTTGAGATTTCTCTGTTTAGCTCTGTGCCCCATGTTTAATTGGCTTAAGTTCTTGCGTTCTTTACACATTTTGAATATTAGCTGTCTATCCAATGTAGGGTTGGTGAAGATCTTTTACCTAACTGTAGGTTGCCATTTTGTTGTATCGACTGTGTCCTTTTTATAGAAGCTTTTCAGTTTCATGAGACCGCATTTTCAATTGTTGATCATCAATCCTGAGCCATTGGTGTCCTTTTCAGGAATTTTCCCCATACCAATGCATTCAAGGCTCTTTCTCATTTTTTTTTCTCATATTAGATGCAGGGTATCTGGTTATAGGCTGAGGTTCTTAATCCACTTGGACTTTAGCTTTGTGCAAGTTGATAAATATGGATCTACTTTCACTCTTCTACATGCAAACTGCCAGTTAGGAAAACACCATTTCTTGAAGATGCTATCTCTTTTCAACTCTATGGTTTGGCTTTTCTCACAAATGAAAAGGTCACTGAAACAAACTAAACAGATATACATTGAAACTAACAGAAGATATGAAACAAATGTATTTAGTAATATCTGCAGAACTTTTCACCCCCCCCCCCAAATAACTTCTTAACACTACATGGAACTCTCTCTGAAATTGACTATATAATTGGACCAAAACAAGCCTCAGCAGACACAAGAAGATTGAAATAATCCCGTGCTTACACTCATATCACTATGAAGTAAGGCTGGAATCCAATAACACAAAATCAACAGAAAGTCCACATACTCATAGAAACTCAACAAATCTCTATTCAAGTATAACTTGGTAAGAGAAAACTGAAGAAAGAAATTAAAGACATTCTAGAATTCAATGAAAATGATGGCAAAGCATTTCCAAACTTATGAGACACTGTGAAAGCAGTTTTAAGAGGAATATTCACAGTCTTAATTGCCTTCATAATGAAATTACAGAGATCCTATACTAGCAACTTAACCACTTACCTGGAAGCTCTAGAACAAAAGGCAACAACCATAGCCAAGAGGAATAGACAGCAGAAAATTGTCAAACTTGTGGTTAAAATCAACCAAATAAAAACATACAATACAAACAATCTACTGTGACTTTTTGAAACTGAAATATTTAGTTATATTACAAATTTTTCTTTTCCTTTTTAGGGAATTTATTATTGCATTGATGAACACAGAAAATATCCCTCATGTTTTAAATTTTTAAATTAAAATGTAATTACACTGTTTCTAACTTTCTGTTCAATTACTCAGAAATAGTAAAGTGATGGATCTTTAGAGGAGAATCAATTATGGCCACTTTACTAGACTTTCATGATTACTAAGCGCATGCAAATGTTATCCTTATACCTACAGATAAAGATAGCTTTCACCCATCACCAAGGAAACTTTTATTTTCAGCGGATTGAGACTATCACAGAAAACCACAAGTGGTCACAATTGAGTACAACTCACCTCTCAGTGTTTGGCCCCTGGTGGGTGGAAACATAAAAAAGACAAACCTTACAGGTAAGGCTCAAGGAATTTTCCAGAAAAGGAACAAAAACACTGCAAGATCCAGAGACCAGGAAGCTTGTTTTGTGTAGAAATTATAGGGAAGCTATGTCAAAAATAGACTTTTAGGAAAGATTTAATTCATTACATCATTCCTTGATCTTGTCTTCATTTGGTACTTTTTATTGGATTTATTTAAATTTACATTTCAAATGTTATCCCCTTTCCTGATTTCTTGTCCATAAGCCTACTATCCCTCCTTCCCCTTCTTCTATGAGGTTATTCCCCTACCCAACCACCTACCCCTTCTCACCTCCCTGCTCTGACATTCTACTACACTGGGCCTTGAACCTTGGCAGGCCCAAGACAGTCTCCTACCATTGGTGCTCAACAAGGCCATCCTCTTCTACATATGCAGCTGGAGCCATGGGTCAGTTGCTGTGTACTCTTTGGAGTGTGGTTTAGTACATGGGAGCTCTAGTTGGTATTGTTATTCTTATGGAGTTGCAAACCCATTCAGCTCCTTCAGTCCTTTGTCTATCTACTCCACTGGGGATCCTGTTTCAGTTCAATGGTTGGCTGTAAGCAACCCCCTCTGTATTTGTCATACTCTGGCAGATACAGCGGTATCAGGCTCCTGTCAGCATGTACTTCTTGAAGAAAGATTTAATCATTACCTAATTCTTTGATCTTGTTTTTATTTGGTGCTTTTCTTTTTTCATAAAAAAAAATCTTCATAGAAAATTGCTTTAGCTTTCAGCAGCCCATTCCTGAGCTGTGAGGAAGTTTGCCTCTTCCTTCTGTGCAAGACATGTTTTCAGACGATTCCACCTCTTCTTCACTTTTCTCTTGGGCATCTTCTATAGACTGGATTCTTTTGGATAATAGCATGAGCTTTCTTATACATCTTCTCCATCGTGTCTGGAGTTATATTGTTCTTGATGTACTGAGAGAACTGTTTTTACACTCATCTTCATCTTCCTCTATTCGATAGCACATGTAGTCTGCCACATTCTTACTCATGATGTGCTTCCAATGCACCTCTGCATTGAAGTCTTTACTTTCAGAGTCATAACCAGGGAATTGTTTGCTACTATGAGAGATAGACAAGCCTCCATCCACAGTTTCCTTCAGGGACCTGAAAACTTCATTGCCAGTTGCAGTTCCAGGAAGACCTGCATCCAAATAGCAAGTGAAGGCACCAGACTGTCGTTCAATACTTTCCACATTTTATTCATCTCGATTCATCGCTACTTGGCCTTCATAGATCTTGTCCATGCCAAATCTATTCAGAAACCTACAGGCCAGCAGCAGGCCAGGGCAACAGGCTGCAGCATAATTTGTCAGGCCAACTTTCACACTGAATTTTGGAAGTTCATGTGCATATGCTCTGAACAGACAATCAAATCCCCTTCTAGATGGGCATATGCAATCTGGCAGATGATATGTCTTTTAGTTACATGAACTATCATACTATATTTGGGTCTGTTGTACTTATTTTTGTCCTGGATCATCAATAGTTTCTGTGCATAGTAGTGAGTTTTACCCTCTTGCCACCTGCTAAATCTCACTTGCTATCTTTTAAAGTAGGCCTTATTCTTGACAATTTCCATGAACCCCGTCCTGCAGAACAGAGACCTGCAACTGTGTCTCCATGCAGACTTGCAAATTCAGCCACTCTAGGAAGAAAAGGCAGTACTTTTCTTTGTGCTAATATATCCATCTTATTCCTCAGCAAAATAATTTAGCATTTCTGTAATTAAATGAGGGTATTCCAATACTTTCAAACCTAAGAAGAAGTTATTTATTTTAAAAAAAAGCTGAATTTGATAATAGAATAATAATTAAAAATTATCGATGCTCTGCTTGCTCAAAAATTCACTGATCACAAGCAATATTTCTAAAGGAAATATATTCTGTTTTAATAATATATTAAAACCTGTATATCTGATGCTTTTGGAAAAAGTAACTTCTAAATTTTCATGTTTAAAGACTTCTGATATGCCTAGCTTTGCACTAATTAGCCAACAGGAGGGCTACAATTTTCTCCAAAATTCTCCAGTATGATGTCTGATTCAAATACTAGAAATTCAAGAGCAATTACATGAATTAGACATCATAAATTTTATTTTATGATGTGTAATGTAAGTGAGGAATTATTAGTGTTTTATAAGATAAAAATATCAAATCGTAGATTCATAACTGGGTCATTTTGAGTATGTTTCATTGCTTATATAATTATTCTTAAATGTTTAAAATAATATGCCTTAATTCACTGATAATTTCATGAAAATATGCAATATATGTTCATCACATTCACTTACCACTGCCTCCTTTTACCTCACCTTAGTATCTCTAATCATCTCAATGCTGAGCTTTATGTTGTCTTTTTATTTTATATTTTCTTATATATGTTATGATATATTAATTTATTCCTAGGTGCTTTCTTTTTACAAAAAATAATACCATTTCACTTAACATTAAGAGAACATGTTCAATCCACTCTTCATGACTATAGCAAGAATTATAATTAAAGGAAATTATGCTCCTTGAAATAATACTTATTCTTCTGGAAAAGAAAATTAACATCAATTAATTTTTCATGTTAATTAAAAGCAGATTACTAAAATGTGAATTTTTAAAAATAAAGTGACATTTATTTTCAACCACACCTCTGAACATCTTAGATTTTGCCTTAGACAACATTTCCTATTATGTCACTGTTTAAAATATCAGAGATCTGAGATAATACATACATGTCCAACCAATTTAATCTTACATTTTCATTAAAATAGTGGTAGCTGAAATCTCCTGGAAATTAGCTAATACCATTTCCTAGTTATTTAAACAGCCAAATAGTATATGTATAGGAAATCTAAATGGAAAGTGCTCCAAATGAAAAGAAAGAAAAAAATTAAAAACATGCAAAACAATTTTCAAAACATCTTATTTATCAGTGAGTTAAAATAATTCAGTAGCTGGATGCTGTGATGTTGGAGGGAGCTGAGTTAGGAAGATGGCAAATTCAATTCATGTTATCTACACAGTGAGACTTTATCTTACCAGTAAAAGCTCTAACTATGAACCTGAGGCAGTGGATTATGTTGATGGGTTCCCATATATTGAACAATCCCTGTGCCTCGGGGATGGAGCCTACTTTATCATGGTGAATGATCATTATGATGTGTCCTTGGTTTTAGTTTGCAAAAATTTTATTGAATATTTTTGCATCAATGTTCATGAGTAAAATTGTTCGGAAGTTCTCTTTCTTTGTTGGGTCTTTGTGTGGTTTGGGCATTAGTGTAACTGTAGCTGCATAGAATGTATTAGGTAGTGTTTCTATTTTATGGAATACACTGAGAAGTATTGGTATTAGGCCTTCTTTGAATGTCTGATAGAAGTCTGCACTAAAACCATCTGGTCCTGGAAATTATTTGGTTGTGAGACTTTTAATGACTTCTTCTATTTCCTTAGGGACTATGGGACAGTTTAGATGTTTTAGCAGATCCTGATTTAATTTTGGTACTTGGTATCTGTCTAGAAAATGATTCATTTTATCTGGATTTCCAGTTTTGTTGAGTATTGGTTTTTGTAGTAGGATCTGATAATTTTTTTAATTTATTCGGTTTCTGTTGTTGTATTTCCATTTTCATTTCTGATTTTGTTAATTTGCATACTATCTCTGGGCCCTCTGATTAGGCTGTCTAAGTGTTTATTTATCTTGTTGATTTTTTCAAAGTACCAGGTCCTGGTTTCTTGATTCTTTCTGTAGTTAAGTTGGTTTGTTTCTACTTGGTTGATTTGAGCTCTGAGTTTCACTATTTCCTGCTGTTTACTCCTCTTTGTGTCCTTGCATCTATATGTTCTAGAGCTTTGAGGTATGTTGTCAGGCTGCTACTGTACACTCTCTCCACTTTCTTTGTGGATGCACTGAGTGCCATGCATTTTTCATTTATCACTATTTGTTATTGTATCCCATAAGTTTGGTTCCAGTTGCTGCCCTCATAGAGAACTGAAAGTCAGCTGCCAGGAGTGACTACATACCTGAGAGCAGAACACTCTGTTTCCATAACTGGCTGAAAGAAATGAGGAAAACAGGTGCAGGAATCAAAACAAAAGAAAATAAGACTACTTGGCATCATCGGAGACAGATTTTCTACCAAACCAAACATTGGATATTCAAATACACAGGGTAAACAAGATCTAGATTTAAAATCATTTTATCATGATGATGGAGGACTTTAAGAAGGTCATAAACGACTCCCTTAAGGAAATACAGAACAACACATGTAAGCAAGTAGAAGCCTTTAAAGAGGAAACACAAAAATCCCTTAAAGAACAACTGGAAAAAAACAACTAAACAGGAGAAGGAAATGAACAAAACAATCCAGGAGTAAAAATGGAAATAGAAATAATAAAGAAAGCCCAAAGGGAGACAACCCTGGAGATAGAAAACCTAGGGAAGAGATCAGGAGACATAAATGTGAGAATCAAAAACAGAATACAAGAGGTAGAAGAGAGAGTCTCAGGAGCAGAAGATACCTTAGAAAACGTAGACAAAACTGTCAAAGATAATGTAAAACAGAAAAAGCTCCTAGCCCAAAACATCCAGGAAATGCACAACACAATGAGAAGATCAAACCGAAGAATAATAGCTATAGAAGAGAGTGAAGATTCCCACTTTAAAAGGCTAGTAAATATCTTAAACAAAATCATAGAAGAAACTGCCCTAACCTAAAGAAAGAGATGTCCATAAACATACTAGAAGCCTACAGAACTCCAAATAGATTGGACCAGAAAAGAAATTTCTCCCATCATATAATAGTCAAAACACCAAATGCACAAAACAAATAAAGAATATTAAAAGCAGTAAGGGGAAAATGCCAAGTAATATATGAAGGCAGACCTAAATTAAACAAGATTTCTCACCAGAGACTATGAAATCCAGAAGATTCTGGACAGATATCACACAGACCCTAAGGGAACAAAAATGTCAATCCAGGCTATTATATCCATCAAGACTAACAATTATAATTGAGGGAGAAACCAAGATATTCCATGACAAAACCAAATTTACACAGTATCTTTCTCCAAATCCAGCCCTACAAAGGATAATAAATGGCAAAGCCCAACACAAGGAGGTAAACTACACCTTAGAAAAAACAAGAAAGTAATCTCCTTGCAAGAAAACCAAAAGAAGAGAAGCACAAAAACATAATCCCACTTCTAATTATGAAAATAAGAGGAAGCAGCAATCACTAGTCCTTAATATCTCTCAATATTAATGAAATCAATTCACAAATAAAAAGACACAGATTAACAGAATGGACATATAAAGAGGACCCTGCATTTTGCTGCCTACAGGAAACACACCTCAGAGACAAAGACAGACACTACTTCAGAGGAAAAGGCTGGAAAACCATTTTAGTATCAAATGGTCTGAAGAAACAAGCTGGTGTAGCCATTCTAATATTGATTAAAATCGACTTTCAAACAAAAGTCATCAAAAAAGAAAAGAAGGATACATATTCAGATTCATTAACGGAAAAATCCACCAAGATGAACTCTAAATCCTAAATATCTATGCTCTAAATACAAGGGCACATACATACATAAAAAAAAAAAAAACAAAAAAAAAACAAAAAAAAAAACTTACTAAAGCTCAAAGCACACACTGCACCTCACACAATAATAGTAGGAGACTTCAACACCCTACTATAATCAAAGGGAAGATCATGGAAACAGAAATTAAACAAAAACATAGAAAGAATAGCAATAGTTTTGAACCAAATGGACTTGACAGATATTTATAAACCACTCCATCTTAAAACAATAGGATATACCTTCTTACCACCTCATGGTACTTTCTCCAAAATTGACAATATAATTGGGCACAAAACAGGCCTCAACAGATAAAGAAAGATAGAAATAATCCCATGCATCCTATCAGATCACCATGTGCTAAGGTTTGTCTTCAAAAAGAACAATAAGAAAAGAACGTCTACATACACATGGAAGTGTAACAATGCTCTACTCAATGGTAACTTCGTAAAGGAAGAAATAAACAGACATTCAAGATGTCTTAGAATTTAATGAAAATGAAGGTACAACATACCCCAACCTATGGGACACAATGAAGCTGTGCTAAGAGGAAAACTCATAGGTCTGACAGCTGGCAGAAAGAAATAGATGACAGGGTACATCAGCAACTTGACAACACAACTAAAAGCTTTATAATAAAAAGTAGCAAATAAATCCAAGAGGAGTAGAAGGCAGGAAATAATCAAACTCAGTGCTGAAATCAACCACATAGAAACAAAAGGACTATACAAAGAATCAACAGAACCTAAAGCTGGTTCTTTGAAAAAATAAACAAAATAGTTAATCTCTTAGCCAGACTAAGCAGAGGGCACAGAGAATGTGTCAAAATTAACAAAATCAGAAATGAAAAGGGATACATAGCAACAAAATCTGAGGAAATTAAAAAAAAATCATAAGATTGTACTACAAAAGTCTATATTCAATAAAACAAGAAAATGTGGAGGAAATGTACAATTTTCTAGACACATACAAGGTACCAAAGTTAAATCAGGGACAGATAAACCATTTAGTCAACCCCATAACTCCTAAAGAAATAGAAGCAGTCATTAAAAGTCTCCCCCCCCCAAAAAAAAAAAGCTCAGAACCAGACAGGTTCTGACAGACATAATTCTATCAGACCTTCCTAGAAGTCCTCATACCAATACTTTTCAAACTATTTTACAAAATTGAAACAGACAGAGCTCTACCAAATTCCTTCTAATTACTCTTATTCCTAGACCACACAAAGACCCAACAAAAGAGAATTTCAGACCAATTTCCCTTATGAATATCGACCCAAAAATACTCATTAAAATTCTTGCAAACTGAATCCAAAAGCAAATCAAAACAATCATCCAGCTGAGCAAATAGGCTTCATTCCAGATATTCAGGGATGGTTCAATATATGGAAAACCATCAACATTATCCACTATACAAATAAACACAAAGATAAAAAAACATATGATCATTTCATTAGATGTTGAGAAAGCATTTGACAAATTTCAACCCCCCTTTCATTTCGTGGTTTGCCCTGGAGTTATCTGTATTTTGATGCTAATTCCACTGCCCCAAGGACAGCTGCCTAGGACTCAGATGACTACATCAGAAGCTTCCCCCATTTAATTTGTAAAACACAGGTGAGGGCATATACAGGAAAGAACAGGGCCTGTCATTGGACTAGAAGGTAGGATGGGTGGGAGAGAAGTTTGAAGGAAGGAGAGGAGACTGAGACAGAAAGAGAAGAGACAGGAGGGACAGAGAAGGTAGTCATGGTGAAGAGAAAATGGAAGCTGATATTAATATTTCACTCTTTATTACAGATTTACAGTTTGTTATTAATGTTCTTAAGAGATGGGTTTTTTATCTTTAGGTGCCAATTATATCTTATCAATTGGGTCAAAGGTTATCGTGTTGTGTGTTCTTTTATGTGACAGTTTGAGTGTAAGTAAGTGTGCAGTGGCTAGATATGCTGGGCCACTATGGAACTGAGACATGTGTTTTTGGCATGGAAACCTGCCTTGGGAACTAGATACGTAGAGAGATTGCTGCAAGGCTCAGAGAGAGGCCTTCAACATTGTGATATGGGATGGAGCAAAGTGGTGCGAAACTTTGTGTACTGGGAATTAAAAAATCTAGCAGATATCTTGGGGCACTGAGGTTCTGTACTGTTACATTTTTTTTTATAATTTTACAACAACACTTCATGAAAAAAGTCCTGGAAAGAACACAAATTCAAGGCCCATTCCTAAACACAGTAAAAGTCATATAAAGCAAACCAGTAGCTAACATTACACTAAATGGAGAAAAACCTGAAGCAATCCCACTAAATTCAGGGATTAAACAAGGCTGCCCACTTTCTCCCTACTTATTCAGTGTAATTCTTGAAGAACTAGACAGAACAATCGGACAACAAAAGGAGGTCAAAGGGGTACAAATTGGAAAGGAAGAAGTCAAAATATCACTATTTGCAGATGATAAGATAATATAGTTAAGTGACCTCAAAAGTTCCACTAGAGAACTACTAAACCTGATAAACAACTTCAGCAAAGTGGCTGGGTATAAAATTAACTCAAACAAATCAGTAGTGTTCCTCTACTCAAAGGAGAATCAGTCTGAGAAGTTAGATTCCGGAGTACCACATGGCCCTGTTAAAACTTGTGTACGGAGCTAAAGATATGAATCTCAAGTGGCTGAATAGCACTTTAAGAAATGTATAACATCCTTAGACAGCAGAGAAATGCAATTTAAAGAACCATGAGATTTCACCTCACAATAGTCAGAAAGGCTAAGACCAAACCTCAGGTGACAGAAGATGCTGGCAAGGATGTGAAGAAAGAGTAACACTCTCTCATTGGTGATCAGATTGTAAGCTGGCTTAACCATTCTGGTAATCAGTCTTGCAGTTCTTCAGAAAATTTGAAATAATTCTACCTGAGGACCCAGCTATATTAATCCTGGGCATATACCCAAAAGATGATCCAACATATAATGCAGACACATGCTCCACTATGTTCATAACCTTATTTATAATAGTCAGAATCTTGCAACAACCTAGATGTTCCCCAACAGTGGAATGGGTACAAAAATTGAAGTATATTTACACTACAGAGTACCTGTCAGCTATTAAAACAATAATTTCATGAAATTCACAGGCCAAAGCACAGAATTTGAAAAAATCATCCTGAATGTGGTAACCCAGTCATGTAAGTACAGACATTTTATGTACTCACTGATGATTGGATTTTACCCAAAAATAAGTTTGGACTACCCACAATACAACTCACAGATCACAAGAAGAAATAAGATCCCACCAAAGTGAGAGAGGTGGTGAAGAGTAGAGGGGGCTTGTAGAGGGGAAACTGGTAAGGGGCATAACATTTGAAATGCAAATAAATATAATAACCAATAAAAATGAGAAAAAAGAATAAGCAAAATCAAAAATACAAAAAAACAAACAAACAAAAAACAAAAAAAGCTGAGGCAGGAATACTGTCACAGCTATCAGTAAATTCTAGGTTATATAGTGATTACCAGGCCACCAAGGACAATTATACTCTAGCGTTTCATAATCATTCACATTTACAAGTATAGTGATGTGATACCCTACATTAAAACATCTTTGGTGACTAGGGAGTGGTCCAGTGGGTACTATATTACTACGTTAATGTCCTAACTATGCAGGCACAAGAACATTAATTTGCATCCCCCAAATCTATGTAAGAGCTGAATACCATGTATCTGTAACCAAGGGATGCTGATACATTAATCTCATGCACTGGTGTACCAGCCAAGCAAAAACAAAGAGCTTCAAGTTCAATAAGAAGTTGTATCAAAAAATATAGGACAACCCATCAAGCAAGGACATCTTTATGTTAGCATGTAGCAAGCATGTAATAATATGATATTCTATGACAATCATTATTTTGGAATTGATACCAAATTAATCCCGTCTGAGCAATAATTACTTTAAGGGTTTATGTTTGTGTTCCAGTGTATGACTTTACCTCTAAGACAACGGCATCCAAATATCCAATAGAAATATTTCTCCTATACTTTTTTGGAAAAGCTATACTATTCTGTATTATTGAGTCAACTGAAACTGCACAAAATGTGACTTTGGTATGAATATTTGAATATATTTCATAATTCATATTTTCATTCAGATTACACCAAAGCATATTGTAAGACCAGACCTCTTTACTGTGTACTCTTGCTAGCTTTAAGTTTGGGATAATTTCATTAGTGATCTATCGACACCTAAAGGCAAACTTTATTCAGTTATTAATTGTTATAGTGTCTATACGATATTTATTACTGCTTTAGCCCTTTTTTATTCACTTTCATTAGTCATTCTATTAGGAAAATTAGTATAATTATAAATATTTTTGATTTTGATAATATAGAGAAATTGTATATAGTCATGGAAGAATCTAGAAATTATGGAGAAATGTTACAAGGAGACCTCTGATATAAGATATATCTTAAAATGAATTATTGAAGAACTATAATACAGCAAGTGGTCAAATTGATGATTAGTGAATAAAATACAGGCACATAGAAGATGTTTAATAATATCTAATCATAAATAATTGCTAAGAGAGACTAGGGAAATAGTTCTTTAAGTAAGAGTTCTTGATGTACAATACTTGTAATAATTTTTAATTGGGTATTTTTTTATTTACATTTCAAATGTTATCCCCTTTCATGATATCCATAATCTCCCTATCCAATCACCCATCCCTCTTCTTCTATGACGGTGTTTGCCCTCCCCAACAACCCATCTCTTAATGTATCCCTGCCCTGATATTTTGCTTCACAGGGTCATCAAACCTTGGCAGAATCAATGGCTTCTCCTCCCATTGGTACCCAAAAAGTCCATCCTCCGCCACATATGCTGCTGTAGCCATAAGTCTGTCCATGTGTACTTTTGGATGGTGTTTTAGTTCCTGAGAGTTCTGTTTGGTAAGTATTGTTGTTCTTATGGGGTTGCAAATTCTTTCAACATCTATAATACTCTTTCTAACTCCTCCAATGGGGAGCCCATTCTCAAATCATTGATTGGCTGCAAACATCCTCCTCTGTATTTGTCATGCTCTGGCAGAGTCTCTCAGGAAACAGCGATATCAGGCTCCTGTCAGCATGCACTTCTTGGTATCAGCAATATTGTCTGCGTTTGGTGGCTATATGTTCATGGGCTGGATCCCCAGTTGGGGTAGGCACTAAATGGCCATTCCTTCAGTCTCTGCTCCAAACTTTGTCTCCATATCTCCTCCTATGAATATTTTTGTTACCTCTTCTAAGAAGGACCATAGCATTTGCACTTTGGTCATCCTTCTTCTTGAATATTCTTAACCATAAGTTTAAGTTCCCAGTAGCTATCTAAAACTTTGTGTGTCACCACATGTGGCTACTATCCCAACGTATAGGGGAATGGACACAGGAAGCTTCTGTGTCTTACTGAAGACTTCTCTGGCTTTAGTTCAGTTAAGAAAGCTTCTCTAAAATAACAAGATAAAAAGTGATAGATCAGGACTCTAATCTTGTGCATATACAACAAACATAGATGTGCAAGGACTAATTTATTATACAGAAAAAAGGGTAAGAAATGATACCTGGTATACAAATTTAACAATACATTTAAACTATTACATAGATTTATGGTTGGAACAATAATAGTATACTGGCCCAAGTCCAGGGAAATTCAAACTTTATAATTTAAAACAAGCTCTTTTAAGATTATTTTTTAGATTATAATTGCATAGTTTCACTTTCCTTGTTAAATCCCTCTAATCCCCCCCCATACCCCTGCTTTATTCTGTTTCAAATTCATCAATTCTTTTTAATTCATTAATGGTGTAAATAACAACTATTTAGTTTATGGGACTGAAGTTGGGGACCCCTGTGGAGGAATTGAAGGACCTGAAGGGGAGGATGACCAACAGGAAAAGCAAGAATATCAAATAACCCAGACTCCTGGGAGATCCCAGAGACTGAACCACCAATCAGTCAGAGCCCATGAGCTGGTCCAAGGTCTCTGGCACATATATAACAGAGGACTGCATAGTGTGTCCTCAATGGGAGAAGATGCACCTAATCCTAGAGAGATTTCAGGCCCCAGGGAAGGGAGATAGTAAGAGTAGGAAAAGAGGGAAAGCATAATTTCAGAGGCAGAACTGAAGGGGAATGGGGCTAGGAAATGTATGTGGATGAACAGGGGAAGCCAATGACTTTCTGTATATGTTATACAGAAAAAAATGGTAAGAAATTATATATATATATATATATATACATGTATATGAATATATATATGTATATATATAATAAAAATATGTGTACATAAATTTCCATTAAGTTATGTACAGAAAAGTTATGAATATATAAGTTTATATATCCAGACAAAATTTAAAATAAAATTGCTACTTTTAAAGAAGATTTTAGATTTTTATTTTTTAATTGACTTTTTAACTGACTAAACACAAGTGTGGTGAGTATGCATAGTCCAAGGAGTGGCAATATTTGGAGTTGTGGCCTTGTTGGAGTAGGTGGGTCACTGTTGTTTTGGGCTTTAATACCCTCATCCTAACTGCTTTGGAAGTCAATCTTCTCTTTGCTGCCCTTAGGTGAAGATGTAGACCTCTAAATATCTAAGAATTACTTTTGTCATAGTGCCTGTTGACAGCAGTAAAACCCAAACTATGAAAATGTGTTGATGTTAGCAGGAGATAACTTTAAAAGGATAGTTTGGCATTCCATTAGTTGGCTCAGTGAATGAGGATGTAGAGTAATCTTAAACCAAACACATGGCTACCCTGGCAAATAATCACATACAAAGGTCTGTGTGACCCTGCTGGTTGTACACTTGCTTTAATCCTTCTGACTGGAATACAGATTTGTCTTTAGTATACAACTTTATCTCAAACAATTAAGTCTAATGAAGGACAGAGAATATGACAAATCAGAGAAAAATTTGACAGAATGAGTCAGAAATACGAGAGGTCCAACTTTCATGAGAACATACAGGGAAGGATACACAAAAGTAGAGAGGGAGAGAAGAGAGTTTAGTTTGCTAAGTTCATTTCCAATAGTTTAGGGGCAGTTTGTCCAGAAGAAACTGCAAGTTTCTTCCAGTTGTCAGGACTCTTTGGAAGTAGCCAGAGACCACCAGTATGTCAAGAAAATTTTTAATTTCCATTTTCTTTAAGAGTTAACAATAAGCTATGATCAGTGAAGAAGACAAAGGGCACCAATGCCACAGGATCATCAGGTAACACTAGCATCAGCAAAGCCCAATAAAGTCCAGTGAAGAATGACAAGGCTGAGCAATGCCAGCACATTATCTGCTGTCTCTTGGGTTAACTTATACCTTTCCAAACATCAAGTCTCTTCTCACGCATCTGCTCTAGAAAAACAACACATGCTGTCTTTAGGCAGCTTCTAGAAAAACATCTCATGTCTATTTTCAACAAAATTATCCTACTACATGCCTGCTTCAGCAAAACATCCTTTCATAAGACAGCTTCCAGAAAAACATCGCATGACAAAACTGAGTCTCAAAAGAAAGGAGAAATTTACATCATACACAGACACACACAGACACACACACACACAGACACACACACACACACACACACATGCACATGCACACACACAGCCTTAAATGTGATAAAAATTTAATCTATTATAAAATTATTGTTTAAGATAGTAAAAATACTGAGGCTACATTTCCATTGAGATATGTACAAATCAAACATTTATGCTGGAAAGATATGAGGCCCCCAAACTCATATACAGCAGAGGATGCAGGGTCTGCACTATGTCAGAGGAGATGTACCTAAACCCGCAAGAGGCTGGGGTGAGGGTCAGCAGAGTGGAAAAATCCTTGTGGAGAAACGGGCTGGGGAAAGGAGTTATGGGATGTGGAAAAGGCAGAGGGTGGGTCAAGAGGAGGATAAAATCTGGACTTTAAGAAGAAATTAAATAATTTTTAAAAGAAATGACAAAATTATAAAAAAAGGATCATATGACTTTTTAATCATATATATATATATATATATTATTTACAGAAGTGGTCTTCATAAGTAGCCCAGGTTAACTTCAGATTTCTTATTAGCATATGTAAAAGTTCATGACTCTTATTCCAAGAATGAGGTAGCAAATCAGGCCAGGGAGCAGGTCCTATCAATGCCTGAACATTTCTTGACACCAGACTTATGTCACAGGAGGGATCCCACAGAAGCCAGACTTGGGAAGCTCATGCAGACTCTTTTTGATGGCATGGGATGAACACATCAGCACCATAAGTAAGACTTTAGTACTATGAACCAAGTACCAATCAGTCTGGGCCATAGAAATCAGTTTCAGAAGTGACAAGATACCAATCTGCCAGAAGCCCCCACATTTGTTTACTTGGTAGAAGCTTGACATATGTGTGTATTCAAGTAACAATGACCTGTGTTTTCCTTTTCTCTCAAATGTCTACCAAACAGCTGAATCTAGTGTTTGCTCTCTCTATCTCTTTGAGCAGCACCACTCCTTGGATACTTACTTATTGATATCAACAAAAAAGTTTGGATAGGATTTTGGAATTTTTAAAAGTATGATTTATTTTCGTTTAAATATTATAATATAATAAAATCACTTCTCCATTCCCTTTCTCCATCCAAACTCTTCTATATACCCATCCTTGCTTTTTTAAAGTCATGGCCTCTTTTATCATTAGTTAATTGTTATCTACAATCTTAACTCTCATTATCATGTGATTTAAACCTAATACAGAAAAATAAAGCTGATGGGCTTAAATTGCCAGTAGATTCTTAAAATTAAAATTAGGACAGTTTATAATGTAATATAAAACTTACTAAGGAATCCAAGGTAAGCGTAAAGTGGAATTTACATGTTAACTATTTATCTAAATACCCTCTAAATACAATCATAGATCTCTGCTTTTTCTATAGAGTTAGGTTTGCATTAAAGTTCCCAGTTTTAAAATGATAAGTCATTTTACCATTTTCTAAAATTAAAAATATTTTAAAGCCCAAAAAAGATCCAAAGATTTAAAGCATTGGTTAAAATACTATGTTGAGAAGTTAAATATACTTATAAAAAAGATAAAAATATAACATATGTAAAAATACAGCTTATTATTCATTGTTAAAAGATTCTTATTAGGATACAGAAATTTAATTTTGAGTCTCCAAAAGCCTTTGACGTATAACAGAAAAATCTTGTAAAAAGATTAAAATCTTAAAATGCCTTGGTATCACTGATGGGATGTAAATCAGCATACTGGGATATTGATATGTGTGCCATTCTGTTAAGGTACATTAAAGATATGTCTATTACATAAAGTTGATAAGCAATGCAGGTAGTTATATAATTATGCTCATAATACATATGTAATAACGATAATAATAATAATAATAATAATAATAATAAGAAGAAGAAGAAGAAGAAGAAGAAGAAGAAGAAGAAGAAGAAGAAGAAGAAGAAAATAAACAGTCTCTAAACTTGAAAGTCAAAAAAGAAATGGGAGGATTTAGAGGGAACAAGGGAAAGGGGTGAGTGTTATAATTCTTTTTTTATTTAAAATGGATAAAACTAATAAATACGTACAGTTATCATTATCCTTTTATATTTAAATTTTGTTGGAAACTATAATATAATCATATCAATTATACTTTCTCTTTTCTCCCCCCATACATTTCCAAATACCTGCCTTGCTCTTTTTAAGTTATGGCCTCTAATTCTTTAAATATACATCATATTCATATACATCATGTACATATTCATATATAAATATATAATATACATATACACATTAATACATGTATTCCTTAAGGCATATAGTATATAATATTTTTCATGGCTGATCATTTGGAATTGGCTAACAAATTGCTGTGACTTTCGTCATGGAAGATCATTTCTCCATACCTAAATGTTACTTAGTTGCTGTGGTTTTTTGTTTAGTGGTGAAAACATGAACATTTTCACCTCATTGTTAGCATGTCTAGTGGTATTTTCCTTATTCATGTCAGGTTTAGTTAGTCATGTTGGTCAGACTTATGAATACTTGTCTATACATTTACAGATCATTATATTTGATCTTTTTTTAAGGGAATAGAATTTTGATATGCAGAAATATTTAAAGAAAAGTATAGCAGATGAAAATTGGGAATTTTAGTGCCCAGTCCCAGTAGATAAATCTATACCAGAACTGCGGTGTCTAAGCCTCAAGGTTTCTTGAAGAAGAGAGTGATGTTTGTTAAGTGTCAGATGAAAAATTGATTGCTGTAAGACTGTGCCTTCCATAAATGTCATTAGCTACATACATGTATTCTCATACTAGGCTGCCTAAGCATTGTTCGTTGTCCCGCGCTATCGTCTCGCCATCAAGGAATGCACGCGCAGACACCAGAATCCTTCTGCAGCAAAACGTTTATTGTATCTTAAAGAGAGGGGACATGGGGCGCCAGCGGGGTGCGGCTTATATACACCATAGCGCGGCACATCCACACCTGATTGGTCGCTTACCCATGATCTCATAGGCACGCCCCGGAGTGGGCAAAGACCTGGCACGAAGACACTCTTGCACATGCACACACAGTTAACTTCCTGAAAGGAAGTCGGGCTGGTGCGGCGGAAGCCAGCGCCATCTTGTAATGGCAAATGCTATCCCGGCTTTCCACGTGGGGCGCAGTGGAAGCCAGCGCCATTTTGAGGTGGCGAATGTTATTGCGGCTCTCCACAGTTCGTATTTAGTAAACCACCAAAAATACTTTCCAGATAGGATAAAGTATATCTTACATCAAACACAGAGTATTTGGAAGTTTTTGGAAAATAAAAATGCACATAAATGCATGCATACATGCATACATACATCACACACATATATAAATATGTACTCACAGTCACTTAATTGCTGTCTCATGGTATACAAATATGCTTAATATATTTCTTCTTTTTTTTTTTTTTTTTTTTGGTTCTTTTTTTCGGAGCTGGGGACCGAACCCAGGGCCTTGCGCTTCCTAGGTAAGCGCTCTACCACTGAGCTAAATCCCCAGCAATATATTTCTTCTTAAACAGATAAAATCTGCTCTTTTGAGGCAGAGAAAACGCCACCACAAGAAGAGAAATATGGACTAATTTGGCCTGCCGCCAACCCTAAGATTGGCCCTCACGGCCTACACATAGTCCAAGTTCGAGGAGGCAATAAGAAGTACCATACCCTGAAGTTGAATGTGGGGAAATGTTCCTAGGGCTTTGAGTGTTGTACCTGCAAAACAAGGATCATTGATGTTGTCTACAATGCATCCAATAATGATGTTGTCTGCACCAAGACCCTGGTGAAGAACTGCATTGTGCTTATAGACAGTATAGTATACCAACAGTCCCACTAAGCACTGCCCCTGGGCCACAATGAGGGAGCAAAGCTGACTCCTAAGGGGAAAGAGATTTTTAAACAAACAATCAGTCAATCAATCAAACAAAAGATGATCAAAGAAAAATCAAAAGAAATACGTCAAAAGGAAAAAGAATGCCAAAATCAGCAGACTTCTGGAGGAGCAGTTCGAGCAGGACAAGCTTCTCATCTGTACGGTCTCAAGAACAGGCCAGAGTGGCAGAACAGATGGCCATATGCTTGGAGGAAAGGAGTTCGAGTACTTTCTGCTGAAAATCAAAATATAAAAGGAACTTCACCCATAAAGAAAATGAGTGATGGGCCAGGGTAAAGGAATACTGAGAGTTTCCCCACCTGCTCAGAAGAGAAAAGAAAGAAGGATTGAGAGGGATTATAAAAGTGATGACAAGGTGACTAGGAGGGTGCAGTGAGCAAGTTGTAAAGTGAATGAGTAAAATCATAATAATGAAATAAAAACATTAAAAGCAAGAAAATGAGTGATTATTTTCCATTGTATGTTTGACAACTTCTCAGACCTTTGTCTATACATGAGCAACAACAGTAGTAGAAAAACCTGGAATAATATTTTCATAATTTAAATAAAATATATATAAAACTGATAAAATCAAAGTTAATATTATTTTACCTTGCTTGTTCATGGTAATAAATATATGAAAATATAATGAATTTTGCATTATAATTTGGTTCAAATATAATTTGATGTAAGACCTTTTTTATTTTAACTAGAACTTAAAACTGAATTTTGCTTGCTTTCTGCATGCTGTGAAGTGATTCTAGTATTTTAACATGCTGCAAGTTATAACCTGGATCCTAGAAGATTGAAAAGACATTGAAAATGTATATTTAACTCCCTCTATATTATTAAAAGCATGGGTAATTTAAATATCTCTAAGAAAATATAAAAATATTCTTCCTTTCATTGAAATTTTTCAATGAAAAGGTAGCTTGAAATAATAATTTGTGAAAAGAAGAACAAAAGTAAAAATGGGAAAATCCTCTCCAAAACTCTGCCAATATGATTTTACCCTCCTTTCTTCATTTCTTTCATATAAAAGTCATTTCCTTAAGAAAGATGCAATCCTGTGCACTGTATTAATGAATGCATTTTTCACTTGCTGATTCCTCAAGGTATAGATAAAAGGATTCAGAAGTGGAGCCACTGAGGTATTGAGCACAGAAATTCCCTTGGAAATAGATACTCTCTGCTTGACTGATGGTTTAAGATACATGAAGATGCAACTGCCATATGAGAGGGATATCACAGTCATGTGAGAAGAGCATGTAGAGAAAGCCTTCTCCCCCTGGCCGGTTGAAGGGACCTTTAGAATCGTCCTGGCAATGTAGGTGTAGGATATAATCACCATTACCAATGTGAGTAAGAGTGTCACTAGAGCTGAGACAAATCCCATTGTCTCCAGGAACTGCGTGTCTGTGCAGGAAAGCTCCAGGAGTGGAGTGGTGTCACAATAGAAATGATCAACAATGTTGGAAGCACAGAAGTCAAGATTCAAGCCTAACAGGAGTGGTGGAAAGATGACAAAAAAACCAGCAAGCCAACAACTTAGGATCAGTTGCACACAGACTTTATTGTTCATGATGGTCATGTAATGCAGGAGCTTGCAGATTGCCACATATCTGTCATAGGACATGGCTGCCAATAAATAAAATTCTGATGCTCCAAATAGGAAAGCAAAAAACACTTGAGTCAAACAACTACCATAAGAAATGGTTTTGTCTCCAGTTGCCATAATAACAAGCAATTTGGGTATGCATGTAGTAGTGTAGGAAATCTCTAAGAAGGAAAAATTCCGAAGGAAAAAATACATGGGTGTCTTCAGGTGAGTATCCACCAGGGTGAGTGTGATGATGGTCAGATTGCCAGTGATGCTGAGCAGATAGGTAAGAAGCAGGAAAATAAATAACACAGCTTTCCACTGTGGGTCATCAGTCAAATCTGCTATGATGAAAAATGTCACCCTTGTGTGGTTCTTCATTGTGATTTTCTGACTGGTAGATGGCCTAATGGAAGAGAGAGGTGGTGGGGAAGAGGTTATTACTACAGAACTGTACTAGTGATAGGTCATGTTGAAGAACCATAAAAATTGCAAAAGCCCATTTTCAGACACAGGAACATCTCTAACTATGGTTATACTGGAAAAATAGTTTGTATAGTTTTATAGTATCTAGGCATTATTAAAGTTATTAATTTACAATACCAATTTTGGATAACTTATGATATTATTTGTTTATCTCTTATATGAATTCACATGGTGAAATTAAAGGAACTGAGAAATACTTGTTTCCATGCTTGAACCTTAAAATAGAGATGTTATTTTGTTTTGTTAATTTTGTTTGAATAAAATATTAAAAGTTTGCATAAAAATTCAAATTCACGTGAAATGCATTAGTGTGTATTTTCAGCTCTTCCTTCTCTTCCTTTTTGATCCCCTACACATAAACACACACACACACACACACACACAGAGAGAGAGAGAGAGAGAGAGAGAGAGAGACACATACCATGTTTTTATCTTAATATAAAATATTATCATTACTGTAACCAATTTTGTAGAAGAATATCATTCAAATTAATACTTTCATTACTGTTGTCTTATATCAGAAGTCTAAATGAAGCCTAGGAATTGATTTCCTTGCACTTTCAATATATTTCAACTGCTTTAATTTTTATTATTATCCTATATTCTAAGCACTCTCCATTCTAATACCAAGTCATTAGAAATAGTTTGGTAAATCCACTGTGAAAAATATACTATTGTGGTTGTCTTCTAGTGTAGAAATATTGATAACACAACAAGTGTTATAAATTAATATTGGGGTGAAAAAACACCAAAAATTTAAACATAGAACTATGGGATTTATTTTATTTTAGAGGCAGAGAATATCAAGACAATATGGAAATATATTGAGATACAGATTTTTAGAGATGAATCATGAGCTTAAAGGAAAATCTCAGTGAATCTGAATTATTAAGTAAGAGAAACAAATATGGAAATTTTCTCCACCAGTTGCTAGTTCTTTAACATTTTCCTTCTTAGACTAAATATTTTAACAACCAATGATTTTAATATATATGTGATCTGAAAAGCAGGATCTGAGTTTCAAAATCACTGAGTAGGACAACATAAGTTTTAAGAAATATGTAAAATCTCTGGCCCAACATTCAAATAAAAAGAGGTTAAAGAACCAAGGGCATAGATCAGTATTGCAGTCCTACAGTATCCTGTACAAAGTCCCAGGTCTGATGTTTCTCATGGAAAGAGTGTGCACATACCTGCAAAGGGCATATTGACAAGTAGATAACTATGTAGGATATTTTGATAGTGATATTAAACAAAATTGTGACTGGCCAAGGAAACAGGTTAGTTCCTTCCACAGCCATCATCAGAAAAACTTCCTCCTGCAACAGATGGGAACAAACACAGAGATTCAGAGCCAGACTTTATGGACAGAGTGAGAGACCTTTGAACACTGAAACCTAAATGAGATGTCTGCATCAAAATGATCCTGGCAGAGCTAAGGGAACTTCAAGGAGGTACTGATAAAAAGTATAAGGACCAGAGGAAAAGGAGAAAGGAGAAGAAGGTTCTTTA
Organism: Rattus norvegicus; assembly: GCF_021556685.1. Classification (NCBI taxonomy): domain Eukaryota; kingdom Metazoa; phylum Chordata; class Mammalia; order Rodentia; family Muridae; genus Rattus; species Rattus norvegicus. The sequence goes on along the minus strand of NC_141540.1, from coordinate 8,924,740 downwards.
AATCAATATGTACAGTTACTCACAGAGACTCAAGTAGCAAGCTTATGGCCTCAATGTGTATGTACCATGTTATCATCTTATATTTATATTATGACTTTAACTGCAGTATTTTTTATAAAATTCTTGAGTATAGGAACAATGGGGTCTCTGTTCCTTGTACAACCTCTTGGTCTCACTTCCTTCTCTTTGTTTGATTCAAACCCAATATATTACTATTTGTTTCAACTTTTTATTTTTTATTTTATTTTATTATAAATTATAAAAGTTACCCATTACTTGAAAGAAATTTAATTTCTTAATTTATTCACAGGAAACATACTGAAGTTGAGAATTAAAAATAATGATAGTTCTAGAGACAAATTTTTTGGGGAGTCTTCATGATCAAACATGTAAATAAGTTAATTTTTCAATAGATCATGACAATATCTGACAATACTTACTTTCTAAGTCGATCAAGATGATCACTTACCATCTCTAAAATATGTATTAATACTAAAAATGAAATATTTTTATACTAATATAAAAATAAAATAGATATTTGAGAAGAAATTAAACCTACTTTACAATAATATTAGTCATGTTTCAAGAAAAATGTTGTAGACTTTATTGTGGGTGTAAGATTAAGAAAAGATACTCCAGGAATGCCTGGACAGAAGAAATGTGACTCAATCATGTCCTTTGGGACAAGAAATAGAGTTTGTGCATCTACAATAACAAGAGAAAGGAAATGTTATTTCTGTAGGACATTCCTTTCACATTCAGATGATTGTGAAAATATCACTTTCAGAGTTTCCAGACTTAAACAAATAGCCTCATGACACCAGCAACAGCTAAACAGTTACATTGATCAACTATTTCTGGACATACTATGTCAGAATAAAATTTGCACTAGAACTTGAATGTATGAATGAAACTTTGTCTAACTATATTAGCAATCATGAATATAAGTTAATATACAAAAGTCTTTTATTTTAAATTATCGTTAGTACATAGTCTACTTTCATCCTCTTTTCCTCTTGTGTAAGATTCAAAATGTTGAATAAAAATATGATGCTTAAAAAATACAAATTACAGTAGACATAGCAGAAATTGTATTTTAATTTGACCAACATTACTTATTTTCATCTGTTTAAATTCAAAACAAGTTCATCAAAAATTTTTAAAATACAGATATGTACTTGACACTTAAGAATATTCCTTAAAGGAATGTATGTCAAGTCACACTTGAACAAGATGATCTGATTCTTCATATTTAAATATGTTACCATAAAGCTGACTTGAGCACAGTCCATCTTCTCACTGAATCCACGTAACTAAACCAGAGACTATGGCTTGTTTCTCTCACTGTGAGAGTAATCTTAATTGCCTAATTTATTTCAGAATTATAGTTACTTACTCATATAGTTTCAGTCATGTCCTACTCATTTCTGACATGGCCACAAAGTGAATTATTCATGGTCTTTGAGAGTTTTCCTGAAGTTGTTACCTAAGTGAAGTGGTCAAGAGGGAATAGATATTCTCAGGAGATTTTGAGATCCACATCAACAATTCCCAAGAAAATAACAGTTTTTATGTTATCCAAATGTCTTCCCCACACCCAAATACGTGTTTAAATGTTGCTCCTTCAAAGATTACTATAAACGATTCCTCCAACAACCCAAAAGCACATTACCCTAGTAGATGTTCAGGCATTTGAAAAAAACAAATTAAATAAAAGCTATTATTTTTATGAAACTTAAGTAAAGTTGGGCTCCTTTTGGTACCTTTACTCAAGATCAAGTAATTTATAAAGCAACTGATTTTCCTTAAACAGATGTTTCTAAAGGTCAGTAGCCCCATCCCAAACCTAGTGGTCTCATAACAAATTGTTCTTTAGCTAGTGGCAGAAATCAAGAGGAAAAGAGCTCAAGTAGAGGGATAAAGTTTTGAGAATTTACCCTCTCCTTTGAAAAATTGATTAATTCACTTCAATGATCCAAGCCCATTTTGCAGTCCCACCTCTTAATACGTATGCATTGAAGAATGAAGTTTCTGTCACACGAGTGTCATAGGACCTTCTCAAGCAGGAAAAGATTGTTTATGTTCAACTTTCCACTCAAAGGTATACCAGACTGATTTCTGTTTTCACTGAAAGGATACATGCATGTTCTGGAATAGTACTTTACATTTTCAGTATATTTGTGTTGAGTCTCTCACTTCATTTTCTCTTCACTAGTACCAAGGAAGATGAGTTGAGGAGCATCTTACAACTAGATCCATTGGCCTCTCTTACCTGTGGTTCATGTATCTGATTAAAAGAATTGTCCACCTGCTGATATTATACAGAGCTGTACATATCATTCACATTAATTTCTGGTTCTATAACTGTATAAAATCCTCTAGGAAAACACTAAAAGTGACAGAACTGTTAATTTTTTTGTGTGTACTTTTCTCTATTCTGAAACTTCATTGAAATGGGAACATGAGATGTATCTTATTTTAACCTTCCCTATTTTAATTAATTAACATATAGTTATAATTCATGCATGATTCTGCATATTTTTTCATTTTGCTAGTAAATATATCAATTACTTAATATTTTGAATCTTAAAATAACTCTTGATTTATTACATATACAATAGAAAGTGATTATAGTTGTAAGCTATCAATATGTATTAGCAAGTGGGAGAATAGTTCACTGTCTACTCAGAACCATCATTTTTAGGTTAACTGTCTTATGTTCTAATGTTAACTGACACACCTGTATATAAAATAAACATCTCGTAATGGAAATGTATACCTATAATTCATTAAAAATCACATTTAAACCAAAATGAAATTAAAGATTCTATGTTTGTATTATTCCTTGATTTAAGCTTTGATTTTTGCCACTTAGTCATCCCTATGACCTAATGCTTATTACTTACCTTTATATTTCTTTATTACCTTTTGTCTTCAAAGGAAATAGCTAACTAATTTCTACTATGCATGTTGAGGTTTTAATTATATAATTCATCTAAATTATATCATGTTTCTATAGGTATCATCATGTAGGACTCATCTTTCACAAATTTCATGTTAAGGATCTCTGTTTCTATGTCTTTGTCTGTCTCTGTGTCTCTGTCTGTCTCTGTGTGCCTCTGTCTCTGTCTCTATTTCTCTGTCTGTCTCTCTGTCTCTGTCTCTGTCTCTCTGTCTGTCTGTCTCTGTCTCTGTCTCTGTCTCTCTCTCTCTCTCTGTGTGTGTGTGTGTGTGTGTGTGTGTGTGTGTGTGTGTTGTCTGGGTACATTAGTAGACAACCATAAGTATGAATGCCAGAGTTCAACTCTATGTGTCTTTCTGTATCACTCACCAAGCTCATTATGGGTGGTGATATTAATATAGGGATATGCTACATATGCCTATCAATTAGTTATTGAACAAAATATGTATTCATTATGTATTTTGACACTGATGAGTCAAATGTCTTCTAATTGCTATGAAGACATTTATGTATAAATGTAAACATTTGGTAAATAATGAGGAATGGGATATTTATGTTGCATAGAGTGAACATTTACCTCTGTAAGAAATTACTAAATTGTGGCAAGCAGTGACTACATTGTATTCATTTTTTAAACTGTTATGGTTTGAATATAAAATATTTCTCATAGATTCATGTGATAAGGCAAGTGTACCCAGAATGTGGCCCATTGGTGAAGGATGTCTAATCATTAGTAGATAGGTATCTGATGCAGGTAATAGGTCACTGTAGGGATGTCATTAGGTATATCTTGTGGTATGTAGATATCTGTTTGTGTGTGGTACATGCTATGTGTGTGTGTGTGTGTGTCTGTGTCTGTGTGTGTGTGTGTGTGTGTGTGTGGTATTTCTGTGTGTATGGTGCAGTATGTGTGTGTTATATGTAAACATTAATGTACAGGTATGTGTGCTGTGTGAGTGTATATAAGCCAGAAGAGAATGGTTGGTGTTCTGCTCTATTGCTATATGACTTGTTCCCCAAAAATATCTTCTTGAACTGCATGTAATGGTACCAAATGCCAGTGATTTTTCTGTCTTGACTTCACACAGTGTTCGTTCCTCTGTCCCATAATTCTGCTATTATTCTCTTTGAAAAAGTGCCCATGGTATAACCCCTTTTAGACTATGAGTTAAAATATTTGTCCTGTCAGTATCAGTCTTATGCTTAGATAGGACACAGTTCATGTCGAGAATCTCTCACTCTTCAGCTGTTAAATTATAATGACTCTATTTTAGGGTTGATTTATAACCATAATAGCCTTTTATTCCCATAATCCATGTAGTAAGCCACCTCTGAGAAGCTTTTCCTTGAAGTAGATGATGATTATCACCAAGACTGAAACTGGACAAAATATAGTGAATAAGAGACTACAGCAGTTCATCCATTTCATTTTCAACAGTCTATTCTTTACTGTGTCAATTTCAGTTTCTGAGCCATGTCATTGTTCTTCCTGAAGCATGTAAAAAGCATATTTATCATGAGGCTTATATGCTAGTTATGAATTATATAATTTTATTTTTGTAGTTATATATTTTTATTACTTTTGGAGAGTTATCTCATGGTATATGTAGTTCTTAGATGGTAGTTGACAATCACTATTTATATACTTTCAAACATGTATATTATTTAAATGATACCGGATTTTGTATTGCATTTTAATTGACTGAATTTTAGATAATTTTCTTAAAACAAAGAAGAATATCTTCATTAATATAGTATAATAAGCATTATTTAAAGCATTGTTATTAAGTAAATTTCAGACTATTAAAATTTTAGCCCTATGATCTGGAGTTCTACTTTGATTTCTCCTGAGAGCTACATCTTTGGGAATTTAAATATTCTAGACAATTAGAGTATTATTAAAGTCAATAAGAGAATAACCATCAGTTGGATATTTTTATCATTTATAATTATGCACCCAGAAAAAGAGCTTAACTATACAGTACCTTAGTAAACAAATTAATAGTCATTTATGAAATCACAAAGGAAAAGCAAAACATTTTCCAGAGTGTCATGTCACCTTGGTCCTAGTACAGAGAGACTAGTTTAATTTGTTAATACTTGAATGTTAAATTTCAGTGGTAAGTAAATTTGGCTAATATATGTGGTGGTGAGAAAGAAATGGAAGAAAAATTTTCTGACACTCCAAATACTGAAAATTGTTTAAATCAAAATTCTGTATTGAAATAGCATATTTCTTTTACTAGATACTAAATTATATACATCTAATTATATAATCAATCAAAAAACATTAATTGCCAAGAAGCAATTTTTTTTTTTTTTTTTTTTTTTTTTTGGAGCTGGGGACCGAACCCAGGGCCTTGCGCTTCCTAGGTAAGCGCTCTACCACTGAGCTAAATCCCCAGCCCCGCCAAGAAGCAATTTTAAATTTTTTACTTAAATACAAAGCAAAATTTACGACTCTATTTACAAAAGTCGGGGTGTGTGAATGAACACATGAGTGCATGGGGGATTTCTATGTCAAAGATCTGTGATATGTTAGGGAAAATTAGTTTATTTCAGATAATCCTAGAGTATTGATCTTATTTCACATGGAAAATAAATTGATCTTAATTCAAGATGTGTTTCTTTTGTTCTGGTTCTAAGCTAGATGGACTTTATCCTAAAACTTTTCCAAAGAAAAGCTGACACTACCCTGTTAGACTACATTTCTCACCACAGCATCTGCAATATCTGAAAGAACATTATGGATATTAGAGCCTAAACATTCAAATGACCATGAATTTCAAAAAGACCATTATAATATGGGATTGTTAAGCAGGATAATGCCAAATATATCTTGTTTGTTATAACCTGTCTCCAGCTCTGAGTAGAGAACTGACAGAAGCCAAGACTTGCCATTTCTGAAATATTTTTTATTTTGTTCTGTTTTTCTTTCTGTTTCTGTTTTTCAAAAGACAACAGACACATTCAAACTGTTCTGTCTACATATTGCTTTGCTAATTGTCAAAGACCCATTTCTGAGCAAGTAATTACCAGGTAAATATTAATTTGGCTTTCCTACCTGTGTTTTAAAACAGAGGAAATACTGGGACACTGCCTTTGAGAGTCCTTTTCTTGTGAGTCCTTTGTTGCTAATTAACAGTCAATGAAATGATTTATGCAAAATGTGAAAGTGGAGTGATAGATTGAGACTGCTGTTAGGAAAGGCCATTGGAAGATAAAATGATGGCATAACTTGAGGGTTGTAGTTGATTTTATAAGAGTTTGATTGCAGACTGGTACAACCATTCTGGAAATCAGTCTGGAGGTTCCTCAGAAAATTGGACATTGAACTGCCTGAGGATCCAGCTATACCTCTCTTGGGCATATACCCAAAAGATGCCCCAACATATAAAAAAGACACGTGCTCCACTATGTTCATCGCAGCCTTATTTATAATAGCCAGAAGCTGGAAAGAACCCAGATGCCCTTCAACAGAGGAATGGATACAGAAAATGTGGTACATCTACACAATGGAATATTATTCGGCTATCAAAAACAATGACTTTATGAAATCCGTAGGCAAATGGTTGGAACTGGAAAATATCATCCTGAGTGAGGTAACCCAATCACAGAAAAACACATATGGTATGCACTCATTGATAAGTGGCTATTAGCCCAAATGCTTGAATTACCCTGGATGCCTAGAACAAATGAAACTCAAGACGGATGATCAAAATGTGAATGCTTCACTCCTTCTTTAAAAGGGGAACAAGAATACCCTTGGCAGGGAATAGAGAGGCAAAGATTAAAACAGACACAGAAGGAACACCCATTCAGAGCCTGCCCCACATGTGGCCCATACATATACAGCCATCCAATTAGACAAGATGGATGAAGCAAAGAAGCGCAGGCTGACAGGAGCCGGATGTAGATCGCTCCTGAGAGACACAGCCAGAATACAGCAAATACAGAGGCGAATGCCAGCAGCAGACCACTGAACTGAGAATAGGACCCCCGTTGAAGGAATCAGAGAAAGAACTGGAAGAGCTTGAAGGGGCTCGAGACCCCATATGTACAACAATGCCAAGCAACCAGAGCTTCCAGGGACTAAGCCACTACCTAAAGACTATACGTGGACTGACCCTGGACTCTGACCTCATAGGTATCAATGAACATCCTAGTAAGAGCACCACTGGAAGGGGAAGCCCTGGGTCCTGCTAAGACTGAACCCCCAGTGAACTAGATTGTTGGGGGAGAGCGGCAATGGGGGGAGGATGGGGAGAGGAACACCCACAAAGAAGGGGAGGGGGGGCTTAGGGGGATGTTTGCCCGGAAACCGGGGATGGTAATAACACTCGAAATGTATATAAGACATACTCAATTTAATAAAAATAAATAAATAAAAATAAAAAATAAAAGGAAAAAATAAGAGTTTGAAAACAATGAATATGAGTGCAATGTTTACTAGATAAATATCTTTAAGACAAGATTAAAAACTGTTATCAATTTCTTTTAACATTTCTCTGTACAAGGCAGGGTTGCAACTTCATATTAGTTCCTTAAATATTCTCCCAGCAGCTCTCAGACTTTAGCTTCCTTTATTATTCTTACAAGCGTTTTGTAGGGAGCCATATTGGATTTGGGCCTAGTGCCTTTTGACTGCATGGCTCAAAGTGGCTAGGTGACTCTGGGTTGTTTGGCCACAGATATTCACCCCTAAGATGACTTCCATAAGTCAAGGTTGTTGGACAGAGGCCTCTCCCATGAACTTATGGCACAGGAAGATAACATTCAAGGGATGACTCAGCTCGAGCAGATACCAGTTATCTCCTGAGTCAACACCCGGTGTCTACCGCCTGACCTCTTTGCCTCCAGCTATCACTGCCTATATCCTCATCTCCCCCTCCTCTGTGTTTCACAAAGGACACTCCCCCTACCTGAAAGCCTTAAAAGCTGTAACGTTCACCCCAATAAACAAGACCTTGACAACAGAACTTTTGCTTGGTCTCCTTCTTCTCTTCACCCTCATTTGGCCCACAGGTAGAAAGCCTCTTTGGGACCCTGAATAACTGGGTCCCTGCTAGCGGGGACATAATTTGAGTTTGGAACCAGAAGAAAAGTATGTGAACAGAGTCTGAATTTCCATCTGATATGTGTACTAAGATGAACAGCAGAATGTTGACTGTACACCTAAATAGTTTCATTCTTACTCATTAAGACAAATTTTTGGATTATTTGCCAAAAGAATTGGCTTGGCCAGTTTAATTTCCAAAATATGATGATCCAGTTGTTCATGATTAATTATTGGTTATCAAGCAGATGTTCTACTTATTTTTTCTATAAAGACATTTTAGAAAATAGAGACTTACAGGAAGTTTATTCTCTTTTTCTAACTTATACACATTGATGTGATGATTCATTCTTCTAGATTGATTGTTCAAGAAGTGAAATTAACAGTTATTGAGATAAAGATGGGAAAGTTGGCCGTGAGAAGAGCATAGTAGCTACACTGCTACAAAATCAGAGCGGATGCATGGAGAAGTATAGGGAATGGAAACATGCAAACTGAAGAATACAGAAAGCTGAGGTATTTAAATATTGAATTCAAAAAGGTGAGACTAATTTACAGACACCCAAGATTTCCAGATTTATATGGATAGTAGCACACAGTCACTATAATTGCCAGTGGGAACAATTTACTATAGTGCCATCTAATGACATGGGTAAGAATATGTGCCTATACATTGAATTAAAATGACTGTATAGTAGTGTTTTAAGATATATATTATATATAAAAACTGACACAGGAAGAATTGTTCGTAGCATTTTAATTACTAAATTGTGTTTAAGAGATAGAAATTTCTCCAAATCCAGATGCAAATTAATAAATGGAAGAATATCTCTTTTCTGTTAACATCTCCTTTAAAATTTAGAAACTATACTGAAAAATACCAATTATCAACAAATTATTGTGTTGAATTATCTTAAGGCAATATATTATTTAATTAATTAACCAAATTATGTTTCCTCCACTAACATGCTTTTACTAGAGAAACCCGATATCCCACTCACCTTCCTTCTGTTTTGAGGTGGGTGGTCCCCCACCCACTTACACACTCCCTCCCTCCTCCCTCCCCTGATATTCCCCTACACTGGGGCATGAAACCCTGATAGGACTAAGGGTCTCTCTTCCCCTTGATACCTGGCAAGGCCATCCTTTGCCACACATGTGACTGGCATTATTAGTCCATCCCTGGGTACCCTTGGGATGGTGAATAATTAGCTTTGCTCTGTCATTTACAATGTTCAAAGTACCCCAATGAATTCTTTCAAATCTAGAAAGGTTCAGTTGATTGAAACATAAAAAGCTATATGAAGAGAATTTATCCATATACATAGAGCTTAAGATTCTAGTTTTGAGAAGGTAGTCACATTCTATACTTAAGAAGATGTACTAAACTTGTAGATGTTGTAAGCATCTAGGGAAAAAAAAACTTAATTTGACTTAAATCCTCAATGAGTCAAATGGGTCACATCACAACTAATGCAATTGAGATTTGCTGTCCATTTTCCCATTGGTATTCCAACAGCATGTTATTTATGTCTAAACCTTGTCTCACTGTTTTGTAGAGAACAAAATCTACAAAGTACATGTCTGAAAGCATCCTTTGCCTGCTGAATCCTTAGGGTGTAAGCGAAACTGTCTAGTAAAAGGACCACAAAAGTGTTGAGTACAGCTACATCTTTATTTAAAGTCACCATCTCCTTGGTTGATGTTTTCATGTACATGAAGATACAACCCAAATAAGTAATGGAGACAACAACCACATGTGAAGAGTAGGTAGAAAAGGCCTTTTTCCTCTATTGCGTATAAGGGAACTTTAGTATGATTTTTTTTTTATGATGAGTGTGTAGGAGAGAATCACTAAGACCAAGGTGACGACAAGTGTCATGACCACTAAAACAAAATCCAATAACTCAATAACTCAAGACAGCTGCAGCAGAGAAGTATCACACAGAAAGTAGTATATGGTTTTTGAGGCACAGAAATCCAGTTGGAGTCCCAAGAGCAAAGCAGGGAAGATAATTAAGAACACAGTTCCCCAGGAGCTGAGGATGAGTAGGTGGCACACTGCTATTCATGATGATGGGGTAATGCAGTGGTCTGCAGATGGCAACATAGTGGTCATAGGACATGGCAGCAAGAAGGTAAAACTCTGTATTTCCTAGTAAGAAAAACAAGAATAATTGAGCTGCACAAGCATTGTAGGAAATTGTTCTGTCTCCTGAGAGAATGCTTATCAGGAACCTGGGAATACACACTGTGGTGAATGCAATTTATAAAAAGAGAAAAATTCTGGAAGAAGAAATACATTGGATTCTTTAGATGGGGATCAGGCAGGGTGAGAAAGATAATCATTAAGTTCTCCATCATGCTTAAGATATAATTAAAAAACAGAAACAGGAAAATCGGAATTTGTAGCTGAGGGTCATCTGTCAGACCAAGCAAAATGAACACTATCTTCCCTGATTGGTTCTTCATTTCTGCTTTGTTCTAGCAAATCTGTAGAAGATATTAAACTAAAATTACATCTAGAAAAGCATATTTCTTGGCCATAGAAAGTTAGTATTAATAACTTTAATCAATGCATGGATATTTTAACCAGTGAATTCAAATTCTTCCCACAAACATTTTCTCAACCACATTACTTGACTGATGAGTACTTGTATTCTTTTCATGTGCAGATTTGAGTCAACACCTGTTCCAATTAGTGGAGACATGTAAGTCATTTGAAACACTTTTCAGTTTTATGAGTGTTTATCTCTGTCTTTTTTCAAATATTTTTCTAAGACTTATTCAATATTTATCATTGTGTAATATCATTAATATCTCAAGATATTTTGCAACTAAGTGATAATGATAATTATTTTATGAAATGCTTTGATTCGCAGTGGCTTCAATAGGTAACAATACTGTCCAACTGAACAGTACTTTATATACAACAGAAGAGAAAATTTCTCAGCCATAATTAATTAAAAAGGAGGCATTTCCAAAATAATACTCAGGTAAAGATCCATGATGAAGAAGATGATGTGCACACATTGTTAGAACCTTGAAAGTAAATGAAATGAGACAAGATATTTCAAATCTCAATAGTGTCTCATGAGATTCAATTTCTATAAGAAATGGTGTTTGTGAGATACAGTTCTCCACTACTACCTTTTGCATCAAACAAGACTGAATGTGGAACAAAAATTAGTCAGTAGAAATAACAATTCTATTTAATGTGTGCTGCAGTTAGAAAACTGATATTCAAGGTACGAACATAAAAATACTTTCTGTCTTAAAGTTTATGCTTGTATATATTGTTTGTATCTCTCAATAATTAAACGTTCATTTTAAGTATAATCATGTTTTGACTATATATTGTTTGAATTTCTGGATAATTTAGGCTTATTAAAAACACAGTAATAACGTTTTAAGCCTATGAGTTTAACCAGTATTTCTTTTATTTGTGAAGAAATGGAAAATCCTTAAAGTAAAAAATAATGATCTTTTTTCCTTTCTAATATATGTGAGTTAAGGTAAACTGTCCTTTTCTGATTAATTTTAGATAGTGTAAAGTAAGACACAAAATATATATTTAGGGCAAGATCAACTTGGTTTTTAAAACCAACATTTATTGAAATGAACCTAGGTTATCTGAATGATTTTGCCTATTATATTTCAGTAGTAAAAACTTAAAAAAAACTGGATGCCTCTTTTTCATTTCTTGATTGTGAGCATAGAACTTAAGGCTTTCACATGCTAAAGAATTGGAGCTACCAAACTTTACTACCAGGACATAATTTCTTTTGTGTTTAATGATTCTGAGTTTCAGATAGCACAGAGGTAATATTTCTCTTTTGTGCCCCTTTGATGGCTTCTAACCCTGATAGCATTTCCCTGAAATATCCTTCTCTCACATCATATTTTATTATGAATTTTATTGATGAAGTAGACAGCTAGAAGTAGCTGATTGCCTTGTTATGTATTAAAATCATGTAGTATCTAATGAAGTGATTTAATAAATATAGAGGTGGCAGCATTATACACAATGCCTTTAGGTTGTGTTATGTAAAAAGGAATTTGAAGTAAAGGGAAATAAACATCAAAGGAGCCCAAAGCTAAATGATGGTATCTTTCTACATTAGGAAAATTTATACTGGAGAAACCTAAATGACCAAAACTGTCACTGTGAATAGATGATTTAAAATATTATGATAAAATATTAATATAGAATATGTCTGTACAAAGGTTCATTTCTTTTTTCGATTTTTAAAAATTTTTATTGGATACATTTCTTTACTTACATTTCATACGTTAATCCCCTTCTAGGTTTCCTGCCCATAAGCCCCCATTCCCTCCCTTCCCCCTATCCCATATGGGTATTCCCCCTATACATCCTCCTTACTGTCCTCCCATATTCCCCTGCACTGGGGGTCTAACCTTGGCAGGTCCAAGGGCTTCCCCTTCCCCTGGTGTCCCAACAAAGCTATTCTCTGCTATATATGCAGTTGGAGCCCTGGGTCAGTCCATGTATAGTCTTTCGGTAGAGGTTTACTCCCTGGAGCTCTGGTTGGTTGGCATTGTGGTTTCTTTGGGGTTGCAAGCTCCTTCAACTCTTTCAGTCCTTCCACTAATTCCACCTGATGGGGTATTATTCTCAGGTTAGTGGTTTGCTACTAACATTGATGTCTGTGTTGGGCATGCTCTGGATGTATCTCTCAGGAGCGATCTATATTTGATACCTTTCAGCATGCATTTTCTAGCTTCATCAGTCTTATCTAGTTTTGGTAACCATGTATATATATATATATATGGGCCACATGTGGATCAGGCTCTGAAAGGCCATTCCGTGAGTTGCAGCTCTAAACTTTGTTTCCATATCCCCTCCTAATGATATTTTCCCCTTTTAAGAAGGAGTGGGAGCATCTGCATTTGAGTCATCCTTCTTCAGCTTGCTGTGGTTTGTGGATTGCACTTTGGGTAATTTGAGGGTTTTGGCTAATATCCATTTATCAATGAGTGCATACCAAGTGTGTTTTTCTGTGATTGAGTAACCTCACTCAGGATGATATTTTCTAGTTCATACCATTTGCCTATGAATTTCATGAAGACATTGTTTTTAACAGTTGTGTAGTACTCCACTGTGTAGATATACCACATGTTTGGAATATTTTCTTCGGTTGAAGGGCATCGGAGTCCTTTCCAACTTCTGGCTATTATAAATAAGGCTGCTATGAACATAGTGGACCATGTGTCTTTATTGTATGTTGGAACATCTTTTGGATATATGCCCAAGAGAGGTATAGCTGGAGGTATTCAAGAGAGGTATTCAAGTAGTGGAATGTCCAATTTTCTGAGGAACCTCCAGAATGATTTCCAGAATAGTTTTACTAATTTGCAATCCCACCAACAATGGAGGAGTGTTTCTCTTTCTCCACATTCTCACCAGCATCAGCTGTTACCTGACTTTTTAATCTTAGCCATTCTGACTGGTGTGAGGTGGAATCTCAGGGTTGTTTTGAGTCACATTTCCCCGATGATGAAGGATGTTAAACATTTCTTTAGGAGCTTTTTGGCCATTCGATAATCCTCAGCTGAGAATGTTTTGTTTAGCTCTGTACCCCTTTTTCAAATAGGGTTATTTGGCTCTCTGGAGTCTACCTTCTTGAGTTCTTTGTATATTTTGGATTTTAGCCCTCTATCAGATGTTCGGTTGGTAAAGATCTTTTCCCAATCTCTTGGCTGCCATTTTGTACTAATGACAGTGTCTTTAGCTTTACAAAAGCTTTGCAGTTTTATGAGATCCCATTTGTTGATTTTTGACCTTAGAGCCTGAGCCATTGGTCTTTCTTTCAAGAAATTTTCCCCAGTGCCGATGTGTTTGAGATTCTTCCCCACTTTTTCTTCTATTAGTTTGAATGTATCTGGCTTGATGTGGAGGTCCTTGATCCACATGGACTTAAGCTTTGTACATGGTGTTAGAATGGATTGATTTGCATTCTTCTACACGCTGACCTCCAGTTGAACCAGCACCATTTGTTGAAAATGCTATCTTTCTGGCATTGAATAGTTTTAGCTCCTTTTTCAAAGATCAAGTGACTGGGGTTGGGGATTTAGCTCAGCGGTAGAACGCTTGCCTAGCAAGCGCAAGGCCCTGGGTTCGGTCCCCAGCTCCGAAAAAAAAAAAAAAAAGAAAAAAGAAAAAAAAGAAAGATCAAGTGACTATAGGTGTGTGGGTTCATTTCTGGGTCTTCAATTCTGTTCCACTGATATATCTGCCTGTCTTTGTTCCAATACTGTACCGTTTCTATGACTATTGTGCTGTAATACTGCTTGAAGTAAGGGATCATGGTTCTCCCAGAAGTTCTTTTAATGTTGAGTATAACTTTCACTATCCTGGGTGTTTTGTTATTCCAAATAAATTTGAAAATTGATTTTTCTATCACTATGAAAAATTGAGTAGGAATTTTAATGGGGATTGCATTGAATCTGTAGATTACTTTTGACAAAATGGCCATCTTTATATATTAATCCTGCCAATTCATGAGCATGGAAGATCTTTCTATCTTCTGAGATCTTCCTCAATTTCTTTCTTTAGAGACTTGAAATCCTTGTCACAAAGATCTTTCCTTGTTCAGTTAAAATCACACCAAGATATTTTATATTATTTGGGACAATTGCAAAGGGTGTCATTTCCTTAATTTCTTTCTCAGCCTGTTTATCCTTTGAGTAGAGGAAACCTACTGATGTTTTTTAGTTAATTTTATACCCTGACACTTTGCTAAAGTTGTTTATCAGGTTAAGTTGTTCTCCAGTGGACCTTTTGGGGTCACTTAAGTATGCTATCATATCATCTGCAAATAGTGATATTTTGATTTCTTACCTTCAAATATATATCCTTTTGACCTCCTTTCGCACTCTGATTGCTCTGGATAGGACTTCGAGTACTATATTGAATTAGTAGGGAGAGAATGGGCAACCTATTCTAGTCCCTGATTTTAGTGGGATTAGTTCAAGTTACTCTCCATTTAGTTTGATGTTAGCTACTGGTTTGCTGTATATTGCTTTTACTATGTTTAGATATGGGCCTTGGATCCCTGATCTTCCCAGGTCTTTTATCATGACAGGGTGTTGAATTTTGTAAAATGCTTTCTCAGCATCTAATGAAATGTTCATGTGGTTCTTATCTATGAGTTTTTTTATATAGTGGATTACGTGGATGGATTTTCATATATTAAACCCTCACTGCATCCCTGGGATGAAGTTCATGATGGTTGATCATTTTGATGTGTTCTTGGATTCAGTTTGCAAGAATTTTATTGAGTATTTATGTGTCAATATTCAAAAGGGAAATTGGTCTGAAGTTCTCTTTCTTTGTTGGGTCTTTGTGTGGTTTAGGTATAAAAGTAATTTTGGCTTCATAGGAGGAATTTGGTAGTGCTCTGTCCATTTCAATTTTGCGAAATAAGTTGGACAGTACTATTTTGAGGTCTTACATAAAGGTCTGATAGAATTCTGTACTGAACCCAACCTGACCTGTGCTCTATTTGGTTGGGAGAATTTAAAAACTGCTTCTATTTTTTTTTTAGGAATTATGGGGCTGTTTACATTGTTTTCTTGTTCCTGATTTAACTTTGGTGCCTGATATCTATCTAGAAAATTGTCCATTTCCCCCAGATTTTCCAGTTTTGTTGAATATAGGCTTTTGTAGTAGGACCTGATGATTTTTTTAAAAATTTCTTCAGATTCTATTGTTATGCTTCCCTTTACCTTGCTGATTTTGTTAATTTGGATACACTCTCTGTGACTTCTGGTTAGTCTGACTAAGGGTTTATCTATCCTGTTGATTTTCTCAAAGGACCAGCGCCTGATTTTGTTGATTCTTTATATATTCCTTTTCATTTCTAATTGGTTGATTTCAGCTCTGTGTTTGGTTGTTTCCTGCCTTCTACTCATCTTGGGTTTATTTATTTCTTTTTGATCTAGAGCTTTTAGGTGTGCTGTCAAGCTGTAGAGATATGCTCTCTCCGGTTTCTTTTTGCAGGCACTCAGAGCTATGCGTCTTCCTCTTTGCACTGCTTTCATTGTGTCCTATAATGTTTGGAATGTTGTATCTTAAATTTCATTAAATTCAAAGAAGTTTTAATTTCTTTATTTCTTCATTGAGCAAGATTTCATTAGTTCCAACATTGTTCAACTTCCATGTAAATGTGGGCTTTCTGTCATTATTGTTGTTATTAAAGACCAGTCTTAGAGCATGGTGATCTGATGCATGGGATTATTTATATCTTCCTCTATCTGTTGAGGCCTGTTTTGTGACCATTCACATGGTCAATTTTGCAGAAGGTTCTGGGAGGTGCTGAGAACAAGGTATATCCTTTAGTTTTAGGATGGAATGTTCTATAAATGTGTGTTAATTTGGTTCATAACTTCTGTTTATTTCTCTATCTGTTTAGTTTCTGTTTCCATGATCTGTCCATTGACGACAGTGGGGTGTGGAAATCTACTGTTATCGTGTGAGGTGCAATGTATACTTTGAGGTTTAGTAAGGTTTCTTTTATGAATGTAGGTGCCCTTGCATTTGGAGCATAGATATTTAGGATTGAGAGTTCATCTCTGTAGATTTTTCCTTTGATGAAAATGAAGTGTCCTTCCTTATCTTTTTAAATTATTTTTGGTTGAACGTCAATTTTATTTGATATTAGAATGGCAACTCCAGCTTGTTTCTTCAAGCCATTTGCTTGGAAAATTGTTTTCCAGCCATTTACTCTGAGGTAGTGTCTGCCTTTGTCTCTGAGGTGTGTTTCCTGCATACAGCAAAATGCTGGGTCCTCTTTACGTATCCATTCTCTTAGTCTATGTTTTTTTATTGGGGAATTGAATCCGTTGATGTTGAGAGTTATTAAGGAATATTGATTGTTGCTTCCTGTTATTTTCATTGTTAGAAGTGGAATTATGTTTGTTTGTCTCTCTTTTGGTTTCATTCCAAGGAATTATATTCCTTCTTTCTGTACAGTGTAGTTTCTCTCCTTGTGTTGGAGTTTTCCATCTATTAACATTTGTAGGGCTGGATTTGTAGAAAGATTGCACAAATTTGGTTTTGTCATGGAATAGCTTGGTTTCCCCATCTATGATAATTGAAAACTTTGCTGGATATTATAACTTTGGCTGGCATTTGTATTCTTTTAGGGTCTGTATGACATCTGTCCATGATCTCCTGGTTTTCATAGTCTGTGGTGAGAAGTCTGGTGTAATTCTTATAGGTCTGCCTTTATATGACACTTGACTTTTTTTCCCTTACTGCTTTTAATATTTTCCTTGTTTTATACATTTGTGTTAGGGAAGTTTTCTTCTATGATTTTGTTGAATATATTTACTGGCCCTTTAAATTGGGAGTCTTCACTTTCTTCTATACCCATTATCCTTAGGTTTGATCTTCTCCTTGTGTCCTGGATTTCCTGTATGTTTTGGGTTAGGAGTTTTTGTTTTTTTACATTTTACATTATCTTTGACAGTTGTGTCGATGTTGTCTATGATATTTTCTGCCCTGAGATTCTCTCTCCCATCTCTTATATTCTGTTGGTGATAGTTCTATCTATGGCTTCTTGTCTCTTACTTTGGTTTTCTATATCCAGTGTTGTCTTCTTTTGTGCTTTCTTTATTGTTTCTATTTCCATTTTAAAATCCTGAATGGCTTTGTTCAATTCCTTCACCTATCTGGCAGTTTTCTCCAGTATTTCTTTCATGGATTTTGTGTTTTCTCTTTAAGGGCTTCTACTTGTTTGCTTGTGTTTTCCTGCATTTCTTTAAGGGAGTTCTTTATGTTCTTCTTACAGTCCTCAATCAGTATCTTAAAACATAATTTTAATTCTAAATCTTGCTTTTCCAGTGTTTTTGGATAACCAGTATTTACTTTGGTGAGAAAACTGGGCTCTGATAATGCGAAGTAGACTTTGTTTCTGTTTCTTAGGTTCATGTACTTGTCTCTAGCCATTGAGTTGTCTCTGGTGTTTGCTTCTCTTGCTTTTACTGAGAGTGACTTGACCTTTCTGTAGGACTCTGTGTCAGCACCCCTGCAGAACGGTTTTTCTGTTTTCTTTCAGCCTTTTCTGTGATCAATTGCTCTGATTTCAGGGATGTAGGCACACCTGGTGTCTGTCTTCCAGCTCTAGACACTGCCAGGAATCAGAAAGGTCCTGCCCCTGATTGCTTCTAGGTCCTTGCACCCAGAAGGAACAGTTGGCACTAGGCAATTCCCTCTTGGGTCTGGATTTTAGGTATTGGGTATTCTCCTGTGGCTTCTCAGGAGTGTACACACCTCTTAAGGTTCAGCTCTTTCCTTCCCAGGATTTGGGTTCAGGGAACCAGTTCTGTTCCATCCTGGGCACAGACTGGAACCACAGGTACTAGAGGCTGACTGTTCCTATATTCTTGTGTCCAGATGCACTGTGCAGTTTTTCCATGGACCAGAGACAAGAACAGAAGTGAGTAGAAGTGGCAATCTGTCCTGCAGTCTCAGGATGTCTGCACTTCTGGGTATTCAGCTCTCTTCTGCACAGGATTTGTGTGCCTAGTCTAATGATTTTAAGTGCAACTTAACTTGTGAATTTTGTTTGTAGCATTTGGAATTGACTCAGTGCCTTGTACATTCTAGGCAAGCATTCTATAACTGCGTTACATCTTAGTCCTTTCAAATAAAATCTATATGAGATAGTCCTTCTATGTATATCTAACAGCACTCTCTCTTCAGGAATTCAGATTATATATAACCATAAATTTTGACACACATAAATTTCTTTTCATAGACTCTGTTTTCTTTTCTTCTTCCCATGTGTTCCCTATAATAAAGCTAGGCATTGTACTCACATGCAGTGCCAGGTGTTAAGTAATTAATTTATGGAAACCACATGCTGGGATCACTATATCCACGAATCAATCATGTCTCCTTTCTGCTACATCTTTCTTTAGGGGTCATTGAATCCAACTTAAGGATTAGAATATCTCCTTGGTTTTCAACCTAAGCTTTGTCTATTTTTGGTAATCACATTGACCCATATAAAAACGCTGATCATTTGGTCCACACTTGTAGTCTCAGAGGTGGAGATGTAGAGGCAAGAGTACCCCTGAGGCTCACTTTTCAGCCAGTGTAGGTGAACCAGTGAATACTAAGTTTCCAGAGTCTGTGGAGAATGATTCCAGAAGATGCCTAACATACCTTCCATCCTCTACCTGCATGTGCATAAAATGCATGAGCACCCACACTCATACATGCTTACATGCTCACAAACATAACATACATATAATAAATGAATAGGTGAACTTTGCAATAGTGGATTTGGGACAATAGCTCCTTTGAAGTGTTTTATTCTCCTTTATCACTGCTTAGTTATAATATCCATCATTCAAAAAGTTTTATGGTCAGCATTTTTAGGAATTCTTATTTTTCTTACACACCAATGAATGGTGGATTTTCATGGAGTCTCTAGTGAAATATAAGCAAGAGGGGATTGAAAACACTGACTGATGAAAATATTCATTTCTGAAGTTTGATCAACTGGTAAATGAACATAATGACCTGATCATGTGATGCAAGGATTGAAATGACTCCTGTGAGTTGTCCTTGGACTCCTACATATATACTCCATGGCTCATTTCTGCTTTCTCATCCCCACAAAATAAATACAACTAATTTAAAAACAACCCCTTATTACTAAGCTAAGTACGAAATCAACTCCAATCATAATCAAGACTCACATTTTTGTTACTGTCTCAGAGAAGCACCTTTAAACAGGGTCTGGTTTTCATGGGAGTGGGAAGTACAAAAGACAGTGGAGTCACACAGGCAATAATCTCAGAGGATCACTTGAAGACACAATGACAACCTCTTCCGGAATCTGCCTATCATCTTTGAATCCCACATTTATCAGCTTATAGATACCAAATGCTTCCTCGAAGTGCCAAACTCAACCCTGCACCACTTTGGAACATTAGAATCTAGTAATATAATTACTTTACAGAAATCATAAAGACATCATTCTAAGAGAAAACTTTTTCCTTGTACAATTAGTTTCAAGTTTTGGCAGCACATAAGTGAATCTTAAGATGACAGCATTTATATCCTGATCCCTATGAACATTTGTAGAAAGGCTTCTGTACAGTCTCTCTTCTGACTATGTACTCTCCTATCTGTGCCCAATGGCCAAATGCAACAAGAAGTCAATAGAATGCATAATGTGTCCTTTTCAGAGAACCCAGGAGGTGAGGAGTGTCAGAGCAATTTAAATGGAGAATACAAGCATGGGTTAATTTTTTTACCTTGATAAGCAGAATTCCAAAAGATTATAAAGGCCTGGATCGTATGGTGTATATATAGTTTGTCCTCCAATGTTTCCTAGGCCTTGATATTAAAAAGTGATTGAACCTAAGATGTAAAGCACATTTCAAAAAGTTTTTAGGACATTGTCTCAAAAAAGATTAATGTAGGTTTGGGGGACTTGCTTCTTCACATCAATAAAACAGTCACTAGGACAAAAAAAGAAGTGACAGATTTTTTAAAAACATTTCTATTGTTTTGAGAGTTATTCATTAGAGCATACATAAGGGATCATGAATAATATGATACTAAATTCCTAAATTCTTCTAGGTTGAGGGGGCAAAAGTGATGTTCTTGTATGGCTCTCAATTATACGACCTTTGGAGGACTGCTGAAAGTAATTTTTATGAATGATTGAAAAGGATCTGGTGATAAGACTCTCATGTCTGTCAAAGTTAATTACTGTTTCTGTTCACTATGAAGTATAAAAGACTAGTAATGATACAAAATTGAAAATGATGGTGTCTTTGAGAGGCAATCCTGTGGTAAATATCACAAGAAATATTCATAGATAGCTCTAGGTATTTATTATGGGTTTTCTATTATCATGGTTCAGTATCTCCTCAATAGATTACTCTACTATCATAACATATGGTTGATATTTCTTTCATTGTTTTCCCCTATATTTAAATTCATTTTCAGAAGAGTAATGTTAGGAACAATTCTTTCAGTAAGAAAAGTAATGTTTATAATTCTCTGTTCTATATAACCAATGTGACTTTTGAAATTTATTATTAAGAACCAGAAAGTCTTTTATAACACAGGTTCAAAAGATAATGTTGAGATATAGATTAGTTGGTAATATACTTATGAGCATGAGAGTCTGTATTCAATCCTAAGAATCCATGTTTAAAAATTTCTAGTTGGGTAGTGGTAACACAGGTCTTTAATCCCAGTACTCAGGCAGGAGGATCTCTGAGTTCGAGGCCCGTATGGTCTACAGAGTGATTTCTAGGATGCTTAGGTATATGCAGAGAAACCCTGTCTCAAAAACCAACCAACAGCACCACCAACAACAACAACAAAAAACAAAAAACAAAAAAAAAACAAAAAGCAAAAGCCCTCCCCCAACAACAGCAACAATAAAAACAATCTAGGTATAGTGGCACATGCTGGGAATTAGAGGCAGGCAGATCACTAGGATTGGCCAGGTTGGCAAGTTATAGAGAATGTACTCTATCTCATAAAAGGATAGATGGTAGGGCACCTGAGATTGTCATCTGGCCTACACACACACACACACACACACACACACACACACACACACACACTCACGTAAGCAATGGCTTTTCTGTATATTGAAAGATGTTTAAACCTGACATTTATCAGTTAACATAGTCTCCTCAGAGAAGGAGCATTCTTCAGTGTTTTCTCTTATAGACTGCTGGAACAAAACTTTAAAGTATAGTCAACTATAACAAAGTATTTCATATCTGATCTACATTTTTTTTCTGAAAATATAGCTAGATATTATGAATAATATAGAAATGTAGGTATCACATATAGAACTTTTACACTTGAACATTTAACTTTTCATATAATATTACTTTAAAATATCTCATGAATACATTTGTTGTTTTTTAGACTCCTACCCAGATATTCATAATTCCCCAATCAAATGATCTAATAATACCCTTTACCCTCCATTGCAATTTATACATTTTTAGTAATCCATCTAGTGATAAATTCAGGTGTCTTACCAATCAATTAATTAAATTGTAAGCTGAAATATTTTTAATCCTGAGCCAGCATGTGTAAGACCTGAGATTTGCTTATATAAATGAGTAGAAATGGCATTCACTAAAGCCCTCAAGTAAATTGTAATGTGAACCGATTTCTTTCTTTAATTTTTTCCCCCGGCATAGTATTGAATACTTTTACTAAATCACTTGGGAGGGGGAGACTGGTAAATCTCTCTGAATTTGAGGCCAATCTGGTTTATATAGTGAGTTCCATAACACCCAAGGATATACAGAAAGATCTTGTTTCAAAACAAAACAGAAAACAAAACATAACAAAGCAAAAACTCAAACCCAAACCTAACAACCAACCAGACAAAACCAAAAATGACTAAAAAGAACTTTCAAGTTTCCTTCCTTTAGAATTGGGAGCAAGGTCAGCTAACCCAGGTAGCTAGCATCCAATAAAATCTACAGTGATTGTCACAGAGGAAGGAAGTCTAAAGATTCTGGTGTTACATGACATTCCTAGGGATTTCAGGGAAAAGTAGACAAAATCTGGAGGGTCTGGAAAACTATCTTTTCAGCCCATCCACCTCCTGTCAATCCCTCACTCTTGTTCTTCGGAGTTTAGTTCAGTCTGCAGACTCCTACCTTGGGCTACTTGGAATGGAACCCCTTGTTTTGAAACACCTATCTTTGCTTCACATCCTGGAGACTCTACTATTCTGTGAAACAATAAGAGACAAAGTTTGAAAAGAAATATTATTGGAACAGAGCCATGCTCTTTTCTCTCTATGTATTTGGAAGATCTGAAGAAAAGTGTTGACGGTAGTGTCCATTCAGTTATCAGTATATAGGTAACCAGTCAATATTTAGAGATGACCCTGTTTTCATAGTGAGAAAGGTTGCATGCCATATTACTGAGGAAGCACTCCAGACAATGCTCACCATATTCTATGCTGACAGTGTTTACTCAATTTATGGTTTTCCACAAAAGTGACAACTCCCATTTAAGCTTCTTTTACAATACTTCATATAACATGAATGACACTGATAAACATACATAATGTATGCTTCTCTGAAACATTTTTCCTAAACTTTCATACAGAAAAGTAAGGAAAACTAGGAAGATGTACTCACTATTTGGAGAGCCAATCATACCTTTCATGGGATACCAGCAACAAATTCCTTGCATGGGACATGGGGCAGATCAGTCAAGTCTTGGGTTTTAATTTCTGGCTTGATCTCATGAACCTCTACTCAACTTAGGATGCTTCAGTGATTAGATTGCTGAGGTTCTTACCCTAACTTCATGCCTACAGAAGCTTTAGGAATTTAAAATAATTTTGTATGCTCCAACATAATATTGGGGTCATTCTTCGTTTCTTTATTTGGACATTAGATGCCCTTCAACAGAGGAATGGATAGAGAAAATGTGGTACATCTACACAATGGAATATTGCTCAGCTATCAAAAACAATGACTTTATGAAATTAATAGGCAAATGGATGGAACTGGAAAGTATCATCCTGAGTGAGGTAACCCAATAAGAGAAAAACAAACATGGTATGCACTCATTGATAAGTAGCTATTAGCCCAAATGCTTTAATTACCCTAGATCCACAGAACACATGAAATTCATGAAGGGTAACCAAAATGCAAATGCTTCACTCCTTCTTTAAAAGGGAACAAGAATATTATTGGGAGGGAATAGGGAGGCAAAGTTTAGAACAGAGATAGAAGGAACACCCATTCAGAGCCTGCCCCACATGTAGCCCATACATGTACAGCAACCCAATTAGATAAGATGGATGAAGCAAAGAAGTGCAGGCTGACAGGAACCGGATGTAGATCTCTCCTGAGAGACACAGCCAGAATACAGCAAATACATAGATGAATGCTAGCAGTAAACCACTGAACTGAGAACGGGACCAATGTTGAAGAAATCTAAAAAGGACTGAAAGAGCTTGAAGGGGCTTGAGACCCCATATGAACAACAATGCCAAGCAACCAGATCTTCCAGGAACTAAGCCACTACCCAAAGACTATACATGGACTGACCCTGGGCTCCAACCTAATAGGTAGCAATGAATAGCCTAGTAAGAGCACCAGTGGAAGGGGAAGCCCTTGGTCCTGCCAAGACTGGACCCCCAGCGAACGTGATTGTCGGTGGCAGGGTGGTAATGTTTGGGAGGATGGGGAGGGGAACACACATATATAAAGGGAGGGGGAGGGTTTAGGGGGATGTAGGCCTGGAAACTGGGAAGGGGAATAACAATCAAAATGTAAATAATAAATACTCAAGTTAATAAAGATGGAAAAAAAGTTTTCTCTGATTTTTAAAATGAAAATATTTTGAACTTCATCTCTTCTTGAGAAGGTTTTGATATTAATAGAGAAATTGTTTGTTTTATTTATGAAAGCTGAGATGAAATAGCCACCAGGGACCTTGTTGACCCAACTTTAAGATCACTAATGAGTTTCCTAAATAAGGAACTTGGCACAAAACCTAAAAAGAAAAAAATAAAGTATCAGTGAGGACAGTGTCCTCAGCGAAGGGAGATGCAACAGTTGCAAGTGCAGGCTGACATAGCATTGAAGACCAAAGGACACACTGACTTCCTGGATTTGTGTCCAACTCCTGGAGTGGACATAAGACCATCAGACTTAATATACTTTCATTTAAAAATTATAGCTGAATGCCAGAGACCATCTCAGGCAAAGAACAGGGCCTAAGCAGGATGGTTGTAGCATCCAATGTGGAGGTGAATTACACTGGATAGCAGTTTGAATTTTCTCTGAGGCTCTGATGATAATTTGTGTGTGTCTGTACTGCGGAGGCAGAACACAGAGTAGGAAACTCTGCTTTCTCAGGGCCACAGGGATTGTTTCTTATAGTAATAATTATATAATTTCTTATTTCCATTTCAAAGAACTTCTAGTGCATAGGTATAGAAGGAGAATAAAACTTTTAAATTAATGATTATAGTCTAAGTGTCAATAATCATACTTCCTGAGACAAAGTGTAGCTAAGCAGGGAAGAGAGGACTTGATCTTGCTAAGAAAGCTTTAGTGTTTCAAGTACTTGACAGTTTGAAGCCTGAAAAAGTTATCTTTTACATAGTGGTTGTATCAAGCAAAACAAAACATTTTTCTTATTTATTAATTACTTTATTTGTTTATATTTGTTTATATTTATACTTGTTGATATCCCCCATCCTGGTATCCCTTCCACAAACCCCTCATCCTCGCCTCGCCTCCCTTTTGCCTCTATGAGGGTGCTCCTCCACCAACTTCCCACTTCAACCTCACTGCTCTAGCATCCCCCTACGCTGGGGCATAGAGCCACCATAGGACTAAAGGCCTTTCCTCCCATTGATGCCAGATTATGCCATCCTTTCTATATATGTAGCTGAAGCCATGGATCCCTCTATGTATACTCTTTGGTTGGTGGTTTAGTCCCTTGGAGCTCTGTGGTTTCTGGTTAGTTGACATTGTTCTTCCTATGGGGTTGCAATCCCTTTCAGTTCCTGCAAATCAAAAATTAAGCAAGCTGAATTACAACCTATTTCAAGCCTTCCTAATCCTTATTTCCTTTTCTATTTCTTATATATGTCTTTCCAATATGTTCTTTATATTCATTCTACTACTGAGAGTGAGAAGTGTTAGGAGCCATTTGCCAACTTCTAAAAGCAGAGTAAAGGTTTGACCATTTTTCTGACAGAGAGAGAGAGAGAGAGAGAGAGAGAGAGAGAGAGAGAGAGAGAGAGAGAGAGAGAGAGAGAGAGAGGTCTGCTTGTCAGGCAGCTCAAGGCCAGAGGCTGAAGATTCTATTGACCTTGATGGA
Organism: Rattus norvegicus; assembly: GCF_021556685.1. NCBI lineage: Eukaryota > Metazoa > Chordata > Mammalia > Rodentia > Muridae > Rattus > Rattus norvegicus. Next base: position 8,898,841 of record NC_141540.1, on the reverse strand, counting down.
AGGAACAGAGAGACTTTGAATGGGAACAGATGCTTTATATGTATATTTTAGCAATTGTTTCTGTTAGCTTGTGTCTTTGCTTTCCATGGTTTACTGTGCAATCTAAAAGTCTATGAAAAATACACTTGCAACTGACATCGTAATAACCTGTAGCCCTCCCATATCTGTCTCTTGAATCTTCTTTCTGCTTTTCCTATAGTTATTCTCACTGCCATGGCTCCCTCAGAGGACTGCTCGACTTCTTGCTGGAGGGCTGGTACAGAGAAGAGTATCAAATTCTAGTTTCCACAAAGTTCTATCCCTTCTGTTTTCATATTCTCCAGTAAAATGTAGCAGAACTTCTAATGATTAACCTAGGTTCTTTCATTCTTGGCTTTCTAAACTCTTTTAAAAATCTTACTCAAATTGATATCATCACTACAGATTTAGCAGGAAATGTTCCCAGTTTTATTTTTGGGGTTACTGCATGTTCAAAGTCTTAGCCTCTGTCCCAGCCTTTAGGGCTGAGAAGGATTTTATTATATTTATCTTAAATCCAGATAATTTATTCCTCTTCTGTTTCTCTCCCCCAAACCATCTCATAACACCAATGCTTTCAAAGGTAAAAGGCAAATAGGGAATACCAGAAACACTTGTATAAATAATTCAAAAAGAGCACCAGGCAGCCATCTCTCTGCTGAAAGCTGGAACTTTATCACAGTCTCATTAGCATTTTGGTCAGTGGCTCTGCTAACTGAAAGAAACAAAATATCATGGCAAGAAAGTGTATGGATGATTGCTGTTTGGGGGGTAATTACATCTACTAGTTATATAGTTAATGCTATCATTTAGATCATGCACAGATATCTACATTTGTAAACACATTTAGTGGTACCCAAATGCTCCTTACATAGTTTTGGTAAAGGGTAAAAAGAATGCACTAGACAGGGAGGAAGGCTGTAGAGTGTCACTCTCTAGGTACCACACAGTCATTGCAATAATGAAACCACAGTAGCTGTAGTTACTAGCCTTGGGCCTGCACAAGGTTGTTCCCATTCCCAATTAGGAAAGGCTCATGAGACCCTACCACAAATATCCATTAGAGAACAGATAGACCATTTAAAAAATAGTACTGGCAAAGTGGATAGTCTCTGTGATGAGATCAGCCTATACACTCCCTTGCACTCCATATGTATGAAACAGTCATTTTTTAAGCCATTCAATGCCCTAGGACACTCATGTTTAAAACAGCATTTATCTCCATTTCTGTATTAATATATTGTACCATTTGTCAGGCTTCAACAATCCAACACAAACTGATGGATGATTTATTCTTGGAAATAGAAAGGGAGCCATTCTCTAAATTTACTGGGGGTGGTTTGAGGCTTTAGGAATACATTGTTATAACAAAATCATACAAGGGAAAACAGACTCAAGAATTTACAAGACACGCCAGACTGATAAAATGAATTAAGTCCCTTATTTAGATGTAATAAAATGACAGATGCCAAACATTGCAATGGGATGGCCTTATAGCAACCTATCACCTAATACCTGATGAAGGTCAAGAAGTAATAGATGACTTTCTGTGGAGCTTGGGCTGTGGTTTATTTTTTTGTTTTGTTTTGTTTTTTTTTTTTGTTTTTTTGTTTTTTTGTTTTTTAACTAACTGTTGATGTTCCTTACATGACTGCTGGCATAGACCCCTGTTTCCCTTGTTAGGACCTGTATTTTGAACTTGCTGTTTCCTCCTCCTGGACCCAGTTGTATCTCCCTACTCATGGCTGCGCTCTGCAGTTTTGGTGTCAATCCTTGACTACAGCCTAGGACACGGGTAGCTCACCTCCTAGGACTTATGTGCTTCTTTCTCTTTTGATGCCTATAGAGTGACATCATCTGGAAATTCAGGAGAGAATTCTTTTTCTCTGCTAACTTTATTTTATTTTTAGCTAAATTTTACTTTTCATATAATAAATATATTATCAAAGCATCATTTTAGAATATATTTTAAATTAAAATATGATTATATCAATTATTCTTTAATTTTCTTCTAGTCCCCCCACCATATATACTATCTCTCCCACCTTTTCAGGTCCCTAATCACTCTAAAACTGATAAACTCTCTTTCTGTGATTTTTATTGTTATACACACATATGTGTATATGCACAAACAATCTGTTGAGTATGTTTTTGTTGTTTGTGCATATATGGTTTCAGGACTGACAAATTTGCAATGGATAGCCAGTTAGTGTTCATTCCTGGGAAAATTTAACCTCTTAGCAGTTATAATTTGGCTGCTTTTTTTATTGGATATTTTATTTATTTACATTTCAAATGTAATTCCCTTTCTCTGTTCCCCTACAGAAATACCCTATCCCATCCACCCTTCTTCTGCTTCTATGAGGTTGTCCCCTCACCCCACCCACTCCCACATCCCAGCCTGGAATTCTCCTACATTGGAGCATCAAGCCTTCACAGAGGCAATGCCTCTCCTCCCATTCTCTGCTACATATGCTGCTGGAGCCGTGGGTTCCTCTATGTATGTTCTTTGATTGATGGCTTAATCCCTAGGAGCTCTGGGAGATCTGGTTTGTTCCAAACCCCTTTAGTTCCTTCTCTAACTGCTCCACTGGGGACCTGTTCTCAGTCCAGTGTTAGCTGTGAGCCTTCGCCTCTGCATTTTTCAAGCTCTGACAGAGCCACTCAGGAGACAGCTACATCAGGTTCCTGTCAACAAGCACTTCTTAGCTTCCACCATAGTGTTAGGCTTTGGTGTATGTATATGGGATGGATCCTAATGTGTGGCAGTAGCTGGATGGCCTTACCTTCAGTCTCTGCTCCATACTTTGTCTCCATAATTCCTCCTTTGAGTATTTTGTTCCCCCTTTTAAGAAGGACTAAGGCATCCATAGTTTGGATTTCTTTCTTCTTGAGCTTTGTGTGGTCTGTGAATTGTATCTTGAGCATTCTGAGCTTTTGGCTAATATCCACTTATCAGTGTGTGCATACCATGTGTGTTTTTCTGTGATTTGGTTACATCACTCAGGATGATTTTTTTTATAAGAACAACTGAAGTTTATTTTCTCAAAGACTGATAAGACAAAAGTACCTAGTCAAAATGTTAGCATAATTAGTTGGTCCTGATGCCCAAAGTCATGTTTTGTATATGCAGAGGAAAGGTTTTCCACATCCTTCCTCTTCAGGCTCATGACTCGAATCCTGCCATTGGGGTGACATGATTTTCTCTGTCTTTCTGTGTCTGTCACACTCTTTTACTTAGAACTTGGTAGGAACAGTAAAATCTCTTTCCCCCCAGAGCTCAAGGTTTATGGCTACTGTGTGTGTATATCATAGTGATAAGCCACTCCAGAATTTTTCCATCTTTATTAAATTGGGTATTTCTTATTTACACTTCAAATGTTATTCCCTTTCCTGGTTTCCAGGACAACATCCCCCTAACCCCTCTCTCTCCCTTCCTATATGGGTGTTGCCCTCCCGCCCTCTGCCCAAGAAACCTGTTACTGGGGTTCCCGCCTTGGCAGAACCAAGAGCTTCTCCTTCAACTGGTGCCTTTACTAGACTATTTATTGCTACTTATGCAGTTGAAGCCCAGGGTCAGTCCATGTATAGACTTTGGGTAGAGGCTTAGTCCCTGGAAAATCTGGTTGGTGGGCATTGTTGTTCACATGGGGTCTCAAGTCCCTTCAATCTCTTTCACTCCTTTCTCTGATTGCTTCAACGGGGGTCCCATTCTTAGTTCAGTGGTTTGCTGCTGGCATTCACCAATGTATTTGCCATATTCTGACTGTGTCTCTCAGAAGAGATCTACATCCAGTTCCTGTCACCCTGCACTTCTTTGCTTCATTCATCTTATCTAGTTTGGTGGCTGTGTATGAATTGGCCACTTGCGGGGCAGGCTCTGAATGGGTGTTTCTTCCGCCTCTGTTCTAAACTTTGCCTCCCTATTCCCTCCCAAGGGTATTCTTGCTCCCCTTTTAAAGAAGGAGTAAAGCATTCGCATTTTGGTCATCTCTCTTGAGTCTCATGTGTTCTGTACATCTAGGGTAATTCAAGAATTTGGGATAATATCCATTTATGAATGAGTGCATACCTTGTGTATTTTTCTGTGATTGGTTTACTTCACTCAGAATATTTTCCCATTCCATCCATTTCCAAAAAAATTCATAAAGTCATTGTTTTTGATAGCTGTGGAGTATTCCATTGTGTAGACGTACCACGTTTTCTGTATCCATTCTTATGTTGAAGGGCATGTGTGTTCTTTTCACCTTCTGGATATTATAAATAAGGCTGCTATGAACATAATAGAGCATATGTCTTTGTTATTTGTTGGAGCATCTTTGGGTATATGCCCAAGAGAGGTATAGCTTGATCCTCAGGTATTGCAATGTCCAATTTTCTGAGGAACCTCCAGACTGATTTACAGAATGGTCGTACCAGTCTGCAATCCCACCAACAATGGAGGAGTGTTCCTCTTTCTCCACATCCTCACCAGCATTTGCTGAGGATCAAAAACCTGAGTTTTTGATCTTAGCCATTCTCACTGGTGTGAGGTGGAACCTCAGGATTGTTTTGATTTGCATTTAACTTATGACTAAAAATGTTGAATATTTCTTTAACTTTGTCTCAGCCATTCAGCATTTCTCAGCTGTGAATGCTTTGTTTAGCTATAAACATCATTTTTTATTAGGCATATTTGTCTCCCTGCAGAAAAACCTCGTGAGTTCTTCGTACATTTTGGATATAAGCTCTCTATCAGTTGTAGGATTGGCAAAGATCTTTTCCCAATCTGTTGGTTGCCATTTTTCCTAAGTACAGTGTCCTTTGCCTTACATAAGCCTTGTAGTTTTATGAGATCTCAATTGTCTATTCTTGATCTTAGAGCATAAGGCATTTTTGTTTTGTCCAGGAAATTTTCTCCAGTGTCCACGTGTTCAAGTTTCTTCTCCGATTTTTCTTCTAGTAGTTTGAGTGTATCTGGTTTGATGTAGAGGTCCTTGATTCACTTGGACTTAAGCTAAATACAGGGTGATAAGAATGGTTCAATCTGCATTCTTCTACATGCTGACCTCCAGTTGAAACAGCAACATTTGCTGAAAAGGCTATCTTTTTTCCATTGGATGGTTTTGGCTCCTTTGTCAAAACTCAAGTGACCATAGGTGTGTGGGTTTATTTCTGGGTCTTCAATTCTGTTCTACTGTTCTATCTTCCTGTCTCTGTACCAATACCATACAGTTTTTATTACTGTTGCTCTGTAATACTGCTTGATTTCAGGGATAGTGATTCCCCCAGAAGTCCTTTTATTGTTGAGCATAATTTTAGCTATCCTGGGTTTTTTGTTATTCCAGATGAAATTGCAAATTGTTCTTTCTAACTCACTGAAGAACTGGATTGGAATTTTGATGGGGATTGCATTGAATCTGTAGATTGCTTTTGGTAAAATGGCCATTTTTACTATATTAATCCTGCCAATCCATGAGCATGGGAGATCTTTCCGTCTTCTGATATCTTTTTCAATTTCTTTCTTCAGAGGCTTGAATGTCTTATCATACAGATCTTTCACTTGCTTGGTTAAAGTCACACCGAGGTATTTTGTATTATTTGGGACTATTATGAAGGGTGTTGTTCCCCTAATTTCTTTCTCCGATAGTTTCTCTTTTGTGTAGAGGAAGGCTACTGATTTATTTGAGTTAATTTTATACACAGCCACTTTACTGAAGTTGTTTATCAGCTTTAGTAATTCTCTGGTGGAACTTTTGGAATCACTTAAATATACTATCGTATCATCTGCAAATAGTGATATTTTGACTTTTTCCTTTTCAATTTGTATCACTTGATCTCCTTATGTTGTCTGAATGCTCTGGCTAGGACTTCAAGAACTTTGTTGAATAAATAGGTAGAGAGTGGGCAGCATTTTCTAGCCCCTGATTTTAGTGGCATTGCTTCAAGTTTCTCTCCATTTAGATTGCTGTTAAGTAATGGTTTGCTGTATATTGCTTTTACTATGTTTACTAACGGGCCTAGAATTAATGATCTTTCCCGGACTTTTATCATGAAGGGGTGTTGAATTTTGTCAAATGCTTTCTCAGCATCTATTGAAATCATTATACGGATTTTATCTTTCAGTTTGTTTGTATAGTGATTTACATTGGTGGCTTTCCATATATTGAACCATCCCTGCATACCTTGGATAAAGCCTATTTGATCAAGATACATGATTATTTTCATATGCTCTTAGATTCGGTTTACAGGAATTTTATTGAGTATTTTTGCATCGATGTGCATAAGGGAAATTGGTCTGAAGTTCTCTTACTTTTTTGGGTCTTTGTGTGGTTTAGTCATAAAAGAAATTGTGGCTTCATCATAGGAAATCTGTAGCATTCCGTCTATTTCAATTTTGTGGAATAGTTTGGATAGTTTTGGTATGAGGTCTTCTATGAATGTCTGATAAAATTCTGTACTGAACCCATCTGGACCTGGGCCCTTTTTGGATGCCAGACTTTTAATGACTGCTTCTATTTCTTTTGGAGTTATGGGGTTGTTTAAATGGTTTATCTGTTCCTGATTTAACGTTGGTACTTGGTATCTGTCTAGGAAGTTGTCCATTTCCTCCAGATTTTCAAGTTTTGTGGAATATAGGCTTTTGTAGTAGGATCGGATGATTTTTTGAATTTCCTTTGATTCTGTTGTTATGTCTCCCTTTTCATTTCTGATTTTGTTAATATGGACACACTCTCTGTGTCCTCTGGTAAGTCTGGCTAAGAATTTATCTATGTTCTTGATTTTCTCAAAGAACCAGCTTTTTCTTCTGTTGCTTCTTTGTATAGACCTTTTTGTTTCTACTTAGTTGACTTCAGCCCTTAGTTTGATTATTTCCTGCCTTCTACTCCTCCTGGGTGTATTTGCTTCTGTTTGTTCTAGATATTTTAGATGTGATTACAAGCTATTGATATATGTTCTCTCTTGTTTCTTTCTGCATGCACCATGAGTTTTGCTCTTAGCATAACTTTCACTGTGTCCGATAAATTTGGGTATGTTGTACATTCATTTTCATTAAATCTAAGAAGTCTTTAATTTCTTTCTTTATCTCTTCCTTGACCAGGCTATCATTGAATAGAGCATTATTCAACTTCCATGTATATGGAGGTGTTCTTTCCTTATTGTTATTGAAGACCGGCTTTATTCTGTGGTCATCTGATAGGATACATGGAATTATTTCTATTTTTCTGTATCTGTTGAGACCTGTTTTATGACTGATTATATCGTCAATTTTGGAGAAAGTACCACTAGGTTGTGAGAAGGTATGTCTTTTTGTTTTAGGATAGGATGTTCTATAAATATATTAAGTTCATTTGGTTCATGACTACTCTTAGTCTGTCTATGTCTCCGCTAAATTTCTCTTTCCATGATCTGTCCATTGATGAGAGTGGGGTGTTAAAATTTATTATTATTGTGTGAGGTGCAATGTGTGCTTTGCGCTTTAGTAAGGTTTCTTTCATGTATGTAGGTGCCCTTATATTTGGAGCGTAGATATGATTGAGAGTTCATCTTGGTGGGTTTTTCCTGTGATGAATATGAAGTGTCCTTCCTTATCGTTTTTGATGATATTTGGTTGAAAATTTATTTTATTCGATATTAGAATGGCTACTCTAGTTTTCTTCTTTAGATCATTTGCTTGGAAAGTTGTTTTTCAGCCTTTTACTCTGAGGTAGTGTCTGTCTTTGTCTCTGAGGTTTGTCTCTGAGGCTTGTTTCCGGTAGGCAGCAAAATGCTGGATCTTCATTGTGTATCCAGTTTGTTTATCTGTGTCTTTTTATTGGGGAATTGAGTCCATTCATGTTGAGAGTTATTAAGGAATAGTGATTGTTGCTTCCTGTTATCTTCGTATTTGGAGGTGAGATTATGTTTGTGTGCTTGTACTTTTTTTCTTTTTTTGCAAAACGATTAGTTTCTGCTTTTTCTAGGGTGTAGCTTGCCTCCTTTTGTTGGGATTTACCATTTATTATCCTTTGTAGGGCTGGATTTGTAGAAAGATATTGTGTAAATTTGGTTTTGTCATGGCATATCTTGGTTTCTCCATCTGCATAAATTGAGAGTATTGCTGGGCTGGCAGTTGTGATCTCTTAGGGTCTGTGTGACATCTGTCCAGGATCTTCTGGCTTTCATAGTCTCCGGTGAGAAGGCTGGTGTAATTCTGATAGGTCTGCCTTTATATGTTACTTGACCTTTTTCCTTTACTACTTCTAATATTTTGTTTGTTTGTTTTGTGTATTTGGTGTTTTGACTATTATGTGTCAGGAGGAGTTTCTTTTCTGGTCCAATCTATTTGGAGTTCTGTAGGCTTCTTGTATGTTTACAGGCATTGCGTTCTTTAGGTTAGGGAAGTTTCCTTCTATGATTTTTTGAAGATATTTACTGGTCCTTTGAGTTGGGAATCTTCACTCTCTTCTGTACCTATTATCCTTAGGTTTGATCTCATTTTGTCCTGTATGTTTTGGGCCAGTATCTTTTCCTGTCTTTACATTATCTTTGACAGTTGTGTTGATGATTTCAATGGAATCTTTTGCTCCTGAAATTCTCTCTTCTATCTCTTGTATTATATTTGTGATGCTTGTATCTATAGCTCCTTTTCTCTTCTCTTGGTTTTCTATATCCTGGGTTGTCTCCTTTTGTGATTTCTTTATTGGCTTTATTTCCATTTTTAATTCCTTCACCTGTTTGTGTTTTCCTGGAATTCTTTCAGGGATTTTTGTGTTTCCTCTCTAAGGGATTCTACTTGTTTATTTGTGTATTCCTGCATTTCTCTAAGGTAGTTCTTTATATCTTTCCTGTGGTCCTCCATCATCAAGATCAAATGTGATTTTAAATCTAGTCTTGCTTTGCTGTTGTGTTTGGATATTCAGTGTTGGCTTTGGTGGGAGACTTAATCTCCGATGATTCCATGTAGTCTTGGTTTCTGTTGCTTGGGTTCTTGTGCTTGCCTCTCGCCATCAGGTTGTCTCTGGTGTTACCTTGTTCTGCTATTTCTGACACTGGCTAGAACTTTCCTATAGGCCTGTGTGTCAGGAGTGCTATAGATCTGTTTTCTTGTTTTCTTTCAGCCTGTTATGGGAACAGAGTGTTCTGCTTTCAGGCGTTCCTGTAGGCATGTGACCTGAGTCCACCATGCAGGTCACTTGAAACAGAAAAGTTAGTCTTGTCTCTGGTCTCAGCCCTGATGTTGTTGCTCAGGGCTGGTTTTCAGCTCTCCATGAGGGCAGCAACCAGAAGGGCCTGCCCCGCCTTCTCCTGGCTCCCTGTGCAATGGAGGCCTGGATGGTGCTATGTGTTTTCCTCTAGAGTCAGAAATGTGGAAAAAGCGTAGTCTCCTCTGGTTTCCCAGGCGTGTCTGCCCATGTGAAGGTCTACCTCTTCCTCCCACAGGATTTGGGTGCAGGGAGATTTTTGTCCAGGTCACTTCAGATCCAGGCACAGTCTGGACCTCAGGGCTCCTGCAGCTTGAGTGCCAGGATGATATTTTCTAGTTCCATCCATTTTCCTACTTTCATGAATTCAATGTTTTTAATTGCTCAGGTGTTCTCCACTATGTAAATGTACCCCGTTTTCTGTATCCATTCCTCTGTTGAAGGACATCTAGGTTCTTTCCATCTTGAGGCCATTATAAATAAGTGCCTGCATTCTTTTTCCCTAGGGGTGAGACTCTGTGAGATTTTTTTCCTCTTCTGCATTAGCATGCCTATTGATATTATAATTGCTTAAGTCTTGTTTATTCAGCCTTTTCTAGGTAAGAGAGGCTCAGAGCAGAGTTCCTGGTATTCTGGTTCTTACAATCACCCTGCTTCCTTTTCCATGTTCCATGAGCCATAGGTCCAGGAGTTGTACTGCAGACGTATCCATTGGGGCTGTTGTCTCTCTGCATTGTGTTGAGTTGTATGTACATACACGTGTCGGTGCCCCATGGACCCACCGACAGGGTACCGAGAATTGGGTGAAAGCTTGTGGGATTAAAGAAACATACACACACAGGTTATTCATGTCAAGCCAGGAGAGGAAGAGAGAGACTCCTGTAGCTTTATTCACCATTTATATACCCAAGTTCCCCAGGTAGAAAATATCTGGGAAGCACAGTGGGAAACCCTGGCTTGTGACTACCAGGCTTGTGACTTTGGCAACAAAAGACCGACTACTTGACCTGAATTAATTAGGGAGAAATCCAGGAAGACCAGCCTAAATCTCAAGGACAAAGGCTGAGAAAGCAAAAGGCAGGAGCGAATTCACTACTTCCCAGGTGTGGCCCAGGTGTGTCAGTTCCACATGCATCAGCCGGGCTCAGCAGGGGTCATGAGGTGGAGACACCGGGTGTTTGCTCAGGAGATACTTGGTATTTGCTCCGGATGAAAGCATTTTGTAATTATTTTCTTCCTGTGCCATAAATTCATGGGAGAGGCTTTAATCCATCAATCTCAAGACTTTATGGCCATACAGCCCAGAGTCACGTAGCCACTTTGAGTCATACAGTCACAAATCGGCCAGGCCCAAATCCAATACGGCTCCCTACATACATGCACATGCATGTGTGTGTGTTTGTGTTTTAATAATAGTTTCCATTCAATAATAGTAGAAAGAAGCATCTTTTTTGAAGGATGATAGCTACATTTGTCTGTGGGTATACAGATGTAGTTAGAATTAATGCTGTCTAACAGAGTTGTAGTAGTAGATTCTCGTCTAATATCCATGATGTCATTGGTCCATATAAGTTAGTCAGGTTTCTAGCAGTGAAAGGAAAATTCTACAGATTTAAGGTTTAAAAATATGAAGTTAAAAGAGTAAGTTTCAAAATTCACAGACTCAGTACTAAACACTGTGAAAAGCAAGTCCAGGCAGCCCTGCCCTGTCACTAGGACTAACAGACCATAAAGATAAAGAAAAGGAATGCAGGAACCAGCCCGAGTTATCAGGACTGACCCAAACCATCTGGCAGAAAGGCACCTCCCCCAGCTTACTCTGAGTCACACCTTAACCAGATGTCCTTCAAACCCTGATAAGCCCCTAGCTTCTAAAATCCTGTACACTCCAGTCAATATGTACTCTCCTGCTGTGCTGTAATCTCACTGCCATGTTTAAATGAGCCAATCACTTATAGCCGCGCCAGAAATTAGCCAATTGTGTGTAACCGCGCCAAACCCCCTAGTCTTCCCTATATGAACCCCTGACTTTTGAGCTTCGTTGTCGACACCTCTGGCTCCTGCGCAGGATACGTGTCGACCCGGAGATCCCCGTAATACATCTCAGTAATAAACCTCGCCTTTGCTTATTACATCCAAAATGGTCTCTCTGCGTCTGGGGTCCGCGATTTCCTGTGACTTTAGAAAGGGTCTCTCTTTGGGGATCTTTCAGCAGAAGGTATGATTTTCCTTTAGATGAGTATGCTTAGGTCCACTTAGACAGCTGTTGATTATCACCATGATGTCAGTGCCTCTTTTGCACTTGCCATTCTGGCCATGGTTGTGGTTTATTTTCTGGGTAAAACTATTAAATGCTTCTTGTGGAAGATTGTAAGGTAATTTCTGATACTATGGAAACTAGACCACAAAGAAGAGGCTTTTATATTAGATACAACTCAAATAATACATATCTTCTCTTCAAAAGTGTGAGGTCCTTCAGTAATAAAAACTTCAACAAACTGAGAGGAAACCAGTCATAACAGCCACAGCTTTTACTGTTTCTGGGGGTCACTTGGACTAATCTGACTAACTCCTTGAAATGTTTCTTGTGGAAGCCCTTAGTCCTGCCAATACTGGACCCCCCAGTTTAGGGGAATGTCAGGGTAGAGAGGTGGGAAGGGGTGGATGGTCAGAGGGGAACAACTTCATAGAAGAAGGGAGATGGTGTATGAGAGAGGGGGTTCATGGATGGGAAACTGGGAAAGGGGATAACATTTGAAATGTAAATAAAAAATATCCAATTTAAAAACAAAGAATTACAAAATAACAAAGAAATATTTCTCATGATTGGTACCAGGATGTTTGTTATTGTGTAGTTCTTGTGGGGAGAATTGACAGCTCAAGTGACATAACGTATAATACATATATATATGATACTTTACTAATATTATCTGCCATTCCCTTAGTTTTCCTGTATGTAATGCATACACCAAATACTTGAAGGGCTGCTGTGCCTTCATCTATATACACTGCTCACCAGTTCCCTATTCCACTAATTTGACTTTGTCTATTTTTAATCTGCCATATCTCCTGGCCAGGTTATCACACTTAGTTTTGTGGGTTTTGGCAAAAACATTCAAGATATAGGCACAGGTAAGCACTTTCTGCAAAAGACTCCTGTCATCCAGGCAAGGAATTATGCCAACAATTTAAAACTGTTATTTCATAAAGTTAAAGGTGCACTACAAAGAAAACAGTTGCTAAAGGAGAGGACCTATCAAATGGGAGAAAGTCTTTGTCAGCTATATACCTTACAGATGATTTGTATCTGGAATATACAAACATTAAAAAATTATATAACGAAAATGCACCCCAGCCAATAAATGGCTAATGAAATGAGAAGATTGTTCTCAGGAGATGAAATACAAATGAACAACTAACATGTTAAAAAAAATATTCAACCTGAACAGCCTCTACAGATATGCAAATGAGATCTATATTCAGATTTCATCTCACCCTGGATAGAATGGCAGCCACAAAGGAAAGAAATAATGAATGCTGATGAGAATGTGGACAAAAGGGAGCTATGTACAAATTTAAGTTACTGTAGCCAATACTCAAAATTCAAAACATTAATCTTCCCTGGGACCTAGGTTTATTATTACTGGATAATTCATCGAAAGGACTCCAGGTCCACATATCACAGAGATGCTTGCACATCAGTGTTTATCACTGTGCCATTCACAAATATGTAACCAATGAATATATAAAGAATACATAACTATTTACCCAAGGATTTATATGAGCCATAGGAAAAAATAAAATTCCATTCACTGGAAAATGGAAGCAACTTGAGAGAGTCATATTAAATGAGTTAAGTCAGACAAAGAAAGACAGAGATCATATATCTTCTCATATTTGTACTTCACATATTTTATGTAGGCACTTGAAATCATATATGTACACATGGCATAATGTGAAGATGCAACTGTGTAGAAGAATACGGGAACTAATGGGAGAGGGAAAGGTTGTGAAAGATTTGTGTGTTTGTGTTTGTGTGTGTGTATGTGTGTGTACATGTATGTGTGTCTGTGTGAGATCTGTCTAAATACATTTTATATGTGTATGAATGTTTTTATGTTACCCAAAATGTTTAATAATGACTAGAGGAAAATTCAATAAAAATGTACAGCATGGGTGGGTGAGATGTCTCTGTGATTAAAACTTTCGCTGCTCTTCTATAGGATCTGGATTCAATTTCCAGTACCTACACAGAAGCCCACAACCTACTGTAACTCTAGGTCCAGGGGATCTAATGCCCTCTTCTGATCTCCATTGGCATCAGGTACACATGTGTTACACAGACATACATGCAGGCAACAATATACTTAACATAATTAATGATGATGATGATGATGATGAAGTACTTATTAGATTTTCTGATTTTAAGCTAATGAATGACATGCAATGTTTGTATGTGTGTTTGTGCGTGTGTGTGAGTGTGTGTTTGTGTGTGTGTGTGTTCACATGTGTGTGGGACCCTCCTGGGCTCCCTCAGTGTTTGCCTCCTGCTGAGCCTTGCTGACACAAGTGGAAACTTTTGTTTTTAAGAAAAGAATATCTTTGCCTTTGCGGTTTGGCCGACCAGCATTAACACCATTGAGTCAGTTAATGTTTTTATCCTGAGAATGTAAACTTGTTTTTCCATTTTGCTTCCAGGGGCAAAATTTGCTTCCTGGTGGACTTGGTATATATACTGTGAACCTCAGTAAAGCTTTGGCATTTTTGTAGCATGAATGACCCGAGTCTCTGTCTTCCACTGAATGCCCCAGGCCTACACCCGGATCTCGGTACCATGGCAGCATGGGCACTGTCACGTTTGTGTAAAGATTCTTGAATACTAGCATTGGTATTCATCCACAAGTACTAAATTTTCATCAAATATGTGGTCTATGATGTATATGTAGAGTGAATTTCCACATATCTAAGGAACAGACAAAAACATTTAATAGAGAAGGCTCATGTCGTTTAGAAATACCGTGAACTTTTTACATAGTTTTGTTATTGCTGTAGCACAGCCAATCTCTTCCTGAGAATTAAGCTTTTCATATTTTTTCCTGTACTTATGGGAAGTGAAAATTCAGAGATGTCAGCTTTCAAGATATTAATATTTTAGTACTGTGATCATCAGGATTTTAGATTTTAGGCATGTTTATTCTGTCAGGGTTCAATATTCAGGATTATGGATAAATAACTCTGAAGAAAAAAGACAATGAATGAGCAGGGACAATCTTACCACAGGGAGATACTTCAGAATTAAGGTTAAGAATAAATCTCTTTAGGTCTATTTATTATGGGGAAAGTAAATTTGGTGACTAATGTAAATAAAACTGTTCAGTTTGATGCATGTTGTCTTACCTTGTGGAAGCTTAGATAACCAGAGAAGACTTTTGAGAATAGAAAGTGTGGGCTGAGGTACTCCCCCAATGGTCTCCTCCTCCATGACTCCAATATGATAACCTGTGGTGTGTGTGGTGGTTTCAATAAGAAATGTCCTCTACAGCCACACATATTTGAATGTTTTGCCTCCAGTTAATGACCTGTTTGTGGATATTGTGGGATGGGGTGGCCTCACAGGAGGAAGTATATCACAGGGTGGGATGGGACTGTGGGTGTTTGGGGTTAGATCATAGCCTTGCCCTGATCTTATTTCACAATTTTGGCTTCATAGTTTTCATGTGGAATGTGGCAGTGCCCTGCTGCTATGCTTACTGCACTGTCATGGATTCTTCACACAGAACCATAAATCACAATTAACTTGTTGATAAGTTGCTTTGGCTATGGTATTCTATCACAGTAACAGAGGCTTAACTAATACAGAAAGTGGTATCAGGGAGTGGTTTCTTGCTGTGAAGAAATCTACCAATAGTTCCTTGAGAGCCAGGGCTTTCAGCCTTCCTAATACTGTGCCTTTGATGCAGTTCCTCATGTTGTAGTGACCCCCAATCATAAAATTAATTTGTTGCTATTTCATAACAGTAACTTTGCTATTGTCATGAATCCTAGTGTAAATATCTGATATCCAGATTATCTGATAGGGGACACCTGTGAAAGGGTCATTTGTCCCTCCCCGTCAAAGAGTTGAGAACCACTACTTTAGAGAAAAATGAATGACTTAGAACTAAAAATGGTTTAGGTTATATGCTGCAAGCAGAGACTAACTGGCTATTTTAGTAGGATTTTGGGAAACAGTAATCTTGAGTAAAATGTGGACTTTTGAAGCCTGGCTCAAGAGGTTTCAGAGAGAAGCAAGACTTTCACCAGCAACTGGGTTAGAGACCATATAGTGTAATACATTAGTAAATAATATGACTGCTTCTTTCCGAAGAACTTGTCTGAGGTTACATCAAAGTGTAGTGGATTAATTTTTTTTTGGTAGAAGAAATATTAAAACATTATAACACTGAATCTGTGACACAGTGGTTTAATGACCGGTCTACAGTGAAGAGAAGCTAGTGGGTGAGAAAGAAATAAAAATATATAGTTTTGTGAGAAAAAAATATAAGGAATTTTAATGTTATAGCCAAGACTTGTGCTGAGAAGCTATAGTGGTTAAAGAGACTAACACACTTGTCCCCTCCTCCACTCTGGAACACCAAGAATGATGTCTCAAGGACAAGTCTCCACCCAGCTAAGCTTCCAATTTGTGAAAGAACCTGAGAAGTTTTCTGTGCCTAGAAAGCTTTAACTTCCCATGATGTTGTTAATGTGGTTGAAAGGGGTGAGAATCCATTCCAAATTGTCAGACAAACTTGGTATTGTTGTCTTTGTGAATCTTGTTTTTGAGGCATATTGAATGCAAGAGTTAGGAAAGGGTTGTGGATATTTTGGTTGCTTGTGGCCTCACAGTCCTGACACAATTGCCTGGACTCAGAAACTATAGTGTGAAGCTGTAAAAATGAATCCTGAGTTTCAGTGGATGGAGACTCCAAGATGTTGGAGATCGATGCCATGAGAACTGAATAGAGGAAGAAATGTATGTTGTGGGCTGAAAATCCAGAAGGAAAGAGCCATTCAATCACTTGGATATCAAACAGAAAGCTACAGGATTGAATATTTGCCTTGATGAGTTTTGGATTTGCTTTGGTTCAGGATTTCCTTACTATTCCATTACTCATCTATTTTGGAATGACAATGTAGATTTATCCCAATGTGTGCTGGAAATATATAATTTGGATTTTGGATTTAGCAAGAACTACAGTAAAGAGACTGCCTCAGGTCTCAGAAGGGACTTTGATCTCCTAATTGGTGTCAAGACTGAGAAAGAGAATGGGAAGTTTTAAAGATTTTGTTCTTTTTATCTTTTTTTTATTGTGCTATGGCCACACACCTATGGAGCTTGGAAGTGGAATGTGGTGAGTTGAAGAAGAAATATCTCCTAAATATGCACACAGTTGAGTATTTGATCCCCAGTTGGTGACCTGGTTGTGGCCCTTTTTGACTTGAACAGCTTTGTTAATTTTACACCATTTTTTGTTTTATGCTTTCATAGATTTCATTAATGGATCATATCTTTTTAAACATCTTTGAACATACTTGTAATAGCTACTTGAAGCCCACGCCTTGTTCTTCAGCTCTATTGCAGTTCCCCCAAATTGTGTTGCTGAGACCTAGTGGGGACATACTGTTCTAGTTGTTCTTGACTGCAGTTTTTGCTGGCATCTAGGCATCTTGGATGATTACAACCCTAGGAGTTGTTATCATGAACATTATAATTAGTTCCTGTTTGACTGTCATGATTTAGGCACTCAAAACATTTAAAACTTAATCCATTAAACTATTCAGTATCACTTGACCTGGAAGATATATCAAGAAATATTTTCTCATTTGTTAAACAAATTTAGTATACACTGTTTTGTTTCATCATTGAAGTTACACTTGCCTCATTTTCTTGCTTTCTTTGCAACTTTTGATTGCTAAATTAGAAGTAAAATCAGGATAGCACTAGCTAGGAAAGTAGGATTTGTTCTGATTGGGAATTTATCCTGAAAATATTTATTTATGAGGAGATTAAAAGAGAAATTTTATGTGGTAGAGTGTGTTTGGGCACAGCACAAACACACTCTTTTCTTTTAAAAATTGTTTTATTTATTGACAAGATTGTACATGTATTTGGTTTATTTTGGTCATATTCACTTTGAATTTACCTCTTTCTCTTTTCTATTTTGAGTGTGTGTGTGTGTGTGTGTGTGTGTGTGTGTGTGTGTGTGTGTGTGTGTGTGTGTATTTAGGCAATTTTCATGTGGTCAGTCTCTCGGTCAAATTCAGAAGCTCATTGATAAAGTAGTCTCAATAGCAGCTTGTTCTGTGGATCCCTGTTGTTACTTACTGAGTAGGCTGCTATGAACATCCTTCATTTATGTGGGTTCTTAACTCTAAACTCTGATTCTTGAACTCATATAACAAGCACTTTACCAGGAAGTGATCTTTTCAGTCTTCAGTTCTTCTCTTCTGCCCCCTGAATCCCTCTGGAGTACTTCATCCTTTCAACATGAACCCTTCTTCCATTCATCTCTTTCTCCTTTTCTTTTCTTTTCTTTCTTTTCATCTTTAGTCACTTGGGTATTTCTTATTTACATTTCGATTGTTATTCCCTTTCCCTGGATCCTGGCCAACATCCACCTAACCCCTACCCCTCCCCTTCTATATGGGTGTTCCCCTCCACATCCTCCCCCCATTACTGCCCTCCCCACAACAATCACTTTCACTAAGCGTTCACTCTTGGCAGGACCAAGGGCTTCCCCTTCCACTGGTGCACTTCCTAGGCTATTAATGGCTACCTATGAGGTTGGAGCCCAGGGTGAGTCCATGTATAGTCTTTGGGTAGTGGCTTAGTCCCTGGAAGCTCTGGTTGGTTGGCATTGTTGTTCATATGGGGTCTCAAGCCCCTTCAAGCTCTTTCAGTCCTTTCTATTATTCCTTCAAAGGGGGTCCCATTCTCAGTTCAGTGGTTTAATGATGGCTTTCGCCTATGTATTTGCTGTATTCAGGCTGTGTCTCTCAGGAGAGATCTACATCCGGTTCCTGTCCGCCTGCACTTCTTTGCTTCATCCATCTTATCTAGTTTGGAGGCTTTATATGTATGGGCCACATGTGGGTCAGGCTCTGAATGGGTGTTCCTTCTGCCTCTGTTCTAAACTTTGCCTCCCTATTCCCTCCCAAGGGTATTCATGTTCCCCTTTTAAAGAAGGAGTGAGGCATTCGCATTTTGGTCATCCTTCTTGATTTTCATGTGTTCTGTGAATCTAGGGTAATTCAAGCCTTTTGACTAATATTCACTTATCAATGAGTGCATACCATGTGTGTTTTTCTGTGATTGGTTAACCTCACTGAGGATGATATTTTCCAGTTCCATCCATTTGCCTATGAATTTCATATAGTCATTGTTTTTGATAGCTGAGTAATATTACATTGTAGATGTACCACATTTCTGTATCCATTCCTCTGTTGAAGGGCCTCTTTTTTCTTTTCTTTTCCCATCTTCTTCTTTTTAATTCTCAAAACTCAATGAGTGTATAATTAAAGTAGCTTATAGGTATACATATTTGGTATTCTTTTTGCTTAATTGAAAACTTATTTGTGATTTAATCCCCAAAGGAAAATGACTCATTTCAATATGAATCCCTCAATAACCAGGGAATATTAATAACTTCTCTATTGCGGTTGTTCCTCATATGCTCTTCCCTTACCTATGTTGGAATAATGATGATATCTGTTTTGTCTGTGTGACTGCAGCCACTATGAGTTCGTTAGTGTAATAACCATGTCATATACAGAAGATAGAATTTTCCTGCACCCTTCTCAATCTTCTACCCTCATAGTTTGTTTGTTTGTTTGTTTGTTTGTTTGTTTATTACTCTTTTCTGGGTATATTTTCATCCTCAGGTGTTGGTGATAAATGGCTTGTTTAGGGTTGATCACTCAACAGACACTTTATATTTATTTTTTATTAATTTAATGTATTAATGCTCTACTGCATATATATCTGCCTGCTTGATAAAGGCATCAGATTTCTTTACAGATGGTTGTGAGTCACCATTTGGTTGCTGGGAGTTGAACTCAGGAGCTCTGGGAGAGCAGTCAGTGCTTTTTACCACTGAGCCATCTCAACACCCTTCACTCAACAGATCTAATTCTCAGCAGTTTTACCAATTATGAATCTTTGAACCCTTCAAAAACAGCTACTCTGACCTGCATTGAAGGCAGCACTAATTTGTGAGAATAAATAAAAATATATAGTAGCTAGTAGTATACTAAAATAATATAAAATATATATAATATAAAATATATATAAAATAATATAATAAAAATATGTAGTAGCTACTATAGTATAGTAGTTTGACATGCCCATTTAGGTAAATGGCAATAGCAGTTTCCCTACCTAGTGTCTATTAACTGTGTAGCCATAAGCTTACCATGTCTACATTACCAGTCATGAATTTCTTCCAGTAGGGAGTATCTTAAATGCAATCAGAAAGTGATTGGTTCTCCCTGTAGCATATATATCACAATTGAGTGAGCCAGTTAAATCTCACATAGAATGTTAATATTAGTACAGTATTAAAGGTTTATTTTGGGTAAGAAATTGATAGCTATCCCCCACCAGTTCCCTGCATAGCATCTTCTGGTACAACAAAAACTAACCACTAGGAAAGAAAGTTCTAGTTCAGATTCAGGTTGATTTATCCTGTGCATTATTAACTTGTGTGGTGTCTTCAACCATAAGGACGTGTCATCTAGTTATGGTGGGCAGTCAAGAGCAGGAGAAATAGCTTATATTATTTTGGAGGTCTTTGGGGCTTCCCTAATGAAAAAGACACAAAGAAGTAGATATCCTATACCTAGCACTGGAGTTCTAATTTCACTGTCTATTGCTTCTGGGAACAGTATAATATATCCAGATAGAGTGTCTATGCTCAGAATCTTTTAAAATATTTTTAATTAGCTTATGAAGTAGGATTTTCATACTTTTAATGCATCAATAGTTGTTGTAATTAACTCTTCTCTCCAGATCTCCTCTCCCTTAATGCCAGTCCCTATTCTTACTTAAGCCTCCCTCATAGTGCTCATCACCTGTTTTTATATCACACGTGTTCGTCTGTCTCTTTCTCAAATTTCTTTGTGAAATTTTATTTAAATATAGATTCATTCAAGAAGAGACAAATATATATATACATATTTATATATATATGCACACACACACACACACACACATATATATATATATATATATGAACTTTATGGTTTTGGTTCATATTTTATATCTATATTTGAACATTCTCTTTCTTCATTGAGATCATGGTAATTTTTTTGATGGAATCACTGAAGGCTTCTCTAACTTGCTTATTTCTCAGAGTATAAATGAATGGGTTTAACATTGGAGCAATTGATGACATCAGAACTGCTACACCCTTATTGATAGCCACTGATTCCTTAGCTGAAGGGTTGATGTAAATGAAAATACAGCTTCCATAGGTGATTGAAACTACAATCATGTGAGAAGAACAGGTGGAAAAGGCTTTTTTCCTTTGCTGGGCAGAGGGGAACCTTAGAATGGTCTTGATGATATGTACATAGGACAGAGTAACACACACAAGGGTCAGAATGAAGGTCAGCACTGCACAAACAATCACCAGTTGCTCTATGAGCCAAGTGTCTGAGCATGAAATCTTCAAGATAGGAGATGCATCGCAGAAGAAATAATCAATAACATTTGAGTCACAAAATCTCAAATTTAGTAACAGGGTAAGTGGTGGCAGTATGATGAGCAAGCCAGCCATCCAGCAACAGAGATTAAGTGTCTGACACACCTTACTGTTCATGATGGTTTCATAATGCAGGGGTTTGCAGATGGCCACATAACGATCATAGGACATAATGGCCAGAAGAAAAAATTCATTTACTCCAAAAACATCAATAAAAAACACTTGTGTGACACAAACATCATAAGTGATTGACCTGTCTCCTGTTGCTATGTTATATAAATATTGAGGGATACAAGCAGATGTAAAAGAAATTTCTAACATGGAAAAATTTTTTAGAAAAAAGTACATTGGTTTTTTGAGGTGGCAGTCCAATATAGTGAGGGCTATGATAGTCAGATTCCCAGTTATGCTGAGCATGTAGGCAACAAATAGAAATACAAAAATAGGAATCTGAAGTTGAGGATCATCTGTTAGTCCCAACAGAAGGAAGGTGGTTATCGTGTTGTTCTTCATCACTAACTATTGAATTACTCAATCCTCACATGAAATGTAGACATGTCTTCTGTGAAAAGATGCAGAGACAGAGAGCAGTGAACTGTGACTGTTATAGTGAACTTATTCCTGTGTAATTTGTTCTACAAGTGGAATCTGATTCTTCTGATATTCTTGAGTGTTTAGCTACTCAATAATTTACTTTAGTTGATTGGCTTCACAGTTTGTGATATATCTTAAAGGTCAACCCAAAGTTATGACATTTATATTCTTCTTTTTTATACTTGTAATCTATATCTAATTCAGTTTTCTTGTCTAAGGTTTGAATCACAAAGTATTCTGATTAAATAATTTTTTTATGTCTATGATTTCTTTTGTATTTGAAAGGTGCACATTCAAGTTCCTTTCCGAGAATATTTGGTCCTTGGTAAAATATAGACATGTGACAATTCATGTGGATTCCATGAATGAGCTCTGTTGCTGTAGCTTAACTTAACATTTTGCCATGATGATTAAGGATGGATTTATAAATCATGTTGTTTTTCTTTTAAGTCGAAATTTCTACTTTGCTTTATAGCATCACTATTTTTGTATGTTTTTAAATTTTTTTCTTTTCTTTTTTTTTTTTCCGGAGCTGGGGACCGAACCCAGGGCCTTGCGCTTGCCTAGTTTTATATTTTTCTGTTAGTGTGTAATTCACAAACATTGTTTACTGGGAGATATAGTTGACTACATGTGAAAATGTTTATCCAAGCTTAAAACAGAAAAAAATATGCTCTTTAATCTTTAAGTGTGTTGAATATGGGAAATATTTTAACAATGTATTAATACCATCAAGTTCAAAATCAAGTTAAATATAGTACACATGCTTCCTATATTCTGACCCTGAATAACTACTTATTTCAATGTTTGGTTTGAATGCCATGTTACTAAGAGTTACCTAAAGATCTTTTTTTCTGCACTGCTTATTTGTGCTTCAGAGTCAGGTTATTCTACTTCAACACTTTCTCTGAGAAAGTAAGCTTGTTGAAATCGTGGACTGTTCTATTCTCTTAACTCAGATAGCAACCCAAACCAACGCGGTCATAGATTGGTAAGCTATGTGTAAGAAAACACTTTAGCATTATATACATACCCACAACATTTACTTATACACTCAAAGGGGCAATACCTTCTTTATGGGCTTCATCTGTAAACAGTTTTGTCTGAGACAAAGTGTCTTGTATCAGTGTATGATACTTGCATTGTACATGTGCATGTGTGTGTCTGTGTGTGTGTGTGTGTGTGTGTCTGTGTGTGTGTGTCTGTGTGTGTGCGTGTGTATTAGAGGTGTTTATGTATTTGTACGTGTATGCATTTGGAGCCAAGAGGTTAACATCAGGTATCCTCCTCTAATGCTCTCCACATTATTTTCTGAGACAAAAATCTATCACTGAACCTGGGGTTTGGTGTTTTGGCAAAGCTAGCTAGCCAGTGATCACCATGTATCTTCCTATGGATTACAGGTGTGCACCACAGCACACACCGTTTTATATAGTTGCTGGAGATCTGAACTCAGGTCCTTATACTGGCAAGCATTTTATTTACTGAGCTATTAACTCAGCTCCTGTCATTGATTTTGACTTTTAAAATTTTTGTGTCTTAAATTTGATCCTGATATCTTCTTGTATTTGCAACAAGAGAGATACTCCTGAATAGAGTCATTACTTTTTTACATGCTGTTCAAACTGCTAAATATCATCTCCTCCTTGGAATAGCTGTCATTATAAGTTGGTTACTGAAATTTTTAGTTTTCTTGAGACTGCTGTCAGTAATATATTCAAGATAGAAATAAGGGAATTCACATACCTTAATATATGATTTTCACATTACTTACATGTTATATATATCAAACATTTTTGCATCCCCTTAAGTGTATTTAAGACCATTTGATTTACCATACGTTCATATTAAAATTTAAAAACTCTCTATTTTTGTAGATTGTTATGATTTCAAAATTTTGCCTGTATTAAAATTAAAATGAACATATGCCAACCTTTAAAATATTTTTCTATATGCTGTTATGCATCTCTTTATTGAAGACTGTTAAAATATCTGCAAAGTGTGTTTATACTTTCATAATTCTTAAAATGTACTCTCAATAGTTAAAGGTACATTTATTTAATACCTTTATGTACCAGAATGTTGTTTATGAGCTTTACATTACTTTCCCCTGAAGGAAAGTATAGCTTTGTTGCAGTAATGACATTCAAATTGTCACAGTACAAATATCTTAAATAAATCTTTTTTGAAGATTTTTTTTAAATCAGAGTCTTATTATCAAGAACTAATTGGCCTGGAACTCACTACAAATACAGGGCTGGCCTTGATCTCACAGAGGTCTGTCTGCCTGTTTTTGTCTCCGAAGTGGTGGGATTAATGGTGTGTACCAACATGGTTGTGTGTGTGTCTGTGTGTGTGTGTGTGTATGTTTGTTTTCCTTTCAAGATATAAGTTTTGGTTTAAGAGGACGTTTTCATTCACAAAATTATGCAATGATATAGGTTCTGATATGTGAGGTTGTCATGCATAAAATTTTACCATGGAATAGTCAGGTTTTTAGTTTCCATCTAAGGATTTGAGCACCATTATCTACAGGTTTTCCTTTGAATTTTCCATTTTTGTTTTTTCAATGGATCATTTAGTATTATATGAAAATAAGAGTTAAGAACTTCTTAATTTTTGATTTAGAGTATAGTTCCTACATTGTTTTTCTAAGGTGACATTTTGTTTCATTAGTACAATGAATGAAATGTATTTTAGTATTTGAATGACCATTTGTATGAGGATGAAAAAAAATAATTCTGTTCCATTTTCCAAATGAAACTAGTATGGTATGTTGACAATTGTCTTTTTCGCTTTAAAATATCCACTGCCTCAAGAGATAAAGGCTGCATCACCCTAAATTATAAGGCAGTTTTACAGTCACTATCAGTGGGAAGGAGAGACAATAATGATTTTGGAAGAACCATGCCATTCCTAGGAACTACAAAGACTAAATGATTTTAATCAATTGAATACGCTGTTTTTAGCCACCTCTGTTGTCAACACATCTTCTGAGTGTTTACTTCTGGAGTTAGTTTGTGGTAACTTGTTTATTCCTGTATTGCTGTGTCATAACCCTGGTTACAAAAATAACCTTCATTTACTTCATTAAGGGCAAATATCTCCTAGCTTCTAAGAGGCAAAGCTTTTGAAAATAATTACATTGTCCAAGATTTTTTTTAATTAAACAGTTTACAGAGAGCCAAATTTTCCACATTAGGATAAATTATCACACTGGATGATTCTTGATTCTACACCTTTTCTCTTTGAACAGGTGAGTGAGGTTATAAATTCACAGAAACTGGCTAGAAATCCCATTTGTTGAAAAAATGTACCATTAAAATACAA
This sequence comes from Rattus norvegicus, assembly GCF_021556685.1. NCBI lineage: Eukaryota > Metazoa > Chordata > Mammalia > Rodentia > Muridae > Rattus > Rattus norvegicus. The sequence continues at coordinate 8,873,991 of NC_141540.1, read as the reverse complement.
CCCAAAATTGACTGCGTACCTTTATATAACAATTTATATAAATAGTAAGAGCAGTTGATTTTGGTATGCTAGGTCCAATATGCTTACCAGAAAAATTGTCACCAAAGAAGAAGTTAAATGAAGAGCCAGTGTGCTTGCTCTTCTGACAGCTAACGGTAGGTTCAGCAGAATCTTTAAGAGTCTGGAGGCTATTTTGATACAGAGATCCTATCAGTCAAGTCTCTTGTAGAACTTTTCAGTTTCAGTGCACAGATCCCCATGTTCTCTGATACTGTGCAAAGAACTAGTTCTACAAACCCTCCAAAGTTTTCATCTCCAACACACTGGAGAGGTTTTCATAACTAGAACTTTGGTTAATTTTTATCCTGGGCATACATTCTAGATTTCTTTTGGTTGAAAATAAACACAACTGAAAATATGTCCTCTTTTTTTTTTAAAGAATTAACATGATGATTTTTTGGATAGTTTTCTTCACTATTCATATTTGCATTTGATTCTTTCCTAAACTTGAAACTAACTAACTAAATATCGGAGTCCTCAGTGACCCATGTTCAGACCTCCCTAATGAGTATCTGTAATGAACTTTGGCAAAAAAGCCTGAAAGATGCTGTAGTGGGGACAGTGTCCTGAGAGACAAAAGATGCAGCCATAGCAACTGGTACAAAGAAGAGACACAGGGGAGAAAAATTATATGGTCATGAAATATCTGCAACTCCTGTGTTTTCTCTTTACCATAAATGAACACCTTCAGCAAAGTGGCTGGGTAAAAAATTAACTCAAATAAATCAGTAGTCCTCCTCTACACAAAAGAGAAAAAAACCGAGAAAGAAATTAGGGAAACGACACCCTACATAATAGTCCCAAATAATATAAAATAACTCTGTGTGACTTTAACCAAGCAAATGAAAGATATGTATGATAAGAACTTCAAGCCTCGGAAGAAAGAAATTGAAGAAGACCTCAGAGGATGGAAAGATCTCCCATGCTCATGGATTACCAGGATTAATATAGTAAAAATGGTGATTTTACCAAAAATGATCTACAGATTCAATGCAATCCCCATCAAAATACCAATCCAACTCTTCAGAGAGTTAGAAAGAACAATTTGCAAATTCATCTGGAATAACAAAAAACCCAGGATAGCTAAAACTATACTCAACAATAAAAGGAATTCAGGGGGAATCACTATCCCTGAACTCAAGCAGTATTACAGAGCCATAGTGATAAAAACTGCATGGTATTGGTTCAGAGACAGATAGATAGACAAGTGGAATAGAATTGGAGACCCAGAAATGAACTCACAAACCTATGGTCACTTGAGTTTTGACAAAGGAGCCAAAACCATTCAATGGAAAAAAGATAGCCTTTTCAGCAAATGGTGCTGGTTCAACTGGATGTCAGCATGTAGAAGAAAGCAGTTCGATGCATTCTTATCACCCTGTATAAAGATTAAGTCCAAATGGATCAAGGACTTCCACATCAAACCAGATACACTCAAACTAATAGAAGAAAAAGTGGGGAAGAATCTCAAACACATGGGCACTGGAGAAAATTTCCTAAACAAAACACCAATGGCTTATGCTCTAAAATCAAAAATATCTAAGATCAAGAATCGACAAATGGAATCTCACAAAACTGCAAAGCTTCTGTAAGGCAAAGGACACTGTTGTTAGGACAAAACAGCAACCAATATATTGGGAAAAGATCTTTACCAGTCCTACAACTGATAGAGGGCTTATATCCAAAATATACAAAGAACTCAAGAAGTTAGACCGCAGGGAGACAAATTATCCTATTAAAAATGGGGTTCAGAGGTTAACAAAGAATTCACACCTGAGGCATGCCAAATAACTGAGACACACCTAAAGAAATGTTCAACATCCTTAGTCATAAGGGAAATGCAAATCAAAACAACTCTGAGATTCCATCTCACACCAGTGAGAATGGCTAAGATCAAAAACTCAGGTAACAGCAGATGCTGGCGAGGATGTGGAGAAAGATGAACACTCCTCCATTGTTGGTGGGATTGCAGACTGGTACAGCCATTCTGGAAATCAGTTTGGAGGTTCTTCATAAAATTGGACATTGAACTACCTGAGGACTCAGCTATACTCTCTTGTGCATATACCCAAAAGTTGCCCCAACATATAACAAAGATGCATGCTCCACTATGTTCATAGCAGCCTTATTTATAATAGCCAGAAGCTGGAAAGAACCCAGATGCTCTTCAACAGAGGAATGGATATAGAAAATGTGGTACATCCACACAATGAAATACTACTCAGCTCTCAAAAAGAATGACTTTATCAAATTCAGAGGCAAGTTGATGGAATTGGAAAATATCATTCTGAGTGAAGTAACCCAATCACAGAAAAACACACATGGTATGGACTCATTGATAAGTGGATATTAGTCCAACTGCTCGAATTACCCTAGGTGCACAGAACCATTAAACTCAAGAAGGATGAGCAAAATGTGAATGCTCCACGCCTTCTTAAATGGGGAACAAGAGTACCCTTGGCAGGGAATAGGGAGACAAAGTTTAGAACAGAGGCTGAAGGAACACCCATTCAGAACCTGCCCCACATATGGCCCATACATATACAGCCACCATACCATATAAGATGGATGAAGCAAAGAAGTGAAGGCTGACAGGTACTGGATGTAGGTCTCTCCTGAGAGACACAGCCAGAATACTGCAATTCATAGGCGAATGCCGGCAGCAAACCACTGAACTGCAAACTCGACCCTGGTTGAAAGAATTAGAGAATGGACTTAAAGAGCTTGAAGGGGCTTGAGTTCCCATATGAACAACAATGTCAATCAACCAGAGCTTCCAGGGTCTAAGCCACTACCCAAAGATTATGCATGGACTGATGCTGGGCTCCGACCACATTGGTAGCCAATAATAGCCTAAGAAGAGCACCAGTGGAAGGGGAAGCCCTTGGTCCTTCCAAGACTGAACCCCCAGTGAATGTGGTTGTTGTGTGGAGGACAGTAATGTTTGGGAGGATGGGGAGGGGAATTCCCATATAGAGGTGGAGTGGTAGGGGTTAGGGGGATGTTTGCCTGGAAACCGAGAAAGAGAATAACAATCAAAATGTAAATAAGAAATACCCAAGTTAATAAAGATGGGAAAAAAAAGAAAGGTGAAAAACTGTAAGGGTTTTGCAACTACTATATTTTCCAGGCATTAAGTGAAAAAACAAAATCATTGGAGTACTTGGTACAAGTTTCCTTTTAAAATTTGGAAGTAAATGACAGCATGAATATTTAAGAGTAGAAGTATTCTTTTTATTATTTACTCTTATAACTTTCTTTTTTCATTTAATGGCATGAACTGTTCCTAAAACGATGACCATAGAGATATAAGTACATGTTATGCACTTTTCCTCAGCCACTTATATTTTAAATCAGTCTTCTGTGAGAATTTGTACTGTGTATTTCAGTTACATTTGCTCCCCCTTCCTGCTCCTTCGATTACAACCCAACTTTATGCCTTTTTTTTTTTTTTTTTTTTGGAATCTCTTCGACTTCAATCAGTCCATATACTCCTGAACAAGTCACATTCATTGGAGTGCAGTAAAGCTCCCGCTAAGGGCTGATCTCTTAAGGGAAAATAAATTTCCATGGTGGAATTCTATCCACAAATGTGTGCACAAATAATGTCCATGTTGTATCAACCCCTTTGAATTCATTTATGCAACAATCATGATGAATCCAGGAAACAACATTTCCTTGTACTGATCCACTCCTACTTCCAAGTCTGAACCTTGGGAAAATGGCAGTATTATACAGGTGCCTTGCTTGAGGCTGAGCATTCCATAGTCTATTCTCAAAGACACTTTGATCAATTGTGCGTTTCTATGTTAAATTGCACCCATCTGCAATGAGGATTGATGGCTGCACTAATCTACAGGTATAGCAAGAAGTCTTAAGGAGTTGATAAAATATTATATTCATTCACTTATTTATTAAAACTTTATTTAAAAGAACTTTCAAGTGATAAAGTCATACATCAAATTAACCACACTTAAAGTCTATACATCTCAACGACAATCTCTATACATTCAGGGTAGCCATTCTGAAGCCGTAAAGCTTCACATTGGACTTCATCATTTCATCTCTGAATGTATTTTTATATTCTTATCCACAACAAAAAAATAACAAGCCATGGCAGAGTTACAGCTAGAAAAGCAATTTAGTAGAGTATTAGATTGACCCTTATAGCCTGTGTCTTGTCTACTCTCAGAAATTTGGTCTTAATAATAGTGTCAGGTATAGGTTTGACTTGTGGGCCTTAAATCCAATGGAAAAATGGTTGGTTACTACTTTGACATTTGTGCCACACATGTACCAAAGGGCATGTGTTGACAAGATAGTCATTGTAGTTTCTTGAATAGTTCATATTGGTGATTCCATTTCTTCTCTAGTACGGTGTACAGCTCCTCCCAACAGTATAAAATCTAACCAGTAGAGATAAAGCTTCCTGTTGTATACCATCTTATGTTGTCTGCTATGGTTCAAATCAGTGCTCTCTTTAGCAATAGTCCCTTGCCATCATAGTTCTTGAGGATAACCTTAACATAGGCAATAGGTGTAATATTTGGGTTGCACAGACATGAATATGGAAAAATGTCAAAAGCCATGAAGCCAGCACTTCCTTTAGACATAGTCCAGCAAAGCTGAACCTAAAGCTGCTTTAAACACTGTGCTGTTTTTTACTTTGGGGTTCTGATATTTCCATGTTGTACTATTAGTGGGGATCTTTTAACATTATGATTCACTTATGTCTTTTCCCCAGAAAACTATTTATGCTCTTAAAGAGGTAACCTTATCTGACCCCACTCAGGAGTCTTCCTTGCCATGGAAATTGTGAAAAGCACAAAAAATTTGAATATCTCTAGAGTTCTGTTTTCACATCTCCTCCTCAGCAAAGTCAGTAAACAATAGATTCAGCAACAGAGTAGAGTACAAGCTTCCACTTATATGTAGTCTACAGGACATATCTCCCAGAAAATAAAAATGTAATAACAAAAATTAGTTTTCCAAAACAAACTTTTATAATATGTATAGATGAGATAAAATTAATGTAAAATAAATATAAAAATTTAATCACGAGACTTGGTGGTAGCCATGCATCCTCTGCAGGAGACAGCATATGAGTGCCTCTCTGATGTGATTCTACTGTTGCAAGGCCCAGTGAAACCCCTTCTTAGTTGGCAAGACATGTGGGGAATTCAGTGGCCTCTATGCTTATTACTTAGATGGTATGTGCAACAAGCTCTCCTAGCTTTCTCTATGCTTCCTATTCTCATAGTAATATTTCATTTTGTATTTCACTTTTTTGGTCATGGGTAAGTCTCAGATCACGCACGTTAAAAGCCCTGTGGATTATTCTTGTTCTTCTAAATATTCTTTTCAAGGGTTAAATCCTCCTTTTCTCTCTATATATGTATTGATCCTCCAGATTTGACCATTAATCCTGAGTACTTTGGAACACTTAATCATGTCCCTACAGAAACACCTACATCCACACTGAGTAGTTCTGTGGCAATTGTAAAAACAGTGGGTCCTGCTTGCCTGACTGTTCTGAGAAAGCTATGTTTGCCCAACAGAGACTTAAAATGGGGAGGCTATGTCTGATTAACAGAGAGGTAAAATGGGGAAACTATATCTGATCAAACAAGACTTTGAGTACGGGGAAGCTATATCTGATCGATATAGTCTTAAAAAGTGGTTCTTTGAAAGATGAAATCAATAACTGATAAGTGCATACCATGAAAGGTTGCTTGGAACAATGTACAAGTCTCTAGGATTAAAAAAAATGTGACAGAAAGATGCCTTTTGATTACTGGATTATACAAATGTTTAATCTGTCTCTTAACTTGTATAACCGTGTATCACATTTGCTACCATCTAGTTATGTGCTCTTGTCTACAAGACATGCCTGGCTGGATATTTATTTTTAGCTTGACGAAATTGTGCTTTGTAGTGAAAAATTAGGTTGGGGGTGATTGATTCAGTGGGAGTAGGGAAGGAGGAATGGAAACTCTTGGGTGCCTTTTGTAATCATGTGGATTTTATAATGCTAATGTTATCATTTCTTTAAATAAAATTACAAATGTCATCATTGCTGGGATGTAGGCATAAATTTCTTGTAATCTACTTTCTATAAGGGTTCATTGTCACGTCTGGCCCACCACCCAGCAGAGGTAGTAAAAGAGAAAAGTTACTAGAACAAGAAAAACTGGACCTATTCAACAATAGTCCTTTGGGTGGGAGTGAGCTTGATCTTCTTGGGCAGCAGCCCAGTCCTATAGCAAGCGCAAATATGACTTAGCAGCTATAGTCTAGTCCTTTCATCAAGGAGCCACCAGGCTGCTGTAGTTCAATCCTGAAGAAACTGGCAGGCTGGCCAATTGGCCTGAGGTTAGGCTTCAAAACCTGCATGCTGCCACAAAAACCTTGAAAGCAGTTCTTGGCTGAGTTTCTCTCTATGGCAGTGTTATTACAAGTTGAGCTCAACAGTGCTATGTAGGGCAAAGCAATGCATGTGAATCTTTAGGGAATAGTAAGGCAGAACAAACCAAACCAAAGCTCAGTGATCTTATCCCACTGTCTGTGGGGTCATATTTATACTCCTTCATCAAGTATATTTTCACCTGTGTCTGCTTCAGGAAAACACGCTTTCATGTGTTTGCTTTTGCAAGAAATCATTTCACCTGTGTGTCCCAGCAATACATCATTTGACATACATAACTAAGTTTCCAAAGGACTAGAAATTTCCACCTCACTGGGCAGAGCAAGATTTTGATTTTATAAAGACAACTCAAGCTATTTGGGGCCACTTGCTTGAATACCAAGAGGTGGGCATTGTCTTCATTTGCACCGAGAACACTCCCCCATCTCAGGACCTGAATCTTGTAGCTGCAGCTGATCTCCAGCAAGGTCTGCTTCACATTAAGATACAATTAGATCTATTATGAATAAAACTGCTAATATACACTTATAGAATATTTTATCCTAACAGTTCAGAATATACTATCTTTTTAGCAGCCCATGTGATATACACAGGTGTATGGATAATGAAAAACACACTATTGAACAATAAATTATCCATCATAGGAACTAAGAGGAAAATAAAAAAACTTTAAAATTAAATAAAAGTAAAAATACAACATGCTATATATTTGGTATTCAATGAAAGCCTAAGAAAGAAATTAATATTTAACAATACCTATATTAAAACCAGCAGAAAGATCGCAAATAACCTAATAATTTATTTAGTGCCTCAGCAAAACAAAAGACATACTAAAGCCAAATTAGTAGGTGAGACTAAATAATCCATATAGCATTGAAATTAATAAAATGTGAACAAATAATAGCAACAATAAAAAAGACAAGTAATTTATTACCAAGGGCTCTTTGAAAAACTAATCAAGAGAAGTGTGGACATTCCTGAGAACCCAGAGGATACGAAATTTTCTGCCCACATTCCTGACCCAGGAGGATATTACTTAGTGTCATCTGTGTCCCCTGGACACATGGTCTAATGAGCAGTAAGAAACAGGACCCTTTGTGTTTCTGACTACACCAAGAGCTGAAAGTCAGTTGCTAGAAGTTTCCACATACATACGACCAAAGCTCTCTGTTCCCAGATGTTGCTGAAAGAAAACAGGTCTACAGGAGTGCTGTTACACAGGCCAAGCCACTTTTGGAGTCAGAAAGACAAGCCAGCACCAGAGGAAACTTGATGGTGAAAGACAAGTGCAGGAAACTAAACAACAGAAACTAAGACTACTTGGAATCATCAGATCCCAGTTATCCCACCAAAGCAAATACTGGATATCTAAACATACAAGAAACAAACAGATTTAGATTTAAAATCACATTTTATGATGATCATGTAGGACCTTCAGAAGGAAATACATAACTCCCTTAAAGAAATACAGGACAACACAAGTAAACAAATAGAACCCCTTAAAAGGGAAATGAAAAAATCCCTTAAAGAATCCCTTAAAGAATTGCAGAAAAACACAACTGAACAGGTGAAGGAAATGGACAAAAGCATCCAGGATTTAAAAATGGAAATAGATACAATAAAGAATGCAGAAAGGGATACAACCCTGGAGATAGAAAACCTAGGAAAGAGATCAGGAGTCATAGATATGAGCATCACCAACAGAACACAAGAGATAGAAGAGAGAATCTCAGGGGCAGAAGAAACCATAGAAAACATTGATACAACCATCAAAGATAATGTAAAATGAAAAAGCTCCTAGCATAAAACATCCAGGAAATACAGGACATAATGAGCAGATTAAACTGAAGGGTAATATGTATAGAAGAGAGTAAAGACTTCCAACTTAAAAGGCCACTAAATATCTTCAACAAAATTACAGAAGAAAACATCACTAACTTAAAGAAAGAGATGCCTATAAACGTACAAGAAGCCTACAGAACTCCAAATAGATTGAGTCAGAAAAGAAACTCCTCTCATCACATAATATTCAAAACACGAAATGCACAAAATAAAGAAAGAATATTGAAAGCAGTAAGGTAAAATATCAAGTAACATATAAAGGCAGACCTATCAGAATTAAACACCAGACTTCTCACTAGAGACTAAGAAAGCCAGAAGTTCATGAGCAGATGTCATATAGAAGCTAAGAGAACACAAATGCCAGCCCAGGCTACTATATCCAGCAAAACTCATAATTACCATACATGAAGAAACCAAGATATTCCTTGACAAATCCAAATATACACAATGTTTTTCTACAAATCCAGTCCTACAAAGGATAATAGATGGAGAACTACAATAAAAGGAGGGAAACTATACCCTAGAAAAAGCAAGAAAGTAATCTCCACTCAATGAAACCAAAAGAAATGAGACACACAAATATTATTCCACCTCTAACAATAAAAATAACAGGAAGCAACAATCACTATTCCTTAATATCTCTTAACATCAATTCCCCAATAGAAAAACATAGACTAAGAGACTAGATATACAAAAAGGACCCAGAATTTTGCTGCCTACAGAAAACACACCTCAGAGAGAAATGCAGATACTACCTCAGAGTAAAAGACTGGAAATCAACTTTCCAAGCAAATGGTCTGAAGAAACAACCTAGAGCAGGCATTCTAATTTCCAATAAAATTGACTTTCAACCAAAGTTATCAAAGTTAAGGAAGAACACTTCATATTCATCAAAGGAAAAATCCACCAAGATGAATGCTGAATCATAAATATCTATGCTCTAAATCCAAGGGCACCTGCATTCATAAGACAAACCTTAGTAAAGCTCAAATCACACATTGCACCTCACACAATAATAATAGGAGATTTCAACACCCCATTCTCATCAATGGAAAGATCATGGAAGAAGAAATTAAACAGAGACATAGAGAAAGAAACAGAAGTTATGAACCAAATAGATTTAGCAGGTATCAATAGAACATTTCATTCTAAAACAAAAGACTGCATCTTCTTCTCAGCACCTCATAGTACCTTCTCCAAAATTGACAGTAAGATAGGTTACAAAACAAATCTCGACAGATACAAGAAGATATAAATAATCCCATGCATTCTATCAGATCATAATGGAGTAAAGTTTGTCTTCAATAGCAAGAAAAACAAAAGAAAGCTTATGTACATATGGAAATTGAACAACACTCTACTCAATGATAACTTGGACAAGAAAGAAAAAAGGAAAAGAAATTAAAGACTTCTTAGAATTTAATGAAAATGAAGACACAACATACCCAAACTTATAGGACACAATGTTAGCAAGAGTAAGAGGAAAATTCATAGCTCTGAGTGCCTCCAAAAACAAACTGGAGAAAGCATATATTAGCAGCTTGGCAGCACAACTAAACGGTCTAAAACAGAAAGAAGCAAATACACCCAGGATGAATAGAAGACAGGAAATAATCAAACTCAGGACTGAAGTCAACCAAGAAGAAACAAAAAGGACTATATAAAGAATCAACAAAAGAAGTTGGTTCTTTGAGAAAATCAGCAAGATAGACAAACCCTTAGCCACACTAACCAGAGGGCACAGAGACATTATTCAAAATATTGAAATCAGAAATGAAAAGGGAAAGATAAGTAGAAGGTCGGAGGAAATTCAAAATATCATCGGATCCTACTACAAAATCCTACATTCAACAAAACCAAAAAATCGGGAGGAAATGAACAGTTTTCTAGACAAATACCAGTTACCAAAATTAAATCAGGATCAGATAACCAAATGAACAACTTCATATTTCCTAAATTAATTGAAGCAGTTTTTAACAGTCTCCCAAACAAAAGAGCCCAGAATCAGATTGGTTTAGTGCAGAATTCTGTCAGACCTGCATAGAAGACCCCCATACCAATACTGTCCAAACTATTTTACAAAATATAAACAGAAAGAGCATGACAAAATTTCTTTAATGATGGACAATTATACCTAAACTACACACAGACACAACAAAAAGAGAACTTTAGAAAAATTCACTTATGAATATCGATAGAAGTATACTCAATAAAATTCTTGCAAACTGAATTCGAGAACACATCAAAACGATCATCCATCATGATTAAGCAGGCTTCATTCAAGGGATGGTTCCGTGTATAGAAATTTGTCAATATCATCTACTATAAACCAATTCAAAGAAAAAAAAACATAAAATCATTTCATTTGATGCTCAGAAAGCATTTCACAAAATCCAACATCCCTTCATGATAAAAGTCCTAGAAAGATTAGAAATTCAAGGCTCAAGCCTAAACATAGTAAAAGCAATATACAGGAAACCAGTAGCTAACATTATACTAAATAGTTAGAAACTTGAAGCAATCTCATTAACATCAGGGACTAGACAAGACTGCCACTCTATCCCTACTTATTCAGTATTGTACTCAAAGTCCTAGACAGAGCAAATAGGAAACAAAAGGAGGTCAAACACACACAAATAGCAAGGGAAGAAGTCAAAATATCAGTATTTGCAGATGATATTATAGTATACTTCAGTGACCCCAAAAGTTCCACTAGAGAACTACTAAACTTGATAAACCACTTTAGCAAAATGGTTGGGTATAAAATTAACTCAAACAATTCAACAGTCTTCCTCTACGCAAAGGATAAACAGGCTGAGAAAGAAATTAGGTGAATAATACCCTTCACAATAGTCCAAAATAATATAAAATACCACAGTGTGATTCTAACCAAGCATGTGAAAGAACTCTATGAAAAGAATTTCAAGTCTCTGAAAAATGATATTGAAGATCACAGAAGATAGAAAGAATTCCAATGCTCATGGGTTGCCAGGATTGACATAGTTAAAAGGGCCATTTTTTTCAAAAGCTATCGACAGATTCAATGCAATCCCCATAAAAATTCCAACTCAATTCTTCATAGAGTCAGAAATATCAATTTGCAAATTTATTTGGAATAACAAAAAACCCAGAATATTGAAAACTATACTCAACAGTACCTCTCCTGGGCATATACCCAAAAGATGCTCCAACATATAACAAAGACACATGCTCCACTATGTTCAAAGCAGCCTTATTTGCAATAGCCGGAACCTGGAAAAAACCCGGATGCCCTTCAACAGAGGAATGGATACAGAAAATGTGATACATCTACACAATGAAATACTACTCAGCTCTCAAAAACAATGATTTTATGAAATTCATAGGCAAATGGATGGAACTGGAAAATATTATCCTGAGTGAGGTAACCCAATCACAGAAAAACACACATGGTATGGACTAATTGATAAGTGGATATTAGCCCAAATGCTCGAATTACTCTAGATGCACAGAACACATGAAACTCAAGAAGTATGACCAAAATACAAATGCTTCCCTCCTTCTTTAAAAGGAGAACAAGAGTACCCTTGGCAGGGAATAGGGAGACAAAGTTTAGAACAGAGGTTGAAGGTACGCCCATTCAGAGCCTGCCCCACATGTGGCCCATACACATACAGCCACCAAAGTAGATAAGATGGATGAAGCAAAGAAGTGCAGGCTGACAGAAAGCAGATGTAGATCTCTCCTCAGAGACACAAACAGAATACTGCAAATACATAGGCGAATGCCAGCAGCAAACCACTGAACTGTGAATGGGACCTTGGTTGAAGGAATTAGAGGAAGGACTGAAAGAGCTTGAAGGGACTTGAGACCCCGTATGAGCAACAATGCCAACCAACCAGAGCTTCCAGGGCCTAAGTCACTACCCAAAGACTATGCATGGACTGACCCTGGGCTCCAACTGCATAGGTAGCTATTAATAGCCTAGGAAGAGCACCAGTGGAAGGGGAAGCCGTTGTTCCAGCCAAGACTGAACCACCGGTGAACATGATTACTGGGTGGATGGTAGTAATGGGGGGAGGATGTGGAGGGAAACACCCATATAGAAGTGGAGGGGTAGGGGTTAGGTGGATGTTGGCCTGGAAACCGGGAAATGGAAAAACAATTGAAATGCAAATAAGGAATACCCAATTTAATAAATATGGAGGGAAACAAAAACTTCTGGTGAAATCACCATCCCTGACCTCAAGCAGTATTACAGAGTAATAGTCACAAAAATTATACAGTATTGGCACAGAGAGACAGATAAATCACAGGAATAGAATTGAAGATCCAGAAATGAAACCACACACCTATGGTCTCTTGATCTTTGTCAAAGGCGCTAGACCCTTTCAATGGGAAAAGATAGCATTTTCAAAAAATGATGCAGGTTCAAATGGAGGTCAGCACTTAGAAGAATGTAAATAGATCCATTCTTATCGCCCTGTAAAATGCTTAAATAAAAGTGGATCAAGGACCTCCACTATAAAACAGATACACTCAAACTAATAGAAGAAAGTGTGGGGAAGATTTTCGATCACATTGACACTAGGGAAAATCTCCTGAACAAAACACCAATGGACTATGCTCTAAGACCAAGAGTTGACAAATCGACCTCGTAAAACTGCAAAGCTTCTGTAAGGTCAAGGACATTGTCATTAGGACAAAATGGCATCCTACAGATTTGGGAAAAGCTCTTTGCAAATCCTAGATATAGTAGAGGGTTAATAACAAAAATATATAAAGAACTCCTGAAGTTAGACTCTAGAGAGTCAAATAACCCTTTTTAAAAATTGGGTTACAGAGCCAAGGAAAATTCTCAGTTGAGGAATAGTGAATGGCTGAGAAGTACCTAAAGAAATATTCAGCATCTTTAGTCTTCAGGCAACTGCAAATCAAAACAACCCTGAGATTTCACCTCACACCAGTCAAAATGGATAAGATAAAAAAAAAAAAAAAAACTCAGGTGACAGCAGTTGCTAGCAAGGATGTGGAGAAAGAGAAACACTTCTCCATTGTTGGCAGGATTGCAAACTGGTATAACCACTCGGGAAATCAGTCTGTACGTTTCTCAGCAAATGAGACATTGCACTACCTGAGGACCCAGCTATAACTTTCCTGGTCATATACCCAAAGGATGCTCCAACATACAACAAAGACCCATGTTCCACTCTGCTCATAGCAGTCTTATTTATAATAGACAGAAGCTGGAAAAAAACCCAGATGCTGTTCTACAGAGGAATAGATAGAGAAAATGTAGTAATCCACACAACGGTGTACTACTCACCTATCTAAAACAATGACTTCATGAAATTCATAGGCAAATGGATTGAACTAGAAAATAACATCTTGAGTGAGGTAAACCAATCTCAGAAAATCATACTTGGTATGCTCTCACTGATATTTGTATATTAGCTCAAAAGCTCATTTACCCAATATACAATCCACAGACAACATGCAGCTGAAGAAGAATGATGAACAAAGTCATATATAACCACCAATACTAGATAAGATTGATGAAACCAAAAAGTGTATGCTGACAGGAAGTGGATATAGGTGTCTCCTGAGAGACCCAGCCAGAGCATGTCAAATACAGCTCACAGCAAACCATTAAACTGAGAGTGGGATCCCCATTGGAGGAAATAGAGAAAAGTTTGAAAGATCTGAAGGGGCTTGCAACTCAGTAAGTACAACAGTGCCAAACAACCAGAGCTCCCAAAAACTAAAACACTACCCAAGGACTATACATGGACTGACCCATGGCTCCATCTGCATGTACAGCGAGTTGTGTACCAAAAGAAGGTGAAGACCTTGGTGCTGCCAAGGTTGGGCTTCCAGTGTAAGGGAATGTTGGGTGTGTGTGGGACTGGGGGTTGATAGAGAGGGGAGCACCCTTACAGAAGGAGAGATATAGAGGTTAGGGGGCTTATAGACAGGAAATTGAGCAAGTGAATAATATTTGAAATGTAAATAAAAATCCAATAAAATCTTCATATATATATATATATATATTTGAAAATCTAATCAAGAAAATATTAATGAAACTAATGAAGAAATGGAAAAAAGAATCTCACTAAATTAGGAACAAAAAGAGAGGAATTACAACAGACAATAACTTTTGAATACATACTCAGGATATACTTTAAAAAATATATTCTACCAAATTTGTGAATTGATAATAAGTAGATGTGATATTTACAAAAATTAGTGCGTTTAAGAATTCTAAGGCAGTGTTATAACTTTGAGAAAGGAATAACTTTTATAAGGTTTTTCTTAGTGTATGTATTCCTGCACAAAAACATCATGACCAAGAAGCAAGTTGGAGAGGAAAGGGTTTATTCAACTTACACTCCCTATTGTTGGTCATCATCCAAAGAAATCAGGACAGGAACTAAAACAGGTCAGGAGCTAATGCAGAGGATATGGAGGGATGCTGCTTGCCGGCTTGTTTCCCTGGATTGTTGAGCTTATTTTCTTATAGAACCCAGGACGACCAGACCATGGATGGCACTATCCACAATGGGCTGAGCTCCTCCTTGATCACTAATTAAGAAAATATCTTACAGCTTGATCTCATGGAATAATTTCCTGAAGGGAGTTTCCTTTCTCTGTGATAATTCTAACTTGTGTCTAAGTTGACCCAGAAAACCAGCCAGTACAAGATTTTTCATAACATTCTTGTTTTTATTCTTTTACTTTAATCTATGTGGGATATATATATATATATATATATATATATGTATGTATGTATGTATGTATGTATATATATATATATATTCACACCCATCCCTTATAATTTTGTACCATCGCCATCCCCGTCACACTCCCAGTGACTGCCTACTTTCTCCTAAATATACGTCTTCTATTTTCTTATCTTTTGAATTTTTGGAGTGAGTCTAGTATGTCTTGTATAGGTAACTGCCACAGCTCTGCTTTCATGCACAACCATCATGTCATACTGAGAAGATAGTGCTCCACAGAATTCCTTTCATATTCCAGTTGCTACAGTCTTTCTGTCCTTTCTTCTGTGTTCCCTGTGTGGATGGTAATACATGTGTACTATTTACTGTTAAGGACTCAACAAACATTTACTTTTAGAACTTTGTTAAATTGCAAATCTTTGTTTTTACCATTACCCACTAAATAAAGTAGCATCTGCCATCAAGGCTAGGAGAATCACTATATCAGTATAAAAATTGCACATGTAGAGGGCAGCTTAGCATATGTCCATTTAGGAAAACATCAGTAATAAATCCCTCCTAAAAGCTGTGACACCTTAGCCATAAACTTTTGATTACTGTGTACTTATTCCCTCCCATGGCATCTCAGATACAATTAAAAAATAGTTGATTACCTCAAAAGAGTCATACCAGTATTGCAGCTGTGAGAACATCTTGCCAATCCCACAATATTGTTGTATTGTGGCTTTATAGTTTAGAAAGTCTATTGATGAATTTCCTTCCTTGAAGTATGAATAGAACTGCAAATACTAGCCAAAAGAGAGAATTAGTTTGGTTCCAGCTTGATTTCTCTTTGTGATTGTAGTAAAACACATGGTATCAAGAGCAACTGCAACAGACTTTCCTACTTTGGAGCCTCTACAGGTCTCCGTTGAATTAATTAAATAATTATTAAATCAAATCTCAGGCTTTGCTTCCTGCCTCAATCATCTAGGTTCCTGAATGAAACACACACACACACACACACACACACACACACACACACACACACACACCCTTTATATTTTAATATGCCTTAAGCAGTACAACAGCTGGGTGACTACATAGCTTCCATGCTGCTAGAATCTATCTTGCATTGATAATTCTGAGTTACCTTTTAGTAAGTTCTACACTCCATGTTGACTACTTTTAACTCCAAGTCTAGACCACACTTTATTGGCCCAGAGCTCAGAGTACTCTCCTTGCTTCTCTACCACATGTTTTCCCTCTCTCCACAATCTCCTGGCATGTCAGATGTCCTTCTTCCTCTACTTTGTTCCCAAGTCCAGGAAATCCTAAAATCCTGCCTCTGTCTGTTCTTCCCAGCTATTAATTGCTGGAATTTTTATTTACCCACCAGCACCAACTGGGGTCAGGTTCCCAGAAACTACATGCCGACCCTTTGTGAAAACAGTATTTTGGGGTAGCAATTAGCATTCATAATACATGCAGCTTTAGGACTCTATAGACAACAACTCGAAGTGCAGTATGCAGCTGTCACTGGAATAGCCTACCTCCCAATCTATAGCTTCTGGGAGCAGCAAGATACATCCTCCATTTGAAATAAAATTTAGAATTTTAAATTAGCATATATAGTAGTATGCTGTTTTTTCATCTATCCTCTGTTTC
This sequence comes from Rattus norvegicus, assembly GCF_021556685.1. NCBI lineage: Eukaryota > Metazoa > Chordata > Mammalia > Rodentia > Muridae > Rattus > Rattus norvegicus. The sequence goes on along the minus strand of NC_141540.1, from coordinate 8,857,299 downwards.
TGCTATACCTCTTTAGATTTCCATTTAGGCTTCCCCCAAAACCTCCACATTACCCATATATACTTTAAATCCTGACTACAGTTTTCCTTCCATCAACTTCTCCCAGTTCCTCCCCACCTCCCACCTTTCCATATCTACCACCCTCAGCTTCCCTTCAGAAAAGAGCAGGCCTACAAGAGATAGCAACCAAACGGGACAAAACAAGACACAATTAGGCAAGGCAAAAGAACTCAGATTGAGGCTTGACAAGTCAATTTAATAGGAGAAAAGAGTCCCAAGAATAAGCAGAGTCAGAGAGACACTCACTCCTACTATTGGGAGTTTCATAAAACCACCAAGCTAACAGCCATAACATATATACAGAGGATTTGTCATAGACCCTTGCAGCTCCTGTGATAATTGTTTTAGTTTCTGTGAACCCATATGAGCCCTGCTTAGTTAATTCAATGGGACACATTCTCATGGTGTCCATCCCCTCTGTCTCCTACTTCTGTGGGATTCCCTGCTGTACAAGTTAGACTCTCTCTCCACATAATATCAGGACGTGGATCTTGTTCCAAGTCCCATTTGCTGCTGGAGGAAGCCTCTCTGATAATAACTGGAGAAGGCATCAATCTATGAGTATAACAAAATATCATTAGCAATCATTTCATTGGGTTTTTTTTCCCATCTAGAACTCTGGGCTATCTAATTTCTGGATTCTGGATACCTAGACAGTGTAGGACATGTTCTCCTCCTTGTAGTGTGGACCTCAAGTTAAACTCAATATTATTTGGTCACTCCCACAAGTTCTGTGACACCATTGCTCCAACAATTTGTGTAGGCATGACAAATGGAAGGTTGAGAGATTAGTGGCTAGGTTAGTGTCCTGGATTCTCTTTCCATATACTGCAGACTACCTTCCCATGCTAAAAAGTCTAGAATGGCAGGGTGAAGGTTACATGCATGAACCAGTTTGACCTTTCCATTGAGTTGTGTGGATGTTGTTCTTAGCAATGGGGCCTAAATTTTGCAGACAGCAGGCAGTGTCATTTGGCAGAGGTTAGCTCTCTGTCTTTGCACCACCCTGGCTTTAGGAATCTCTATGGGTCCTCCTTAGCCAACAACTTAAATGAATGCCACCCACTGCAACCACTGAAGCATTGCCTAGCAACAAAAGATGACTAATTCAGATTCCATATCCTCAATTATTCCATACACTAAGAGTTCTCACTAGAGTCATCCTCACAGATTCCAAGTTTTCATTATGCTAGTTTTCCATCCACCATATGACACCAGTTGCGGTTGTTTCTCCCTGCATTTTCTCCCTTCATTCCTCTTCCCACCTGATCCTTCCTTTCCCTGTTCTCACCCACCTGTAGTCCACCCACAAAATCTAATTCCTTTTCCCAAGGAGATCCATATTTCCTGTTACTAGAGTCTTTCTCCTTACCTGACCTCTCTGGGTCTATGGATTGCATTTTGACTATCATTTACATAACAACTAATATCTACTTATCCACAATACATTAAAATACTTCAATAACTAGAAATCAACAAATCAAATACTGCAATTTTAAAATGGGTTAAAGATTTAAACAGAGATTTCTCAATAGAGGAATCTCAAATAGCCGATAAACACTTAAAGAAATGTTGAACATCCTTATACATCAGGGAAATAAAAATCAAAATGACATTGCAATTTCATCTTATATCTGTTAGAATGACTAAGCTCAAAAAATACAAGTAACAGCTCATGCTACCCAGGATGTAGAGCAAGAGGTACATGACTACATACCATGTTTGTCTTTCTGGGTCTGGGTTCCCTCACTCAGGATGAGGGTTTGATTTTTTTGTTGTTGTTGTTTGTTTGTTTTTTTCTAGCGCCAACCATTTGCCTGAAAATTCATGATGCCATTTTAAAAAAAGAAGATTTGTAATAAAAGATTGTGTAAATATACCAAATTTTTTCATCCATTCTTTACTTGAGAGATGTTTAGGTTGTTTCCAATTTCTGGCTATTAATAATAAAGCTGCCATGAACATGGATGAACAAGTCTTTTTGTGTTATGACGGAGCATTATTGGGTATATGTCCAAGAGTGGTATAGCTTTGACTTGATTCAAAACTTTCTGAGGCACAGCCAAAGTGATTTTGAAAGTGGCTGTACAATTTTGTACCTCATTCATTGATTTGCCATTGGTGTTCTGTTCATGGAGTCATCTCATACGCTTATGTATTCAATGCTATTTCTTACTTTCTCTTCTGTTAAGTTCAGTGTATATGGTTTTACGTGGCCGTCTTTGATCCACTTGGGTTTGAGTTTTGTGCAGAATGGTAGATATGGATCTATTTTTATTCTTTTAGATGAGTAATTAGCAAACACTATTTGTTGAAGATGTGTTCTTTTTAACATTGCATATTTCCTGCTTATTTATAAAAACCAAGTGATTACACATGTTTGGATTTATGTGTGCATCTGTAAGGTGAAATGTCAAATTAGTTTTAAAGTCATTTTTCTATGATGAAGAATATTTTAACATTTCTTTAAGAGATTCTCAGGCATTTGTGTTTTATTGTTTGAGAACTCCCTTTATTTCTATAACACGTTTTCAAATTGGGTTATTTGTTTCCCTGGTATTCTTTTTTTTATTAAATATATTATATATTAATCTTCTATCAGATATATAATTGTATAGATGTTTTTATTATGCTGTAGGCTGTCATATGACTCAAGTGGTGGTATCCTTTGCTATATAAAAGCATTTTAACTTCATGATATCCCATTTACTAATTGTTAATCTTAATGCCTGTGTTATCAATTTACTTCTTTTTTAAATTAAATGCATTTACTTACTCACTTTATAGTCCAATATTAGCCCTTCCTCTCCATGTAGTATCCCCTCACGTAAGTCCTTCCCCTATTCCCCTTAGAAGGAGAATCCCTCTTCTGAAAGATAACTATCTCCCACCCACCCTACCTCCCCAGTTCCTCTATTCCCTCATGACTGAACAATAAAAAGATGCATGCTAACAGACTAGATACATAAACAGGATCCATCATTCTGCAGGATATAAGAAACACAGCTTAGTCCAGAACCCAGATCTGTGGCTGTCCCACAGCCCTTGAATGTAAAACCTACCTGCAGAGAGCTGGTCTGCCATGGGCACTCTCCCTCTTAAGCCCACAGCATACAAGTGGAGCCCAACTTTCTCTCCATTGACTGTCCAATGAGAAAAACTCTGATAGCACTCAGGGTGCTGGAGCCATAGGGAGTCCTAAGACAGGACTCGTCTGGTTTCCATCTGCACCCAGCTGTGCTGGTACACAGCTCTTGGACCCCAAACTTGCCCTGAGAGAGCTGGTTCCCCTGGAGCACCCTCACTCCTAAGATCACAGGCCCCCAGCCCCCCAGGAGGGGCAAGTTTTAGTCAGAGACAGCAAGATCAACTAACATCAGCAATAACCAGATGGCAAGAGGCAAGGATAAGAACCTAAGCAACAGAAACCAAGACTGCTTGGCATCATCAGAACCCAGTTCTTCCACCATCACAAATACTGGATATCCTAACACACCAGAAAAGCAAGATTTGTATTTTAAAATCAAATCTCATGATGATTGTGGGGAGCAGGCGTGGCAGCAGTCCCAAGATGGCACCTGGGACTGCAGCTAAGTCTCATGACTAGCATCTGACTTCCTCACAAACCTGAAACTAGCCATGTCCATTGTGAGAACTGCACAGGCGCACCATGACACAAGATCAGGCCATGTGACGTGGACCTATGAACTGAGATTATGCAGTCTGCACTGATGAGGCGGAGTTGAGGGAGGATATAAGGTAGTATGCTTGGGGGCTGAGGGAAGAGAGGGAACAAAAGAAACGAAAGATTCCTGCTTGCATGCTGTAAGGTTCCTGAATAAACTGCTTTGAGAAGAATGCTGTGTCGTCGCTCTTTTCTGCAGGACAGAGACGGAGATGACAGATGATGGTAGAGGACTATAAGAAGAACTTAAATAACTCACTTAAAGAAATACAGAACAGGTAAACAAGAATAAGCCTTTAACTAGGGAACACAAAAAATCCCTTAAAGAATTAAAGGAAAACACAAGCAAACAGGTGAAGGAATTGAACAAAAACAATCCAGGATTTAAAAATGGAAACAGAACCAATAAAAAAATCACAAAGAGAGACAACCCTGGAAATAAAATCCTAGCAAAGAGATCAGAGGTCATATATGCAAACATAATCAACAGAATATAAGAGATTAAAGAGAGAATCTCAGGGGCAGAAGATATCATAGAAAACATTGACAAAACCATCAAATACAATGTAAAAAGCAAAAAGCTCCTAACTCCGAACATCAAGGAAATCCAGGGCACAATGAGATGATCAAACAGGTATAGATGATCACAGGTATAGAAGAGAACAAAGATTCCCAAATTAAAGGGCCAGTAAATATCTTCAAGAAAGTTATAGAATCAAGCATCCCTAACCTAAAGGAAGAGATGCCAATGAACATACTGGAAACATACAGAATTCCAAATAGATAGGATCAGAAAAGAAATTCATTTCATCATATGATAGTCAAAACACCAAATGTACAGAACAAGGAAAGAATATTAAAAGCAGTAAGGGGAAAAGGTCAAGTAACATATAAAGGCAAACATATAAGAATTATACCAGACTTCTCACCAGAGTTTGTGAAAGCTAGAAGATCCTGGACAGACATCATACAGACCTTAAGAGATCACAAATGCCAGCTCAGTAAAACTCTCAATTACCGTAGATGGAGTAGCCAAGATACTCGATGACAAAACCAAATTTACACAGTTTATCTTTCCACAAATCCAGCCTAACAAAGGATAAAGATGGGAAACTCCAACACAAGGAGCGGAACTACACCCTAGGAAAAGCAAAAAAGTAATCGTCTTGCAACAAACTCAAAAGAAGGTAGCCACACAAATATAACTCCACCTCTAACAACAAAAATAATAGGAAATAGCAATCATTGAATCCTAATATCTCCTAATATCAATGGACTCAATACAGAACATACTGGATACATAAAGTGGTCCCAGCATTTTGCTGCATATGGGAAACACACCTCAGTGACAAAGACATACACTACCTAAGTGTAAAAGGATGGGAAAATTTTTCCAAGCAAATGATCCCAAGAACAAGCTCAAGAAGCCATTCTAATATCAAATAAAATTGACTTTCAACAAAAAGTTATGAAAAAAAGGAAGGACTCTTTGTACTCATCAAAGGAAAAAAAAATCTATCGAGATGAACTCTCAATTCTGATCATTTATCCTCCAAATGCAAGAGGATCCACATTCATAAAAGGAAGTTTCCTAAAGCCCAAAGTATATATTGCTCCTCACACAATAATAGTAGGGGACATGAACACCTCACTCTCATCGATGGAGACATCATGGAAAGAGAATCTAAATAGAGACAGTAAAACTAACAGAAATTGTGAGGCAAATGAATTTAACAGATATCTATAGAGTATTTCATCCTAAAAATAAAGAATATACCTTCTTAGCACCTCATGGTCCCTTCTCCAAAATTGTCCATATAATCAGTCACAAAATGAGCCTCAACAGGTACAAGAAGATTAAAATAAGCCCAGGCATTCTATAAGATCACCACAGACAGAGGGTCTTCTTCAATAATAGTGACAGAAAGCCCACAGCCACATGGAAGCTAAATAATGCTCTAATAAATGAGAACTGATTCAAGGGATAAAACAAGAAAGAAATTAAAGATTTTTTAGAATTTAATGAAAATGAAGGCACAACATATCCAAACTTATGGGATAAAATGGAAGCAGTTCTAAGAGGAAAAACTCATAGCTCTGAGTGTCTCAAAGTAGAAATTGGAGTGAGCATACACTAACAGCTTGACAGCACACCTGAAAGCTCTAAAACAAAAAGAAGCAAATTCACCTAAGTGGAGTAGACAGAAGGAAATAATCAGACACAGAGGTGAAATTACCCAAAAAGAAACAAAAAAAAAAAAAAAAAAAAAAAAAAACTATACAAAGAATCAACAAAACCAGGACCTGCTTCCTTGAGAAAATCAACAAGACAGAAAATATTTAGCCAGACTAAACAGAGGGCACAAAGACAGTATCAAAATTAACAAAATCAAAAATGAAAAAGGGAGGAGACACCGCCGGAACCTGAAAGAAACAGACCGGATAAACAGTTCTCTGCACCCAAATCCCGTGGAAGGGAGAGATAAACCTTCAGAGAGGCAGACAAGCCTGGGAAACCAGAAGAGACTGCTCCCTGCACACACATCTCGGACGCCGGAGGAAAAAGCCAAAGACCATCTGGAACCCTGGTGCACTGAAGCTCCCGGAAGGGGCAGCACAGGTCTTCCTGGTTGCTGCCGCTGCAGAGAGCCCCTGGGCAGCACCCCACGAGCGAACCTGAGCCTCGGGACCACAGGTAAGACCAAATTTTCTGCTGCAAGAAAGCTGCCTGGTGAACTCAAGACACAGGCCCACAGGAACAGCTGAAGACCTGTAGAGAGGAAAAACTACACGCCCGAAAGCAGAACACTCTGTCCCCATAACTGACTGAAAGAGAGGAAAACAGGTCTACAGCACTCCTGACACACAGGCTTATAGGACAGTCTAGCCACTGTCAGAAATAGCAGAACAAAGTAACACTAGAGATAATCTGATGGCGAGAGGCAAGCGCAGGAACCCAAGCAACAGAAACCAAGACTATATGCCATCATCGGAGCCCAATTCTCCCACCAAAACAAACATGGAATATCCAAACACACCAGAAAAGCAAGATCTAGTTTCAAAATCATTTTTGATCATGATGCTGGAGGACTTCAAGAAAGACATGAACACACTTAGGGAAACACAGGAAAACATTAATAAACAAGTAGAAGCCTACAGAGAGGAATCGCAAAAATCCCTGAAAGAATTCCAGGAAAACACAATCAAACAGTTGAAGGAATTAAAAATGGAAATAGAAGCAATCAAGAAAGAACACATGGAAACAACCCTGGATATAGAAAACCAAAAGAAGAGACAAGGAGCTGTAGATACAAGCTTCACCAACAGAATACAAGAGATGGAAGAGAGAATCTCAGGAGCAGAAGATTCCATAGAAATCATTGACTCAACTGTCAAAGATAATGTAAAGCGGAAAAAGCTACTGGTCCAAAACATACAGGAAATCCAGGACTCAATGCGAAGATCAAACCTAAGGATAATAAGTATAAAAGAGAGTGAAGACTCCCAGCTCAAAGGACCAGTAAATATCTTCAACAAAATCATAGAAGAAAACTTCCCTAACCTAAAAAAAGAGATACCCATAGACATACAGGAAGCCTACAGAACTCCAAATAGATTGGACCAGAAAAGAAACACCTCCCGTCACATAATTGTCAAAACACCAAACGCACAAAATAAAGAAAGAATATTAAAAGCAGTAAGGGAAAAAGGTCAAGTAACATATAAAGGGAGACCTATCAGAATCACACCAGACTTCTCGCCAGAAACTATGAAGGCCAGAAGATCCTGGACTGATGTTATACAGACCCTAAGAGAACACAAATGCCAGCCCAGATTACTGTATCCAGCAAAACTCTCAATTAACATTGATGGAGAAACCAAGATATTCCATGACAAAACCAAATTTACACAATATCTTTCTACAAATCCAGCACTACAAAGGATAATAAATGGTAAAGCCCAACATAAGGAGGCAAGCTATACCCTAGAAGAAGCAAGAAACTAATCGTCTTGGCAACAAAACAAAGAGAATGAAAGCACACAAACATAACCTCACATCCAAATATGAATATAACGGGAAGCAATAATCACTATTCCTTAATATCTCTCAATATCAATGGCCTCAACTCCCCAATAAAAAGACATAGATTAACAAACTGGATACGCAACGAGGACCCTGCATTCTGCTGCCTACAGGAAACACACCTCAGAGACAAAGACAGACATTACCTCAGAGTGAAAGGCTGGAAAACAACTTTCCAAGCAAATGGTCAGAAGAAGCAAGCTGGAGTAGCCATTCTAATATCAAATAAAATCAATTTTCAATTAAAAGTCATCAAAAAAGATAAGGAAGGACACTTCATATTCATCAAAGGAAAAATCAACCAAGATGAACTCTCAATCCTAAATATCTATGCCCCAAATACAAGGGCACCTACATACGTAAAAGAAACCTTACTAAAGCTCAAAACACACATTGCACCTCACACAATAATAGTGGGAGATATCAACACCCCACTCTCATCAATGGACAGATCATGGAAACAGAAATTAAACAGTGATGTCGACAGACTAAGAGAAGTCATGAGCCAAATGGACTTAACGGATATTTATAGAACATTCTATCCTAAAGCAAAAGGATATACCTTCTTCTCAGCTCCTCATGGTACTTTCTCCAAAATTGACCATATAATTGGTCAAAAAACGGGCCTCAACAGGTACAGAAAGATAGAAATAATCCCATGCGTGCTATCTGACCACCACGGCCTAAAACTGGTCTTCAATAACAATAAGGGAAGAATGCCCACATATACGTGGAAATTGAACAATGCTCTACTCAATGATAACCTGGTCAAGGAAGAAATAAAGAAAGAAATTAAAAACTTTTTAGAATTTAATGAAAATGAAGGTACAACATACCCAAACTTATGGGACACAATGAAAGCTGTGCTAAGAGGAAAACTCATAACGCTGAGTGCCTGCAGAAAGAAATGAGAAAGAGCATATGTCAGCAGCTTGACAGCACACCTCAAAGCTCTAGAACAAAAAGCAGCAAATACACCCAGGAGGAGTAGAAGGCAGGAAATAATCAAACTCAGAGCTGAAATCAACCAAGTAGAAACAAAAAGGACCATAGAAAGAATCAACAGAACCAAAAGTTGGTTCTTTGAGAAAATCAACAAGATAGATAAACCCTTAGCCAGACTAACGAGAGGACACAGAGAGTGCGTCCAAATTAACAAAATCAGAAACGAAAAGGGAGACATAACTACAGATTCAGAGGAAATTCAAAAAATCATCAGATCTTACTATAAAATCCTATATTCAACAAAATATGAAAATCTTCAGGAAATGGACAATTTCCTAGACAGATACCAGGTATTGAAGTTAAATCAGGAACAGATAAACCAGTTAAACAACCCCATAACTCCTAAGGAAATAGAAGCAGTCATTAAAGGTCTCCCAACCAAAAAGAGCCCAGGTCCAGACGGGTTTAGGGCAGAATTCTATCAAACCTTCATAGAAGACCTCATACCAATATTATCCAAACTATTCCACAAAATTGAAAGAGATGGAGCACTACCGAATAACTTCTATGAAGCCACAATTACTCTTATACCTAAACCACACAAAGACACAAGAAAGAAAGAGAACTTCAGACCAATTTCCCTTATGAATATCGACGCAAAAATACTCAATAAAATTCTGGCAAACCGAATCCAAGAGCACATCAAAACAATCATCCACCATGATCAAGTAGGCTTCATCCCAGGCATGCAGGGATGGTTTAATATAAGGAAAACCATCAATGTGATCCATTATATAAACAAACTGAAAGAACAGAACCACATGATCATTTCATTAGATGCTGAGAAAGCATTTGACAAAATTCAACACCCTTTCATGATAAAAGTCCTGGAAAGAATAGGAATTCAAGGCCCATACCTAAACATAGTAAAAGCCATATACAGCAAACCAGTTGCTAACATTAAACTAAATGGAGAGAAATTTGAAGGAATCCCACTAAAATCAGGGACGAGACAAGGCTGCCCACTCTCTCCCTACTTATTCAATATAGTTCTTGAAGTTCTAGCCAGAGCAATCAGACAACAAAAGGAGATCAAGGGGATACAGATCGGAAAAGAAGAGGTCAAAATATCACTATTTGCAGATGACATGATAGTATATTTAAGTGATCCCAAAAGTTCCACCAGAAAACTACTAAAGCTGATAAACAACTTCAGCAAAGTGGCTGGGTATAAAATTAACTCAAATAAATCAGTTGCCTTCCTCTATACAAAAGAGAAACAAGCCGAGAAAGAAATTAGGGAAACGACACCCTTCATAATAGACCCAAATAATATAAAGTACCTCGGTGTGACTTTAACCAAGCAAGTAAAAGATCTGTACAATAAGAACTTCAAGACACTGAGGAAAGAAATTGAAGAAGACCTCAGAAGATGGAAAGATCTCCCATGCTCATGGATTGGCAGGATTAATATAGTAAAAATGGCCATTTTACCAAAAGCAATCTACAGATTCAATGCAATCCCCATCAAAATACCAATCCAATTCTTCAAAGAGTTAGACAGAACAATTTGCAAATTCATCTGGAATAACAAAAAACCCAGGATAGCTAAAGCTATCCTCAACAATAAAAGGACTTCAGGGGGAGTCACTATCCCTGAACTCAAGCAGTATTACAGAGCAATAGTGATAAAAACTGCATGGTATTGGTACAGAGACAGACAGATAGACCAATGGAATAGAATTGAAGACCCAGAAATGAACCCACACACCTATGGTCACTTGATTTTTGACAAAGGACCCAAAACCATCCAATGGAAAAAAGATAGCATTTTCAGCAAATGGTGCTGGTTCAACTGGAGGGCAACATGTAGAAGAATGCAGATCGATCCATGCTTATCACCCTGCACAAGGCTTAAGTCCAAGTGGATCAAGGACCTCCACATCAAACCAGACACACTCAAACTAATAGAAGAAAAACTAGGGAAGCATCTGGAACACATGGGCACTGGAAAAAATTTCCTGAACAAAACACCAATGGCTTATGCTCTAAGATCAAGAATCGACAAATGGGATCTCATAAAACTGCAAAGCTTCTGTAAGGCAAAGGACACTGTGGTTAGGACAAAACGGCAACCAACAGATTGGGAAAAGATCTTTACCAATCCTACAAGAGATAGAGGCCTTATATCCAAAATATACAAAGAACTCAAGAAGTTAGACCGCAGGGAAACAAATAACCCTATTGAAAAATGGGGTTCAGAGCTGAACAAAGAATTCACAGCTGAGGAATGCCGAAGGGCTGAGAAACACCTAAAGAAATGTTCAACATCTTTAGTCATAAGGGAAATGCAAATCAAAACAACCCTGAGATATCACCTCACACCAGTGAGAATGGCTAAGATCAAAAACTCAGGTGACAGCAGATGCTGGCGAGGATGTGGAGAAAGAGGAACACTCCTCCATTGTTGGTGGGATTGCAGACTGGTAAAACCATTTTGGAAATCAGTCTGGAGGTTCCTCAGAAAATTGGACATTGAACTGCCTGAGGATCCAGCTATACCTCTCTGGGCATATACCCAAAAGATGCCTCAACATATAAAAGAGACACGTGCTCCACTATGTTCATCGCAGCCTTATTTATAATAGCCAGAAAATGGAAAGAACCCAGATGCCCTTCAACAGAGGAATGGATACAGAAAATGTGGTACATCTACACAATGGAATATTACTCAGCTATCAAAAACAACGAGTTTATGAAATTCGTAGGCAAATGGTTGCAACTGGAAAATATCATCCTGAGTGAGCTAACCCAATCACAGAAAGACATACATGGTATGCACTCATTGATAAGTGGCTATTAGCCCAAATGCTTGAATTGCCCTAGATCCCTAGAACAAACGAAACTCAAGACGGATGATCAAAATGTGAATGCTTCACTCCTTCTTTAAATGAGGAAAAAGAATACCCTTGGCAGGGAAGGGAGAGGCAAAGATTAAAACAGAGACTGAAGGAACACCCTTTCAGAGCCTGCCCCACCGGTGGCCCATACATATACAGCCACCCAATTGGACAAGATGGATGAAGCAAAGAAGTGCAGACCGACAGGAGCCGGATGTAGATCACTCCTGAGAGACACAGCCAGAATACAGCAAATACATTGGTGAATGCCAGCAGCAAACCACTGAACTGAGAATAGGTCCCCCGTTGAAGGAATCAGAGAAAGAACTGGAAGAGCTTGAAGGGGCTCGAGACCCCAAAAGTACAACAATGCCAAGCAACCAGAGCTTCCAGGGACTAAGCCACTACCTAAAGACTATACATGGACTGACCCTGGACTCTGACCTCATAGGTAGCAATGAACATCCTAGTAAGAGCACCAGTGGAAGGGGAAGCCCTGGGTCCTGCTAAGACTGAACCCCCAGTGAACTAGCCTATGGGGGGAGGGCGGCAATGGGGGGAGGGTTGGGAGGGGGGCACCCATAAGGAAGGGGAGGGGGGAGGGGGATGTTTGCCCGGAAACCGGGAAAGGGAATAACACTTGAAATGTATATAAGAAATACTCAAGTTAATAAAAAAAAATTTACAAAAAAAAAATGAAAAAGGGAGACATAACTGAGGAAATTTTTAAAAAAATTATTGTATCCTACTTTAAAAGCCTATACTCAACAACACAGAAATCAATCAATTGGAAACAAAGAGAAAATACAAAAAATAAAAATAAATAAAAAAATAAAAACATAATCTGGTTCTTTGAGAAAATCAACAAGATATATAAACCCTAAGCTAAAGTAACTAAAAGACACAGAAAGACAGTATCCAAATAAAAAAAATTTTAAATGAAAAAAGGGATGTAACAACAAGCACTGAGGAAATTCAAAGAACCATTACTTCAAAATTTGTACTCTACAAAATTGGAAAATCTAAACAAAAAGGATGATTTTATAAACAGGTACCATTTACCAAAATTAAATTTAGATCAAGTAAATTAAACACTCCTATAACATCTCAGGAAATAGAAATAATTTAAAAAAAAAACCAACTAAAAAAAAGAAAAAAAGAAAAAAAGAAAACGACTTAGGATCATATGGTTGTGTGCAAAATGCTACCATACTTTCACAGAAGACCTAATACCAATACTCTTTAAATTATTCCACAAAATTGAAATAGAAGGATCACCACCTATTTGTTTTGTGTCTCTACAGTCACACTGATACTTAAACCACACAAAGAGTCAACAAAGAAAGAATATTTCAGACTAATTACACTTGTGAACATTGAAACAAATATTTTCAATTAAATTCTTGGAAACTGAATCCAAGAACACATCAAAAACACCATTGAACATGGTCAAATTGTCTTCATCCGAGGAATGGAGAGATGGCTCAATACAAGAATATCTATCAATGTAATCCAATATATAAACAACCTGTAAAAACCCCAGATGATCATCTCATTAAATGCTGAAAAATTCTTTAACAAAATCCAACACTCCTTCATGTTAAAACGTTTGGAGAGATCAGGGAGATAAAACCCATACTGAGAAATAATAAAAGCAATACACAGCAATCCAGCATCAGATTAAATGGAGAGAAACTTGAACAATCCCACTAAGATCAGGGACAAGCCTGCCTATTCTCTCCCTAGCTATTCAATACAGTACTCAGATTTCTATCTAGAGCAATTAGACAACAAATGTAGGTCAAAGGGAAACAAATCAGAAAGGAAGAAGTCATAGTACCAGTATTTGCAGGTGATATGATAGTATACATAAGCAACCTCAAAAATTTTACCAGAGAACTCCTTCAGCTGATAAACAAGTTCAGCAATGTACCTGGATATACAATTAATTCAATGAATTCACTAGCCCTCCTTTATAAAAATGATAAATGGGCTGAGAAAGAAATTAGGGAAACAACAGCCTTCACAATGGCCACAAATAGTATAAAATATCATGGTGTGACTCTAACCAACTAAGTGAAAGGTTTGTTTGAAAATAATTTCAAGATGCTGAAAAAGAAGTTGAAGAATACCTCAGAAGATGGAAAGATTTCCCATGCTAATGTATCAACAGGATTAATATAGTAAAAATGGCCTTCTTCCCTAACGCATTCTAATGCAATTTACATCAAAATTCCAACTCAATTCTTCATAGAGATAGAAAGAAAAATTCTCAAATATATTTGGAATAACAAAAATCCCAGGATGTCAAAAACCATTCTCCACTATGTTCATAGCAGCCTTATTTATAATAACCGGAACCTGGAAAGAACCCAGATGCCCTTTAACAGAGGAATGAATACAGAAAATGTGGTACATCTACACAATGGAATATTATTCAGCCAAGAACAATGATATGAAATTCATAGGCAAAAGGATGGAACTGTAAAATATCATCCTGAGTGAGGTAGCCCAATCACAGAAAAACACACAAGGTATACACTCATTGATAAGTGGATATTAGCCCAAATGCTCGAATTAAATAAAATAAAAAAGAATGACTCCATGAAATTCATAGGCAAGTAGACAGATCTTGAAAATATCATGCTGAATGAGGTAACCTAGTCACAAAAGAACACATGATATGCACTCTCTGATAAGTGGATATTAGCCAAAAAGTAGCTTGGAATACTCATGACACAACTCACACACTATATGAAACCCAAGAAGAAAGAATATCACACCAAATTGTGCGTCTCAGAAGGGGGAAATAATCTCAGGGATTTAGAGGGAGATAGGAGAGAGAGGGGATAAGAAGGGGAAAAGCAGAGTCAATTCAGTTAAGGGAGGTGATGTAGGAGAAGAAAAGAGGGTCAGGAATTTTAAAGGAGCTATGTAGCAGTGGGGGAGGATGACTTAGGGGTAGGCACTACAAAGTCCCAGGTGCCTGAGACCCAGAATTTCCCAGGACACAACATTAACCAAAAGACCCCCAAAAGGGGAGATAAAACCTGTAGAGCCCATATCCAGTGGATAGTCATGGCCCCTAATTGAGCAATAGGGCCACCCACCCACCTCAAAAATATTAATCCAGAATTTCTTCTGTCAAAAGGAAATGTAAGGAAAAAGAGTGGAGCAGAAATTGAAGGAAAGACTGTCCAGAGACTGCCCCACCTCAGAATCCATCCCATCTGCAGACACCAAACCCAGACACTATTGTTGATGAGAAAAAGAGCTTACTGAGAGGAGCCTGGTGTAGCTGTCCCCTGAGAGGCTCTGTCAAAGCCTGACCTGCATGCCTGGAATGAAGCCTACTTGATCATGGTGGATGATTGTTTTGATGTGCTCTTGAATTCGGTTTGCCAGAATTTTATTGAGTATTTTTGCGTCGATATTCATAAGGGAAATTGGTCTGAAGTTCTCTTTCTTTGTTGTGTCTTTGTGTGGTTTAGGTATAAGAGTAATTGTGGCTTCGTAGAAGGTATTCGGCAGTGATCCATCTGCTTCAATTTTGTGGAATAGTTTGGATAATATTGGTATGAGGTCTTCTATGAAGGTTTGATAGAATTCTGCACTAAACCCGTCTGGACCTGGGCTCTTTTTGGTTGGGAGACCTTTAATGACTGCTTCTATTTCCTTAGGAGTTATGGGGTTGTTTAACTGGTTTATCTGTTCCTGATTTAACTTCAATACCTGGTATCTGTCTAGGAAATTGTCCATTTCCTGAACATTTTCAAGTTTTGTTGAATATAGGTTTTTATAGTAAGATCTGATGATTTTTTGAATTTCCTCTGAATCTGTAGTTATGTCTCCCTTTTCGTTTCTGATTTTGTTAATTTGGACACACTCTCTGTGCCCTCTCGTTAGTCTGGCTAAGGGTTTATCTATCTTGTTGATTTTCTCAAAGAACCAACTTTTGGTTCTGTTGATTCTTTCTATGGTCCTTTTTGTTGCTACTTGGTTGATTTCAGCTCTGAGTTTGATTATTTCCTGCCTTCTATTCCTCCTGGGTGTATTTGCTTCTTTTTGTTCTAGAGCTTTGAGGTGTGCTGTCAAGCTGCTGACATATGCTCTTTCCTGTTTCTTTCTGCAGGCACTCAGCGCTATGAGTTTTCCTCTTAGCACAGCTTTCATTGTGTCCCATAAGTTTGGGTATGTTGTACCTTCATTTTCATTAAATTCTAAAAACTTTTTAATTTCTTTCTTTATTTCTTCCTTGTCCAGGTTATCATTGAGTAGAGCATTGTTCAATTTTTCGTATATGTGGGCATTCTTCCCTTATTGTTATTGAAGACCAGTTTTAGGCCGTGGTGGTCAGATAGCACGCATGGGATTAATTCTATCTTTCTGTACCTGTTGAGGCCCGTTCTTTGACCAATTATATCGTAATTTTGGAGAAAGTACCATGAGGTGCTGAGAAGAAGGTATATCCTTTTGCTTTAGGTTAGAATGTTCTATAAATGTCCGTTAAGTCCGTTTGGCTCATGACTTCTCTTAGTCTTTCTACATCTCTGTTTAATTTCTGTTTCCATGATCTGTCCATTGATGAGAGTGGGGTGTTGAAATCTCCCACTATTATTGTGTGAGGTTCAATGTGTGTTTTGAGCTTTAGTAAGGTTTCTTTTATGTATGTAGGTGCTCTTGTATTTGAGGCATAGATATTTAGGATTGAGAGTTCATCTTGGTGGATTTTTCCTTTGATGAATATGAAGTGTCCTTCCTTATCCTTTTTGATGACTTTTAGTTGGAAATTGATTTTATTTGATATTAGAATGGCTACTCCAGCTTGCTTCTTCTGACCATTTGCTTGGAAATTTGTTTTCCAGCCTTTCACTCTGAGGTAGTGTCTGTCTTTGTTTCTGAGGTGTGTTTCCTGTAGGCAGCAGAATGCAGCGTCCTCGTTGCGTATCCAGTTTGTTAATCTATGACTTTTTATTGGGGAGTTGAGGCCATTGATGTTGAGAGATATTAAGGAATAGTGATTATTGCTTCCCGTTATATTCATATTTGGATGTGAGGTTATGTTTGTGTGCTTTCACTCTCTTTGCTTTGTTGCCAAGACGATTAGTTTCTTGCTTCTTCTAGGGTATAGCTTGCCTCCTTATGTTGGGCTTTACTCTTTATTATCCTTTGTAGTGCTGGATTTGTAGAAAGATATTGTGTAAATTTGGTTTTGTCATGGAATATCTTGGTTTCTCCATCTATGTTAATTGAGAGTTTTGCAGGATACAGTAACCTTGGCTGGCATTTGTGTTCTCTTAGGGTCTGTATGACATCAGTCTAGGATCTTCTGGCCCTCATAGTTTCTGGCAAGAAGTCTGGTGTGATTCTAATAGGTCTGCCTTTATATGTTACTTGACCTTTTTCCCTTACTGCTTTTAATATTCTTTCTTTATTTTGTGCGTTTGGTGTTTTGACAATTATGTGACGGGAGGTGTTCTTTTTCTTGTCCAATCTATTTGGAGTTCTGTAGGCTTCTTGTATGCCTATGGGTATCTCTTTTTTTGGTTAGGGAATTTTTCTTCTATGATTTTGTTGAAGATATTTACTGGTCCTTTGAGCTGGGAGTCTTCATTCTCTTCTATACCTATAATACTTAGGTTTGATCTTCTCATTGAGTCCTGGATTTCCTGTATGTTTTGAACCAGTAGTTTTTTTCCGCTTTACATTATCTTTGACAGTTGAGTCAATGATTTCTATGGAATCTTCTGCTCCTGAGATTCTCTCTTCCATCTTTTGTATTCTGTTGGTGAAGCTTGTATCTACAGCTTCTTGTCTCTTCTTTTGGTTTTCTATATCCAGGGTTGTTTCCATGTGTTCTTTCTTGATTGCTTCTATTTCCATTTTTAATTCCTTCAACTGTTTGATTGTGTTTTCCTGGAATTCTTTCAGTGATTTTTGTGTCTCCTATCTATGGGCTTCTACTTGTTTATTTATGTTTTCCAGGAATTCTTTCAGGGATTTTTGTGTCTCCTCTCTATGGGCTTCTACTTGTTTCTTTATGTTTTCCTAGAGTTCTTTCAGGCATTTTTGCGATTCCTCTCTGTAGGCTTCTACTTGTTCTCTAAGGGAGTTCTTCACGTCTTTCTTGACTTCCTCCAGCATCATGATCAAAAATGATTTTGAAACTATATCTTGCTTTTCTGGTGTGTTTGGATATTCCATGTTTGTTTTGGTGGGAGAATTGGGCTCCGATGATGCCATTTAGTCTTGGTTTCTGTTGCTTGGGTTCCTGCGCTTGCCTCTCACCATCAGATTATCTCTAGTGTTACTTTGTTCTGCTATTTCTGACAGTGGCTAGACTGTCCTATAAGCCTGTGTGTCAGGAGTGCTGTAGACCTGTTTTCCTCTCTTTCAGTCAGTTATGGGGACAGAGTGTTCTGCTTTCGGGCGTGTAGTTTTTCCTCTCTACAGGTCTTCAGCTGTTCCTGTGGGCCTGTGTCTTGAGTTCACCAGGCAGGTCACTTGCAGCAGAAAAGTTGGTCTTACCTGTGGTCCTGAGGCTCAAGTTCGCTCCCGGGGTGCTGCCCTCGGGCTCTCTGTGGCGGCAGCAACCAAGAATATCTGTGCCGCCCTTTCCGGGAGCTTCAGTGCATCAGGGTTCCAGATGGCCTTTGGTGTTTTCCTCTGGCGTCCGAGATGTATGTACAGAGAGCAGTCTCTTCTGGTTTCCTAGGCTTGTCTGCCTCTCTGAAGGTTTAGCTCTCCCTCCCACAGGATTTGGGTGCAGAGAACTGTTTATCCGGTCTGTTTCCTTCAGGTTCTGGCGGTGTCTCAGGCAGGGGTCCTGCAGCTCCTGGGCCCTCCCCCACGGGAGCCCAGAGGCCTTATACAGTTTCCTCTTGGGCCAGGGATGTGGGCAGGGGTGGGCAGTGTTGGTGGTCTCTTCTGCTCTGCAGCCTCAGGAGTGCCCACCTGACCAGGCGGTTGGGTCTCTCTCTCACGGGGTCTGAGTGTGTACTTTTATAAAAATATTTTTCTTGTATAATGTTTACTTATTTTTAGCATGTATCTAAATCTTTTGTTCACAAGATATTTTGGTCATATTCTTTCTCCTCTCCCAACTCACCCTAAATCCTCTCTACCTCATTATTTAACTTCTTGTTTATAGAGTATTTTTCACAATTTGAAATTTGAAGCTTAGGTAGATATTACTCATACCTTGAATTAAATAATTAATTTTTCCTATCCTCCAAAATTATAAACAGCTCTTCAATATTGGAATGTGTAAAGAATTAAGAAAGTGTGATCAATAAATTATGTTTGGGATGTGCTCTGTATAATTTTTCTAATAACTTTTATCTAATGAGGGTTGATAAAAAATAGATAAGTTGAAATAGAAAGTTGAGAAAATACTGAGTTTTCAAATTTAATGTATCATGGAAGAAAATGATCATACTTTGTACCTTATAATATTACTAAAAATATTCAAATACATATACAAAAATTAAAATGCCATTAGTCAAACTTTTCTCTCAAAAGAGCATTATTTTTACCTTTCAGTATCATATAATTTCTAATATCTTTTCTCCCCATTAATTTTATATAAATTACCCGTACTCGACCTAATTAATTCTAAGAGTCATTTTTGTTCTTTATTTCATTGTAGAGACTTGGAAAAGGCATGATTTGAGAATATTTTCATAAGGAAAATAAATCAGTAAATAAATCAGAAAATTCAGTATTATGACTATTTTAAGCATACTTCTAAAACTAGTCACACTTTCTGATGTAAATAATTAACATTTATATTAAGGGATAAAGTACATTAACTTTAATGTGACTTACAAAGTGCTACAGCATGTGGAAATTAAAAAAGAATCATTATTCAAAAGTCAGCTCTTCCAGTTCTCTAACAACCACCATAGACTTACTCACATGTGGATGATGTTCAATTAAGTGCATATATTGTATTGAAAATATGCTTTATCATGAGAGATCATTCAAAGGGCTAGCATAAAGCACATAAAGCATATATATATATGTGTGTGTGTATGTATATATATATATGAAAATGTTTGTAATTATTTTAACTTTAGTGTCTTTTTAAATATGAGCTTAATATAATTTTACTGTAAGAATGTCAACTAATGATAGGAATCAAATCTTATCTATTTGATAATGAGATACTTTATGAGCTAGAGATTTAACAAATAACAATTTTGACCAAAACCAAAGAAACACTAAAGTCAAAATAATACTTCACAATTTATTTAAAATTATATATGAGTGCATCTTTGTGCATATTCTAGATTCCCTTATAAGCATTTCATTTAAAAATTTTCAAAACAGATTTTTAAACAAGTGATTATGCATATTAAATAAAGTAAATAATTGAGAAAATTCACATTACAATACAAAGATAAAAACATAAATAATACAATTGCACAGTATACCATAGAGAAGAGAATTATGCTAAGTGAATAAATAAAAAGGAACATTAGCTGGACAAACTCTTCCTTTGAGCAACATTATGCTAAGCATAACACATATTAAAATAGCTTTGATAATGAAATCTTTTCCTTTTGTGATTGCACTAAGTCATTTAGGATTGAAAGGAAAGGACAGCATTGTGTATTGTATTGACAGGAATGAATGTAAGGTTTTACATGTGGAGAAAACCAGTGTTACTGCTCATGTCATGGAAATGAAGGAGTGAGAAAACATGATTTGGTTGTCATTACACTGAGCTACTAGTACTCACAATCATGATCATGTAGATATAATATTCAAATGTTTCACATACGTTCACATATAACTTAAAGTTGCCCTGCGATACTGAGTTGCCTGCACAAGAAACTATATTTACATTATGGGAAATGGTGCAAAAGGAGTTAACTGACTTTCAGGCTAGTAAATGGTACAGATTGAACATAAGATATCTTTAATATTTCCTGGGTGTATATCGGTTACAAGCTCATTCCACTTTCTATGAAAAGTAAAACCCTGTTTCTAATAGCATTAATTGAATATATACCTTAGAACAGGCCACAGGAATATATGCTAAATCCATAGTTCCTTTTTGGGGAACCTTCATTCTGTTCTCACACAAGTTGTACTAAGTTCACATCATTACTGAACTGTCTTAGATTACTTTTTTCTCTACACACCCCAAGAGAATATTTTTCATAATTTCCTTGCTTATTGAGATGAGAGGTATTGTATTACACTTTTGATTCCAAACTTTTCCAAACTGCCCTGAATGTGGAGTTGTTCTCTGAACAAAGAAATGTAATCAAAGAATCACTAGTATTGAAGAGCTTTAAATTTCCCCTACAGGAGGAAACAGCATACTACTTGAACAATATGACAGTCCCTTGTTTTGATTTTCATGAACCCTCAAATATACCTGATTCTTTCTGGTTTTGTATCTAGATTTGGCAGAAGGAAAAAAAAGTAACTGCAGAATAAGCAACCATACAGAACCTATAGAGTTTACTCTTCTGGGATTGTCAGGTGACCCAAAGCTCCAGGTTGTGATCCTCATCTTTCTCTTCATCACCTACACACTCAGCATCACAGGGAACCTGACCATGATCACTCTCACATTGTTGAATTCTCACCTCCAGACTTCCATGTATTTCCTCCTCAGAAGTTTCTCTGTTTTAGAAGTATCTTTCACAACCGTCACCATACCCAAGTTTTTGGGCACTGTTATCTCAGGGATAAAACCATATCCTTCAACAACTTTATAGCTCAGTAATTTTATTTCCATTCTTTTGGGAATTACTGATCTTTACCTTCTAGCTGCCATGTCCTATGACCGTTACACTGTCATCTGCAAGCCCCTGCATTACCTGACCATTACAAGTCAGAAGGTCTGCACAATGCTGGTCTTTGCCTCCTGGCTGCACTGATGTTACTTCTACACTGATCTTCCCTGCACTGATGTTACTTCTACAGCTTGATTACTGTGGGTCTAATATCATTGATCACTATACCTGTAATTATTTCTCCCTGTTTCAACTTTTATGTTCAGACACAAAGTTCCTGGAGAGAATAAACAACAATATAACAAAATAGCTCTCTATCCTTGATCATCCAATTAAAATTGCTTTCCTAGATAGTTTTAAAGCAGTTTTACTTTCTCAGGAATTGCCATATTGTATTGGATAATCAATTAATGTTTGCTAAAACATTATATAGATATTACAAATTCAAGTTACCTTTGAAAGAATGGTTTAAATGCCAAATTGAAGAATACCCATTGTAGCCAACCAACGACTTAAGGTGGAGCAGGGCTCACCTGAAAGGAACGCTGGAAATGAAAAGGGAAGGGGGTGAAAGAAACACGGAGCTAAGACACTGTTCTGATCAAGGCTCAAAGTTTAATATTTAGCACTAGAGTATATAAATGGAGAGACCACAAAACCCATCCCCAGAACAGTAATGTGGAGGTAGCAACAGCACAGCAGTGGGATAAGTTTCCATATCTTTGCAGCTCATTAATTCCAGATGACAAGACTGCAGCTTTTTAAGTCCAACATGCCAAGGCTGCGTCTTGTTAGCTCTGGCACATCAAAGCTCACAGCTGCAGCCAAGACAGATGTTTCTGCTCAGGTCGATAAGGCCCATCACTCAAGGTTTGCTTTTGCTTTTCATGGGGATATTCATAGTTTTCCTAGCCTGCCAGGCTGAGACGGTCCCAACACATGAATAAAATTTTATGTTAGCCAAGACATGCTAGCTGATGCTCATTTTCATAAGTTATGCTTCAGTGATTTGATTATTAATGAGTCATCAAAGACCATTACTCATTTAAATCTTAGGTATTAATGTTAAATAAACATTTATATTATTAAATTCCTACTTGCTCACAATACAAATAAATTAGCATCATTTCCCTAAATGTAACTGATATATAAAAATGCGTGAATAAATAGATAAAATAGTAGACAATACCACACAACACATATTGTAAAAAAAAAATAGTGAAGAATTGGTCCTTATATTCAGGATTCAAATTTGCTTTCACAGAGTCTATCAACAGAAAGCCACATTTTGAATATTAGCAGACAAATATTTACCATATATAATTATATTTTTAAGGATTTCTTGATCAAAACTGCTCTAGAATTTGAACATAAAAATCATCAAATATCTTATGTATTCATATATTTATTTAAATATGAATATATGGGTATCTATACATGTATACACTTCATAGCATACTTTCAAAAAGTTTGAATTATGGTATGTATTTAACTTATAACATTTCTTAATATCATTTAAAACCATGATTTATATAAATAAATATTCAGGAGCCAAACTGACTAAGAATCCAGTGTTTCCAGAAGTCCTGAATTCAGCTCCCAGTACCAAAGTCAGCTGGCTCATAGTCAGTTGTATTCCTGGTTGCAAATGTACAAAACTACTGTTTTCAATTGCCGCATGAACTCATGCACAGAAACCCACACACATGCACATAATTAAAAATAATTAAAATGGGGGTTGGGGATTTAGTTCAGTTGTAGAGCGCTTGCCTAGGAAGCGCAAGGCCCTGGGTTCGGTCCCCAGCTCTGAAAAAAAAAAGGAAAAAAATAAAAATAATGAATCTTAGAACATTTGTAAAACTTCCATATGCATAAAGTATTGTTAGTGTTCTGATATGACTAAAAGTTTCATGTGCTAAAGGGTTGGTTTCCCAATGGAGTTGTTTTCAAGGAATGAAGAGATCTCAAGAAATGTACTGGAAATGGATTGATCTAGTGAAGGTTTCTGGATAGCGCAAGCAATTTACCAAGACTGAATATGTTACCAATTATCATGGGATCCCTCCTGCAGGTGCTTTATCTTCTTTACAGAAAAAGAAAAAAAAGTCAAACATAAAGATCTTTAAAAGAATAGCAGAGGAGGTTGTAAGCTTGGTAGATTCCGGGAGGATGGAGATAGATCAAAGTGGGGGAGGGGGAGGGGGAGGGAGGGAGGGACAGAGAGAGAAAGAGAGAGAGAGAGAGAGAGAGAGAGAGCACAGATGGAGGCAGATATTAAGATTACTCTCAGACACCGTGGGAGAGAGACCCAACCGCCTGGTCAGGTGGGCACTCCTGAGGCAGCAGAGCGGAAGAGATCACCAACACTGCCCACACCTGCCCACATCCCTGGCCCAAGAAGAAATTGTATAAGGTCTCTGGGCTCCTGTGGGGGAGGACCCAGGAGCAGCAGGACCCCTGCCTGAGACACCTCCAGAACCTGAAGGAAACAGACCGGATAAACAGTTCTCTGCACCCAAATCCCGTGCGAGGGAGAGCTAAACCTTCAGAGAGGCAGACAAGCCTGGGAAACCAGAAGAGACTGCTCTCTGTACATACATCTCGGACGCCAGAGGAAAACACCAAAGGCCATCTGGAACCCTGGTACACTGAAGCTCCCGGAAGGGGCGGCACAGGGCTTCCTGGTTGCTGCCGCCTCAAAGAGCCTGTGGGCAGCACCCCGCGAGCGAACTTGAGCCTCAGGACCACAGGTAAGACCAACTTTTCTGCTGCAAGAAAGCTGCCTGGTGAACTCAAGACACAGGCCCACAGGAACAGCTGAAGACCTGTAGAGAGGAAAAACTACACGCCTGAAAGCAGAACACTCTGTCCCCATAACTGACTGAAAGAGAGGAAAACAGGTCTACAGCACTCCTGACACACAGGCTTATAGGACAGTCTAGCCACTGTCAGAAATAGCAGAACAAAGTAACACTAGAGATAATCTGATGGTGAGAGGCAAGCGCAGGAACCCACGCAACAGAAACCAAGACTACATGGCATCATCAGAGAACAATTCTCCCACCAAAACAAACATGGAATATCCAAACACACCAGAGAAGCAAGATCTAGTTTCAAAATCATTTTTGATCATGATGCTGGAGGACTTCAAGAAAGACATGAAGAACTCCCTTAGGGAAACACAGGAAAATATTAATAAACAAGTAGAAGCCTACAGAGAGGAATCTCAAAAATCCCAGAAAGAATCGCAGAAATCCCTGAAAGAATTCCAGGAAAACACAATCAAACAGTTGAAGGAATTAAAAATGGAAATAGAAGCAATCAAGAAAGAACACATGAGGGGCTTGGAATTTAGCTCAGTGGTAGAGCGCTTGCCTAGGAAGCACAAGGCCCTGGGTTCGGTCCCCAGCTCTGAAAAAAAGAACCACAAAAAAAAAAAAAAGAAAGAACACATGGAAACAAACCTGGGTATAGAAAACCAAAAGAAGAGACAAGGAGCTGTAGATACAAGCTTCACCAACAGAATACAAGAGATGGAAGAGAGAATCTCAGGAGCAGAAGATTCCATAGAAATCATTGACTCAACTGTCAAAGATAATGTAAAGTGGAAAAAGCTACTGGTCCAAAACATACAGGAAATCCAGGACTCAATGAGAAGATCAAACCTAAGGATAATAGGTATAGAAGAGAGTGAAGACTCCCATCTCAAAGGACCAGTAAATATCTTCAACAATATCATAGAAGAAAACTTCCCTAACCTAAAAAAAGAGATACCCATAGACATACAAGAAGCCTACAGAACTCCAAATAGATTGGACCAGAAAAGAAACACCTCCCGTCACATAATTGTCAAAACACCAAACGCACAAAATAAAGAAAGAATATTAAAAGCAGTAAGGGAAAAAGGTCAAGTAAAATATAAAGGCAGACCTATCAGAATCACACCAGACTTCTCGCCAGAAACTATGAAGGCCAGAAGATCCTGGACTGATGTCATACAGACCCTAAGAGAACACAAATGCTAGCCCAGGTTACTGTATCCTGCAAAACTCTCAATTAACATAGATGGAGAAACCAAGATATTCCATGAGAAAACCAAATTTACACAATATCTTTCTACAAATCCAGCACTACATAGGATAATAAATGGTAAAGCCCAACATAAGAAGGCAAGCTATTCCCTAGAAAAAGCAAGGAACTAATCGTCTTGGCAACAAAGCAAAGAGAGTGAAAGCACACAAACATAACCTCACATCCAAATATGAATATAATGGGAAGCAATAATCACTATTCCTTAATATCTCTCATATCAATGGCCTCAACTCCCCAAAAAAAGGAATAGATTAACAAACTGGATACGCAACGAGGACCCTGCATTCTGCTGCCTACAGGAAACACACCTCAGAGACAAAGACAGACACTACCTCAGAGTGAAAGGCTGGAAAACAACTTTCCAAGCAAATGGTCAGAAGAAGCAAGCTGGAGTAGCCATTCTAATATCAAATAAAATCAATTTCCAACTAAAAGTCATCAAAAAAGATTAGGAAGGACACTTCATATTCATCACAGGAAAAATCCACCAAGATGAACTCTCAATCCTAAATATCTATGCCCCAAATACAAGGGCAGCTACATACATAAAAGAAACCATACTAAAGCTCAAAACACACATTGCACCTCACACAATAATAGTGGGAGATTTCAACACCCCACTCTCATCAATGGACAGATCATGGCAACAGAAATTAAACAGTGATGTCGACAGACTAAGAGAAGTCATGATCCAAATGGACTTAACGGATATTTATAGAACATTCTATCCTAAAGCAAAAGGATATAACTTCTTCTCAGCTCCTCATGGTACTTTCTCCAAAATTGAACATATAATTGGTCAAAAAACGGGCCTCAACAGGTACAGAAGATAGAAATAATCCCATGCGTGCTATCGGACCACCACGGCCTAAAACTGGTCTTCAATAACAATAAGGGAAGAATGCCCACATATACGTGGAAATTGAACAATGCTCTACTCAATGATAACCTGGTCAAGGAAGAAATAAAGAAAGAAATTAAAAACTTTTTAGAATTTAATGAAAATGAAGGTACAACATACCCAAACTTATGGGACACAATGAAAGCTGTGCTAAGAGGAAAACTCATAACGCTGAGTGCCTGCAGAAAGAAACAGGAAAGAGCATATGTCAGCAGCTTGACAGCACACCTCAAAGCTCTAGAACAAAAAGCAGCAAATACACTCAGGAGGAGTAGAAGGCAGGAAATAATCAAACTCAGAGCTGAAATCAACCAAGTAGAAACAAAAAGGACCATAGAAAGAATCAACAGAACCAAAAGTTGGTTCTTTGAGAAAATCAACAAGATAGATAAACCCTTAGCCAGACTAACGAGAGGACACAGAGAGTGCATCCAAATTAACAAAATCAGAAACGAAAAGGGAGACATAAGTACAGATTCAGAGGAAATTCAAAAAATCATCAGATCTTACTACAAAAACCTATATTCAACAAAATTTGAAAATCTTCAGGAAATGGACAATTTCCTAGACAGATACCAGGTATCGAAGTTAAATCAGGAACAGATAAACCAGTTAAACTACCCCATAACTCCTAAGGAAATAGAAGCAGTCATTAAAGGTCTCCCAACCAAAAAGAGCCCAGGTCCAGACGGGTTTAGGGCAGAATTCTATCAAACCTTCATAGAAGACCTCATACCAATATTATCCAAACTATTCCACAAAATTGAAAGAGAAGGAGCACTACCGAATAACTTCTATGAAGCCACAATTACTCTTATACCTAAACCACACAAAGACACAAGAAAGAAAGAGAACTTCAGACCAATTTCCCTTATGAATATCGACGCAAAAATACTCAATAAAATTCTGGCAAACCGAATCCAAGAGCACATCAAAACAATCATCCACCATGATCAAGTAGACTTCATCCCAGGCATGCAGGGATGGTTTAATATAAGGAAAACCATCAATGTGATCCATTATATAAACAAACTGAAAGAACAGAACCACATGATCATTTCATTAGATGCTGAGAAAGCATTTGACAAAATTCAACACCCTTTCATGATAAAAGTCCTGGAAAGAATAGGAATTCAAGGCCCATACCTAAACATAGTAAAAGCCATATACAGCAAACCAGTTGCTAACATTAAACTAAATGGAGAGAAATTTGAAGGAATCCCACTAAAATCAGGGACGAGACAAGGCTGCCCACTCTCTCCCTACTTATTCAATATAGTTCTTGAAGTTCTAGCCAGAGCAATCAGACAACAAAAGGAGATCAAGGGGATACATATCGGAAAAGAAGAGGTCAAAATATCACTATTTGCAGATGACATGATAGTATATTTAAGTGATCCCAAAAGTTCCACCAGAAAACTACTAAAGCTGATAAACAACTTCAGCAAAGTGGCTGGGTATAAAATTAACTCAAATAAATCAGTTGCCTTCCTCTATACAAAAGAGAAACAAGCCGAGAAAGAAATTAGGGAAACGACACCCTTCATAATAGACCCAAATAATATAAAGTACCTCGGTGTGACTTTAACCAAGCAAGTAAAAGATCTGTACAATAAGAACTTCAAGACACTGAGGAAAGAAATTGAAGAAGACCTCAGAAGATGGAAAGATCTCCCATGCTCATGGATTGGCAGGATTAATATAGTAAAAATGGCCATTTTACCAAAAGCAATCTACAGATTCAATGCAATCCCCATCAAAATACCAATCCAATTCTTCAAAGAGTTAGACAGAACAATTTGCAAATTCATCTGGAATAACAAAAAACCCAGGATAGCTAAAGCTATCCTCAACAATAAAAGGACTTCAGGGGGAATCACTATCCCTGAACTCAAGCAGTATTACAGAGCAATAGTGATAAAAACTGCATGGTATTGGTACAGAGACAGACAGATAGACCAATGGAATAGAATTGAAGACCCAGAAATGAACCCACACACCTATGGTCACTTGATTTTTGACAAAGGAGCCAAAACCATCCAATGGAAAAAAGATAGCATTTTCAGCAAATGGTGCTGGTTCAACTGGAGGGCAACATGTAGAAGAATGCAGATCGATCCATCCTTATCACCCTGTACAAAGCTTAAGTCCAAGTGGATCAAGGACCTCCACATCAAACCAGACACACTCAAATTAATAGAAGAAAAACTAGGGAAACATCTGGAACACATGGGCACTGGAAAAAATTTCCTGAACAAAACACCAATGGCTTATGAACTAAGATCAAGAATCGACAAATGGGATCTCATAAAACTGCAAAGCTTCTGTAAGGCAAAGGACACTGTGGTTAGGACAAAACGGCAACCAACAGTTTGGGAAAAGATCTTTACCAATCCTACAACAGATAGAGGCCTTATATCCAAAATATACAAAGAACTCAAGAAGTTAGACCGCAGGGAAACAAATAACCCTATTAAAAAATGGGGTTCAGAGCTAAACAAAGAATTCACAGCTGAGGAATGCTAAATGGCTGAGAAACACCTAAAGAAATGTTCAACATCTTTAGTCATAAGGGAAATGCAAATCAAAACAACCCTGAGATTTCACCTCACACCAGTGCGATTGGCTAAGATCAAAAACTCAGGTGACAGCAGATGCTGGCGAGGATGTGGAGAAAGAGGAACACTCCTTCATTGTTGGTGGGATTGCAGACTGGTAAAACCATTTTGGAAATCAGTCTGGAGGTTCCTCAGAAAATTGGACATTGAACTGCCTGAGGATCCCGCTATACCTCTCTTGGGCATATACCCAAAAGATGCCTCAACATATAAAAGAGACACGTGCTCCACTATGTTCATCGCAGCCTTATTTATAATAGCCAGAAAATGGAAAGAACCCAGATGCCCTTCAACAGAGGAATGGATACAGAAAATGTGGTACATCTACACAATGGAATATTACTCAGCTATCAAAAACAACGAGTTTATGAAATTCATAGGCAAATGGTTGGAACTGGAAAATATCATCCTGAGTGAGCTAACCCAATCACAGAAAGACATACATGGTATGCACTCATTGATAAATGGCTATTAGCCCAAATGCTTGAATTACCCTAGATCCCTAGAACAAACGAAACTCAAGACGGATGATCAAAATGTGAATGCTTCACTCCTTCTTTAAATGAGGAAAAAGAATACCCTTGGCAGGGAAGGGAGAGGCAAAGATTAAAACAGAGACTTAAGGAACACCCATTCAGAGCCTGCCCCACATGTGGCCCATACATATACAGCCACCCAATTAGACAAGATGTATCAAGCAAAGAAGTGCAGACCGACAGGAGTCGGATGTAGATTGCTCCTGAGTGACACAGCCAGAATACAGCAAATACAGAGGCGAATGCCAGCAGCAAACCACTGAACTGAGAATAGGTCCTCTATTGAAGGAATCAGAGAATGAACTGGAAGAGCTTGAAGGGGCTCGAGACCCCAAAAGTACAACAATGCCAAGCAACCAGAGCTTCCAGGGACCTAGCCACTACCTAAAGACTATACATGGACTGACCCTGGACTCTGACCCCATAGGTAGCAATGAATATCCTAGTAAGAGCACCAGTGGAAGGGGAAGCCCTGGGTCCTGCTAAGACTGAACCCCCAGTGAACTAGTCTATGGGGGGAGGGCGGCAATTGGGGGAGGGTTGGGAGGGGAACACCCATAAGGAAGGGGAGGGGGAGGGGGATGTTTGCCCGGAAACCGGGAAAGGGAATAACACTCGAAATGTATATAAGAAATACTCAAGTTAATAATAAAAAAAAAAAAGTACACACTCACTGAATGATCTGTATCATGTCGCAGGGATTCTTTTGAGACTTTTTTTTTACATTTGTATTTAGCAGACTTCTCTAAACTCACTGAATGATTAGATTTATTTTTACTAAAATTATTTCATTTAATCATTCTAACACATTTGTAAATCTTTTATTCTGCTTCTCAAATGAAGAATCAGATTTGGTATTTTTCATTAATTTATACAAATGTCAAATGTCAGATATCAACAGATTACCTACAATTATGCTTATTTCTTCAAAAGAGCACTAAATATGTGTCAAAAACAGAATGAGATCTGTGGAGATAATGAATCTTTGCTTTTAACCAACAGAATACGTGTAAATTAGCCTAACCAGTCATGCCACATTTCAAAAAATAATTACAGTAAATCTTAAATTTGACAAAATTGAGCTCTCAATTGATGCTTAACTTTTAATGACTTCTACTTCCCTCTTTATGATCAACTTACCTGTGATTACACACAGCTTCTCAGAACTAATAGAGGAGTGGATGCATCGTCCATTGCTCTTTCTCTAAAAACTTCCTCTCCCAGGAAATGAGTTTGGGATTCCTTGTAAGTGTTTTTATCTATGTTTTCTCATTTTACTCAAAATGAATTTACTCCTTTGATTGCTAATACATAAGAAAGAATGCAGATGGACACGAACCATTCCAAGAAATGTTTTAAAATAATCATGATTTGTTAATATTTTGTGTTGCAAGGAGTACTTAAAGTTTTATCCATTCACTCTGCAATTGACTCAAGGGACCAATTCAGTGAATCAAAATTATCAGCAGAGGAATGTACATAAAACACTAGGGAATATCAACCATAATTGTATTAGTATCAATACTGGGAAAAGATGTTTGGGGACACTATCCAGTGAAACACAGTAAGATCACTCAGAAGAAATTTATCTTTTTTTTTTACATGTAGTTTCAAATCTCCCTACTTTTAAATTTTTGACTACATTAAAAAGACTTATGCTTTGTGTTCCTTTTATCTATTTACTAAATTGCTCAATGAAAATGAATTAATGTTATAATTTATGTGTCAAGTACATTAGGTTCATCTTCCTTGAGAAAACCAATAAAT
The DNA here is from genome assembly GCF_021556685.1 of Rattus norvegicus. Lineage (NCBI taxonomy): Eukaryota > Metazoa > Chordata > Mammalia > Rodentia > Muridae > Rattus > Rattus norvegicus. The sequence goes on along the minus strand of NC_141540.1, from coordinate 8,825,959 downwards.
ACATTAATGTTAGATTGTTATTAAAGTTCAGTATTATTGTGCAAGATTTTAGCCAATGCTGTACAAAACAATAAAACATAGTTACTTAGTGTGCTTGCTTTTATTTAATTTTAAAAATAATTTCTTTTAGTTTTGGAGATCATAATATAATTACATGATTTGTCTCCTTTTCTTTCTTCCTTCCAAACTCAAACATATAGCTCCACTTAATCCTCTTTCAAACATATGGCCTCTTTTTTTCATTAATTATCATCATAGATATGTATGTATAAAAATAAAGTATATGAAGTCTGTATAATTACTTTTATGTATGTTTTCATAAATATTATTTAGTGTTGAATAACAGTTGGTATGTTCTTCCCTGGGAAAGCTTATTTCTCAAAGTTTTTGATTGCTTTTTATTTTGTTTTATTTTTTGATGTTTTAATTTCAACATTTTTATGCAATATAGTCTAATCATGGTTTTCAATTTCCAATCTCTTCTCAAATCCTCTCCATATTCTTACCCACCCAGCTCCATGCTAACTTTCTCTCTCTTGCTTGCTCTGCAAATCAAGTTATCATATTATCTACAATTGGTCAGTGACTGCAATCAATTACTCAAGTTTCCTGAGCATTGGTTACTTATAAAGAGGAGATAGTAATGGTGATTTTCATGTAGTTATAAACATTAAATGTGACACAAGATAGGTCATACATCTTTCAAAATGATATTTTATAAGTGTTTCTAGAACATTTTGTATTATTTGGCATATTTTATTTAGTTTTAAAATATCTCTTAAGATATATTTTATGAACATGAATGTTCTACCTACATGTATATATGTGTACCATGTGTTCATGGAAGTCAGAAAAAGGTATTGGCTCCCATGGGTGTTGGGAATTGAGCTTAGGTCCTCTGCAAAAGTAACCAGTGCTCCTGTCCACTATGAAATCTTGTCATATGCACTTCATCAGTGTAGCATAACGCATAATTTAAAAAAAAATAGCACATTTAAAACTGTTTTGCAGGTAAAATAATGGTAATGGTGGGTACCTAAATATTGATCTGATTAGTGATAGTTCTAATATAACAGTCACATATATGATCATGTTTAAACTAAATGGGTCACCAGTCAAAACTAAACATCATAAATCTTGAAAACAGACTGGTAGGGATGATGTGTGTTGATAAGGATAGGACAGTTATAAAAGAGAGAAGCATTGTGTGTATTAAGATTATTCTGTATACATGTGTGAGATTATAAAATAGCAAAACTAATAAAACACTAAAATGAAGATTACTCGGTCAGATAGCTACCCCAGAGTGTAAAAGCATTAATGATGCAACACTGGCAATCTAATATGGACCCCTGTGATGCACATCAAAAGATGGATCTGGTGCTACCCAGCAATGTTTGCAGCATGCCTACCACAATATTAAAGGCAAAGATAAGAGTAGGAAGCACAGAAGTAGAAACAAGAGAGACCCTGCCTCAGTTATGGAAGGTAAGAACTGACTCCAAAAAATTGTACTCTGACCTTAATGTATATACCGTTGTACGTGCAGGACAATAACAATAATAAAACACACATACACACATAAACATGGAAGATATAGAAACAAGATCTAGGATTTCACCAAATCTAGGAAATAAAAATACAATGAAGCTCAAGTTGCTTGTTAGTGGATAGAATTTGTAATTTCAAGAAGTGAGGAATTATTTGGATAATGTACATGGCCTGAAAAATAATGTTTATTGCAGATCTTTAATATAGTCCATGTACAAACTGTCTCATTTGTGACACAGAAAAGAAAGTTTGTGTTTGTTACAGCAGTAATATCTCTATAAAAACAGAATATAAAGTATTTTATTAAGAATAATCAGCCAAGTAATTTAAGTTCTACAGTAACTAGTTTTCCATTCATAATTACATTCATATTTTAAATTTTTAGTTTTTTTTAAATTTGGGATTATAACATAATCTCTTTTATTTTCTGTCTAAAAACCCCCCATATAATCTCTATTCTCTTTCAAATTCATGGCCTCTTTTTTTCAGTGTGTGTGTGTGTGTGTGTGTGTGTGTGTGTGTGTGTGTGCATTTGTATTCCTAAATAAAACCTTAGAATGTCACATATATACATATATATATATATATATATAGTATGTCACATATATACATATATACATACATACATACATATGTACAGGGCTAACAATTTGCCATAGTTTTTTTAACCAGATTGAAGGGTGTGATCATGTCTGTGATCCAAGCTATTTTGGAAAATGAGGTTTAAGAAATAGCGATTCAGCCAAGCCTGGGCTACAAAGAGGAAGCACAAGAGTAACTTGGTGAGAGAGCATTGAGAGTATTGAGGCTCTGTAAGATCAGTAAAAAATATAAAGGGTTTAAATTTTGATTAAGTTTTATTGAATATGTAAAATGACATCTCTTCATATAAACACATTTTTTTTCATTTGTTTCTGTAAAACCCTACCTTATGAACCAAGTCTTTAAAAGCTTGTTTTACTTGGTGGTTCCTCAAGGTATAAATAAAAGGGTTCAACATGGGAGCAACTGAAGTGCTGAGAATAGCCACTGTTTTGGTGAGTGATGCTCTTTCATTTGCTGATGGCTTCACATAGATAAATATACAGCTTCCATAAGACATGGAGATGACAATCATGTGAGAGGAACAGGTGGAGAAAGCCTTTTTTCTCTGACTGGCTGATGGAATTCTTAAAATAGTCCTGAAAATGCACATGTAAGATAAAATCACCAATGCCAACGTGGACAGTAGAGTAACCAGAGCAACATAGAAACCAGTCACTTCTAGGAGCCAGGTGTCTGAGCAAGACAGCTGTAAAAGGGGAAAATAGTCACAGCAGAAATGGTCGATGACATTGGAAGCACAGAAATCCAACTTTAGGACCAGCATAAGTGGTGGGAAGATGGTCAGGAATCCTGCTAGCCATGAGGTGAGGACAAAAAGGGTGCAGGCTTTCTGATTCATGATGAGGGTGTAGTGAAGTGGCTTGCAGATGGCAATATAGCGATCATAAGACATAGTGGTTAGAAGAAAAAATTCTGTCACCCCCATGAAGATGAAGAAAAATAACTGAGCCAAACAGTTATTATATGAAATGGTCTTGACTTGAGTAATTATTGATGCTAAAAATCTGGGAATGGAAACACTGGTGAACATAATTTCTAAAAAGGAGAAATTACGAAGGAAATAATACATAGGAGTCTTTAAGTGAGAGTCCAGCAATGTGAGCATTATGATGGTTAGGTTTCCAATGATGCTTACTATGTAAGTTATTAATAAAAAGACGAAGATTACTACCTGAAGCTCTCTATTGCCTGATATTCCCAAGAGCACAAACTCTGTAATTATAGTGTAGTTTTTCATACTTATTTTCTCTTCTAATAAAATATAATGATGAAGAAGTGATCAAACAGTTTATTTAATGGGGTGAAATTTAAATATCTATATATTGACATTACCATCTCCAAAACGATTTCTTTTAAAAATTACTACATGTGCATTTGCAATATTTCAACTAACATGTTGATAATTAGTATTGTCTTCCTTTATAAATACATATAGGTGTCATTCACTTATCATCAAAGCATGCAGGTCAAAGCCAATACTTCTTCATTACTACTGAAATAGAGACCATATACTATATTGAAAAGTGAAATATACTTATGTATCATTGCTTAAAATTCACTTCTTAATGTTTTCATATGAAACATTTGCTTACATACGAAATTTCTATAAGAGTAATAAAACCAGGAAAGACAGATTGCTCCATGGTAATTATTAACTTTTCCAATAATTTGAACACTGTCATGAAATAGCTTCCTGGAAAGCACATGTATTAATTTCTAGTTTCTGACAATATCTGCTTTTACAACTGAAATATATAATATTTAAAGTCAATTCTGATGCCATTTGAAACTTATATGATTTATAGATAGAATTCAATGAACAAATATATAATGCATAATATTGTAAAATTTTAATTCTTACAAAAATCATTTTCATGTATAACCACAAGTACCTGTGTGCTTGCAACCAGAGAGATGTAGGATTGCCATTAAATTGGTTATGATAAGAGTAACATTTGTCAAATATCTAGAAGACAGAAATATAATAAACAAGACATTTATATGATTATCATATGAAATAGTTTAATTAAAAATGATCTTTTAAATATTTGCTTAGTATTTTTACCCTTACTTTTATGAGAACTAAAAGGATTTCATAGGGAAGCTTTGTTCTTTGTGTGGAAATATAGCATTGCTTTCCTTCTTGAAGACTCTCCAGATTAAATTTAACAATTGTTAGATTTACTTTATTGAACATGCATGGTATAAGTGACATGGCCTCTAGCTGACCTGTTTAATACTAATACCCAGTAAACAACATAATGTCTGTTGCATAAGTTTTCCATTATTTTGTGATTTTTTTCTCTGTCTCTAACAGGATATGCCCATCTTGGCAAGAGGTAATTAATAAAAATTATTAGTCAATTCCACTTTTCCATGTAATGTTTTTGATAATAAGTGATGTACTTTTTGCAGTATACATCTTTGTCAATAATTTATCATTAAGCATGCAAGTCAAAAGCCAACTTATTATTATTTGAGAAATTGTTGAACTATATTAAATGTTTTTCTACTAAGAATAAATGTTAAAATAGTAATTAAAGTTCTCCAGTTCTTTTTAATTAATAGAATTTTAATAACAGACAGAATGAGCTTATTTAAAACGCAGAACTTTCCTTTCTTACATTGTTTAGCTATACATTAGAAGTGTATAATTACCATTTAAAATGTAATCTTAAAATTTCCCAAAATGTGAAATGTATTTTAATATATTCTTCAGAATAATTTTTGGCATTCAGTTTTTTGGCATTCATGTACATATATATGTGTAGTGGGAGAGTTTTACTATATACCTTTGATTGACCTGGAAGTCACTATGTAGAGCAGACTGGCCTGGAATTCATAGAGATATGCCTGCCTCTCTATATAATATTCTTAATCCTTCTATATGATCAAAATTATGACGAGGAACTGCATTATAAAATTTTCTGAGTTGAATCACAATAATTCTTTAATTTCTAGGGAAAAGTGTATGGTGAGACATTTTAAAGTTCTCTGTAGAAGGTAAAGAATGAATATTACATAAGAATAAGACAACTTTACCTTCTTTTCACTATAAATCCCAGAGAGACTAGTTTGAAGAAAGGAAGGAAGCAAGCAGAGTTTAATTCAGGAGGTGTGATGCAGTCATGACATTCCTGTTTAGAAATCACAGCAGTATAGGAAGATAAAAATATTGTAAGTCAATTATCTCATGCAATAAACTCACTCTCCCTTCAGCCAAACTTAACTTTCCTAATAAACACATGGGTTCTACACTTGGGACATAATTTATTCTTTATTATCTGGGGGATTAGTTGAAACTGAGTGAACTATACTGCAAAGGATGCTTTTATAAGAGTAGTATTTTAATTTTATTCATCTTTACATCTCAAGTGCACAGAAAAAAGTAAACAAATGAAAGCATTTTAATATCTTCACATATCGGAAAACTTTATTTGCTCCTGGTGAGAGTACAACATGTTACATTTATTACCAGAATCAATAAGGACCTTTCTAAACAGCTAAAATTAAAACTAGCACAAGACCCATTCATAGGTATTAACCCAAAGGACTTGAAGCATTCGTGTTGCATTTGCTCAATTCACAATACCAAGAAAATGGGACCAGCTTAGTTGTTCAATAACAGATTAATGTGTGGAACACTCACAAAATGAAATTTTATTTAACCATAAACAAAAAAATTAAATAGTAAAGTTTGTAGGAAGATAACTTGATCTGAAAATTATTATACTGGATAAAGTATCTTAGGCTCAGAAAATAAAAAAAAAAGAATTGAATTTTTAGGCATACTCTATTTTAATTGTTATATGGGTGCAGATGTCTATGGCACATATATTCATATGAGGCTGTGATTATGAGTCTAGGCCATAAAACTTGATGTCAGAAAAGAGGCTTTAAGGACATAGAAGAATACATATAACATAAAATGAAGAGAACTAGTTGGGAAGAAAGGGTACAGGTTGGGGTTGGTTGGGAGAGAAGTAGGAAGGAACACTATTACTGGTGTTTTAATTTAAAATCACAAAGCATCAAATAGAATATTTAAATTAAAAAATAAAATGTTAAACTAACACATATTTATAAAAGTGAATACAAAATAGTTATAGTAGCATAGAGGGACATATAGAATGGTTTTACAGTTCCTAAATATATTTAATCTCTATTTCTGTCATCTCCATCTCACTCTCCATATGTGTGTGTGTGCATATATATATATATATATATATATATATATATATATATATATATATATATAGAGAGAGAGAGAGAGAGAGAGAATCTTAGTGTAGATATGGCAGATCACATCTGTCAAGACAACAGAGAATATGAGTTTAGCATATTATACATTTTTAAAATTTGGTATTTTTTGCCTGTTTCTAGAAGTGTTCCAGGTGTGGTTGCTGTGTCACATGTAAGTGACAGAGAGGAGAAAGGCTATTTCTACACTCAGTGTTCTGATCTATGAATATCTGAATGATTAATAGCCTAACAATCCCTGAAGAAGAGCAACCTGAGAGTATCAATTCAGCACCAGGAGGCTTGGACAAGGAGTTATTCTGAGATGATGACCAGTTTGGTGCCAGGTACGCCCAGACAATTCCCATGACCAAGAGCAAGCTAGAGGCTAGACAAACCGAACTTGAGACTGTGAGTCCCGGTGGCAGTAAGTCCAAGACCAAGGACTGTTCCATGTGGTCACATGGGGAGGCCAAGTGATGAGAAAGCCTGAGATGACCATCAGACTGGTGCCATGGGGCCTGGACAGGAAACTAGCTTGAGACCGACCACAAGTTACCCACTACTGGAGCCCTGGGTGGTGGGGTTCAGATCATCCCAAGATGGACCCTGCAAGGTGCCATAATGCATGAGTAGTGCATAGCACTCCTGAGTCCACTCCTGATATGACTCCAGACACTCAAGAGACTCCAGGAGACCATGAGGAGGAGCAAGTAAGTGATGGAGAAATGAAAGAGAAACAAAAGGGCATGGACACTATTAAGATGGGCAGATCTGGAGACTCAAGGGTAGTGAGGAACACTGATAAAGTAAACAGGTATGTCACCTGGAACCATGGTGTGGTCCTAGCCTGTGCTGCCACATCTGGGTCTCTGGCCCTGAGACAGTGGGGATCTGTTACCACCAAGGGCCAGGCAGATACCCCTGGTCTGGGCTGCCATCTGGGGACATGTTGATATTTGAGTACTATGCAGAACTGGTCCCACCCCCTTATGAGCACTGTGGGAAAGCTGGTCTTGCCCCTAGCTAGTTGCTGTACTCAGAAGAGCCGCTGGGAGTTCAGGTGAGCCAAACTCTGGGGATATCAGTGTAGGAATGCTGTTCTTATCACTCATCTGGGAAGTGATGTAGACCAGGGAAAAATATCTTCCTGAGCCTACTGCCAGTTGCCACCTTTAGCACAAAGAAGAGCTGGCCCCTGGGTTATCAAAATGGGAGAATTGCCCCTGCCCCTCACCTGTTGCAGAACTTGGGGAAGCAAACCATGCACCTCTTTTGGAATGCACAGTGCAGTTGGGACTTGATGTGGGGTTGTGGGTGAGCAAGCCTGACTGCACGAGTATGAGAGGGATCCCCTACCCCGACTTTTGTCGTAACCACCAAAGACTGGCAGGAGAGTTGGCTGAAATGGGTCATGAGAGTGGGAGAGCATTCTGTGAACTTAACTGGGCAGAAGAGTAGAACTGACCCCAATGGCTGAGTAGTGGGTGACTACTGACCTAAGTGTATGAGTGTCGGAGAGCTGGTTCTGCCTCTTTTCTACTGGGCAGTGGCATACCTCTGCCTCATCATTTACCATCTATAACAGGCAGGCGAGCTGGTCCTTGGATCATAAGAGTGGGAGGACTATTTTGCAGAAGAGATAATGAGTATATTTTATTATTTGTTCTATTTGTTCTTCAATTGTTTTTGTGTTATTTAATAGTAAGTTATTTATTTCTGTACATTAGTGTGAAATTTGTAAGTTTTGTATTCTATTACACAAGTAATGGGTTTCATCATGGAAATTTTATGAATACATATGTCATTATTCTTGCTTCTCATCCATACCCTCCAATTCTCATCTCATTCCCCCACTATCCTCTAGTCCCTTTCTACCCTACCATTTCACAAGACAGTCTTCCTTCAGCTTTCATGTCCCGTGTTCCATAGTCATTCCTTTTATGCTCTAGTTTACTTTTTAAAAAATATGAGCAATCTGTATAAAAGTTGATGTGAAATTAAGAAGACATCTTTAAGTCAAGATGTCCTCTTAATTTCAGTTATAGCTGGGAAACAGTAGACTACCCATGACTGGTAAATTGTTCTTCTTTAAATCAATCCAGATTTGAATAACATTATATTCTAACCTGATTACTGTAACAAATATGGAAACAGATAGTTTCCACGAGTAGAAGCCAACAGCATTTACGATGAATATAGTCCTAGTCTAGAAATCCTGTGTGTAGGATGATTTATGTAATTATATCCACATTTGCAAAGTTATAGGTGTACAGGAAATACAAAAATACATAAAATACATTTTCTTCTTTCAATAAAAGATGGGACATTATGCATATAACAATTGATGAGAGCTAGATCCCTCAGAGAGTTCTTTTATGTTTCATTTTGGAGTATGGATTTATTTGTTTTTTTTTTTCTCAAGTTCCACAAAGAATGTCATTTGGATTATGAGAGGGATTGTATTGTCAGTAGACTGCTTTTGGTAATATAACTAAATCAACATCAGTTCTACTAATCTATGATCACTGAAAGTTCTTTTATCCATTATTTCTTTTGAATCGTGGTCTTATTTACATGATGCATATCCTTCTCTTCTTCTTTTGTTGTATTTCCCTAACAATAGTTAACAGCCTATTCTGTTGACCTGTAAACACAGTTACAATGGTTAATATTTTCCTTTTCACCAATAAAGGATCATCCATGTAGGAGTTAGGAAGAGAGTAAGTCTATGGTGTCACATCTTTTGATTTAAATAGTGGTGGGGCCAGCAACATTGTCCAGTAATTAGAGTTAATTGTGTGAAGGCCTGATGACTTGAATTAATCCCTTGAATCTCACAGGTAGCAAGAAAAAAATGACATCCAAAAGTTGTCCTCTGACCTCCATATGAGGGCTTTGGAAACACTCACTTACATTTAGATACACACACATACACACACTCCGAAAGCTAACTAAATGAAATAAAGAAAGAAATAATAAAACAAAAAATAGTAAAACAGAGTTTTGCAGTTGCTGCTATGATACCAACACATATTAACTCTTAGAGAATGTTAAAATTTTTCCAACAAAGCCTGTTCTCATCACCATGGTTCAGATTTTCTCACTTTCTTGGTAACAGAGGCAGATAATTGAAATACTATTAGAAATGATGGCTTTGTAGATATAAATATCAAGAGCAAGACCTATATGTTCATGCCTAATCTGTACAACTAGAAGCTATACTATGAACATCCAAATGAAAGCAGAAAGGAAAGCAAAGCTTCAGCCATTGACCCTGCATGATATTATAAAACTGCCAAGCAAGGTATAATAGCTATAGCAATATAGCAATAGTGGCTTGAATTATTATGGGTTTAGTAATCACTCAAGGAGGAAGACAGAGGGCATGCTTTAAAATTGCTATTGTGAACTCAGACAAAATCTCATGGCAAATGAAGTCACAGGCACCAGGAAGAAAGTAATTGCTATTGGTTTGTTCAATGAATATAATGCATCTTTTAAACATTTCTCTTGGGTATTTATGGTTTTGCTCATAGATTATCACTTCTGGGAACCTTGGAGATATAAATGTGAATATTCACAAAGAAATAAATTAATATATATATTTGATTTATATCACAAACAAAACTCAAGCTTAGGAGAATTATATAAATATAATAATATAATACTTGATAATTTTAAAATCTTGGAAGAAAACTTGGAGGTCAACTTCACATTGCTATTTTTTATTTTTAAAATATTTTTTTATTTTCTGTGTATGGATGTTCTGTCTGCATGTGTGTCTGTATACCACATATGTGCTGGGCTTGTGGAGACCAGAAGAAGGTGTTATATTTCCTGGGACTGGAGTTGCATGCTGTTTTGATGTCTTATGGGCGTTAGGATTCAAATGCAGGTCTTGCTTAAGAAAGTCAAAACTCTTTTTTTTTTTTTATTAACTTGAGTATTTCTTATATACATTTCGAGTGTTATTCCCTTTCCCGGTTTCCAGGCAAACATCCCCCTCCCCTCTCCCCTTCCTTATGGGTGTTCCCCTCCCAACCCTCCCCCCATTGCCACCCTCCCCCCATAGACTAGTTCACTGGGGGTTCAGTCTTAGCAGGACCCAGGGCTTCCCCTTCCACTGGTGCTCTTACTAGGATATTCATTGCTACCTATGGGGTCAGAGTCCAGGGTCAGTCCATGTATAGTCTTTAGGTAGTGGCTTAGTCCCTGGAAGCTCTGGTTGCTTGGCATTGTTGTACTTTTGGGGTCTCTCTTAATCATACAGCAATCTTTCTAATCCTAGTTACACAGTTCTCATTGATGATTAGAAAGGTGTGATACCAAAGACACAGAGCAAAAACAAAAAATAAATAAGATTACACCAACATAAAACAAAACAAACAAACAAAAAAACCCCAACAAAATAAGAAGAGAGTGCATACAAGCATTTCTTATATAAATTAAAACCCAGAGGTCCCCCGCAGTCCAGACACCACCCAGACCTGAAGGGACCCAGTCAACAGTTCTCTGCACCCAAATCCCATGGGAGGGAGAGCTAAACCTTCAGAGGGGCAGACACGCCTGGGAAGCCAGAAGAGGCTACACTCTGCCCACATTTCTGACTCCAGAGGAAAACACCTAATGCCATCTGGGACCCAGGTGCACAGGGGCTCCTGGAAAAGGTGGCACAGGCTCTCCAGGGTTGCTGTCATCATGGAGAACTCAAAACCAGCACTCCACGAGCAACTTGAGCCACGGGACCAGAGGTATGACCAACTTTTCTGCTCCAAACAACCTGTCTGGTGGACTCAGGACACACAAAGGGAAAATTCCTCTGGGACCAGACACTTCCCGTTGTTAGTTGGAGCCCCAACCTCGCTGATCCCGGCCCACTGTTCCAAACTCCTTGGGAGAGAGAGCTCACTGCCAGGACAGGTGGGCACTCCTGAGACTACAGAGCGGAAGAGACCGCCAATACTGCCCAAGAGGAAACTGTTTAAGGCCTCTGGGAACTGGAATATAGGGGCCCTTGAGCATCAGGTCCCAAGAAGTCCAAACACTGCCCTGACCTGAAGGAACCAGTCAACAGTTCTCTGCACCCAAATCCATGGGAGGGAGAGCTAAAACTTCAGAAGGGCAGACACGCCTGAGAAGACAAAAGAGAATACACTCGCTCACATTTCTGATTCCAAAGGAAAATACCTAACACCAATTGGGATCCCAGTGCACAGCGACTCCAGGAAAAGGAGGCGCAGGCCCTCGTTGCCGCCCTCAGGGAGAGCTCAAAAGCAGCCGCCCAGGAGCAACTTGAGGCATGGGACCAGAGGTAAGACCAACTTTTCTGCTCCAAGAGACCTGCCTGGTGGACTCAGGACAGACATCCATAGGAACAGCTGAAGACCAGTAGACAGGAAAGACTACACACCCGAAAGCAGAACACTCTGTTCCCATAAGTGGCTGAAAGAAAACAGGAAACAGGTCTACAACACTTCTGACACACAGGCCTATAGGACAGTCTAGCCACTGTCAGAAATATCAGAACAAGGTAACACCAGAGACAACCTGATGGCAAGAGGCAAGCACAGGAACGCAAGCAACAGAAACCAAGACTACATGGCATCATCAGAGCCCAATTCGCCTACCAAAGAAAACACTGAATATCCAAGCACACCAGAAAAACAAGATCTAGATTTAATATCACATTTGATCAAAAACAAGTTGAAGCCTATAGAGAGGAATCACAAAAATCCCTAAAAAAAATCTAGGAAAATACAATCAAACAGGTGAATGAATTAAAAATGGAAATAAAAGAAATAAAGAAAGGACACAGGGAACCAACCCTGGATATAGAAAAGCAAAAGAAGATACAAGGAGCCATAGATACAAGCATCACAAACAAAATACAAGAGATAGAAGAGAGAATCTCAGGAGCAGAGGATTCAATAGAAATCATAAACAAAATGGTCAGGGAAAATATAAAACGGAAAACGGTACTGGTCCAAAACATACAGGAAATCCAGTACTCAATGAGAACATCAAACCTAAGGATAATAGGTATAGAAGAGAGTGAAGACTCCCAGCTCAAAGGACCAGTAAACATCTTTAACAAAATCATAGGAGAAAACTTCCCTAACCTAAAGGAAGAGATGCCCATAAACATACAAGAAGCCAACAGAACTCCAAATAGATTGAAACAGAAAAGAAAATCCTCCCGTCACATAATAGTCAAAACACCAAATGCACAAAATAAAAAAAAGAATATTAAAAGCAGTAAGGGGAAAAGGTCAAGTAACATATAAAGGCAGAGCTATCAGAATAACACCAGACTTCTCACCAGAGACTATGAAAGCCAGAAGATCCTGAAGAGATGGTATACAGACCGTAAGAGAACACAAATGCCAGCCCAGGTTACTGTATCCTGCAAAAATCTCAATTAACATAGATGGAGAAACCAAGATATTCCATGACAAAACCAAATTTACACAATTTCTTTCTAAAAATCCAGTGCTACAAAGGATAATAAATGGTAAAGCCCAACATAAGGAAGCAAGCTGCAACCTAGAAAAAGCAAGAAACTAATCATCTTGGCAACAAAACAAAGAGAAGAAAGGTATACGAACATAATCTCACCTCCAAATATGAATGTAACAGGAAGCAATAATCACTATTCCTTAATATATCTCAACATCAATTGTCTCAACTCCCCAATAAAAAGACATAGATTAACAATCTGGATATGCAATGAGGACCCTGCATTCTGCTGCCTACAGGAAACACACCTCAGAGACAAAGACAGACCTACCTGAGAGTGAAAGGCTGAAAAACAACTTTCCAAGCAAATGGTATGAAAAAGCAAGCTGGAATAGCCATTCTAATATCGAATAAAATCTATTTACAACTAAAAATCATCAAAAGAGATAAGGAAGGACATTTCATGTTCATCAAAGTAAAATTCCATCAAGATGAACTCTCAATCCTAAACATCTGTGCTCCAACTACAAAGGCACTTACATACATAAAAGGAACCTTAATAAAGCTTTAAGCACACATTGCACCTCACACAGTAAAAGTAGGAGATTTCAACACCCCAGTCTCATCAATGGACAGATCATGGAAACAGACATTAAACAGAGACATAGACAGACTAAAAGAAGTCATGAACCAAATGGACTTACCAGATATCTATAGAACATTCTATCATAAAATAAAAGGATATACATTCTTCTCAACACCTCATGGTACTTTCTCCAAAAGGGACCATATAATTGGTCATAAAACAGGCCTCAAGAGATACAGAAAGATAGACATAATCGCATGTGTCCTATCAGACCACCACAGGCTAAAGCCGGTCTTCAATGAAAATAAATGAAAAACACGCACATATACAAGGATGTTGAACAATGCTCTACTAAGTGATAACCTGGTAAAGGAAGAAACAAGGAAAGAAATTAAAGACTTCTTAGAATTTAATGAAAATGAAGGTACAACTTATCTAAACTTATGAGACACAATGAAAGCTGTGCTAAGAGTAAAACTCATAGCTCCGAGTGCCTGCAGAAAGAAACAGGAGAGAGCATAAGTTAGCAGCTTAACAGCACACCAAAAAGCTCTAGAACAAAAAGAAGCAAATACACCCAGGAGGAATAGAAGGCAGGAAATAATCAAACTCAGAGCTGAAATCAACCAAGTAGAAACAAAAAGGACCATACAAAGAATTAACAGAACCAAAACTTGGTTCTTTGAGAAAGTCAACAAGAGAGATAAACCATTAGCCAGACTAATGAGAGGATGCAGAGAGTGTGTCCTAATTAACAAAATCAGAAATGAAAAAGGAGACATAACTACAGAAACAGAGGAAATTCAAAAAATCATCAAATAGTACTGCAAAAGCATATACTCAGCAAAACATGAAAATTTGCAGGAAATGGACAATTTCCTAGACAGGTACCAGATACTTAAGTTAAATCAGGAACTGATAAACCATTTAAAAACCTCAAAACTCCTTAAGAAATAGAAGCAGTCATTAAAGGTCTCCCAACCAAAAAGAGCCCAGGGCCAAATGGAATCAGTGTAGAATTCTATAAGACCTTCATAGAAGACTTCATACCAATATTATCCAAACGATTCCACAAAATTTAAACACATGGAGATCTACCGAATTCCTTCTATGAAGCCACAATTACTCTTATACCTAAACCACACAAATACTCAACAAAGAAAGGGAAATTCAGACCAATTTCCCTTATGAATGTCGGCACAAAAATACTCAATAAAATTCTGGCAAAATGAATCCAAGAGCACATCAATACAAGCATCCACCATGATCAAGCATGCTTCATCCCAGGCACGCAGTGATGGCTTAATATACAGAAAACCATCAATGTGATCCATTATGTAAACAAACTGAAAGAATGAAACCACATGATGATTTCATTATATGCTGAGAGAGCATTTGAAAAATTCAACACCCCTTCATAATAAAAGTCCTGGAAAGAATAGGAATTCAAGGTAGATAGCTAAACATAGTAAAAGTCATATACAGCAAAGCAGTTGCTAACATTAAACTAAATGGAGAGAAACTTGAAGCAATCCCACTAAAATCAGGGACTAGACAAGGCTGCCCAATCTCTCCCTACTTAATATAGTTCTTGAAGTTCTAGCCAGAACAATCAGACAACAAAAGGAGATCAAGGGGATACAGTGGAAAAGGAGAAGTCAAAATATCACGATTTGCAGAGGGTATGATAGTATATTTAAGTGATCCCAAAACTTCCACCAGTGAACTACTAAACCTGAGGAACACCTTCAGCAAAGTGGCTGGCTATAAAATTAACTCAAATAAATCGGTAGCCTTCCTCTACACAAACGAGAAACAAGCCAAGAAAGAACTAGGGAAATGACACCCCTCTTAATAGTCCCAAATAATATAAAATACCTCTGTGTGACTTTAACCAAGAATGTAAAAGATCTGTATGATAAGAATTTCAAACCTCCAAAGATAGAAATTGACAAATACCTCAGAAGATGGAAAGATCTCCAATGCTCATGGATTGTCAGGACTAATATAGTAAAAATGTCTATTTTACCAAAAGCGATCTACAGATTCAATGCCATCCCCATCAAAATACCAATCCAATTCTTCAGAGAGTTATCTAGAAAAATTTGCAAATTCTTCTGGAATTAAAAAAAGCCAAGGATAGCTAAAAGTGTCCTCAACAATAAAAGGACTTCTGGGGGAATCACTATCCCTGAACACAAGCACTATTACAGAGCAATAGTAATAAAAATCGCATGGTATTGGTACATAGACAGTCAGATAGACCAGTGGAATAGAATTGAAGGGACAGAAATGAACCCACACACCCATGGTCACTTGATTTTTGACAGAGGGGTCAAAATTGTCCAAGGTAAAAAAGAAAGCATTTTCAGCAAATGGTGCTGCTTCTACTGGAGGTCAACATGTAGAAGAATGCAGATTGATCCATGCTTATCACCCTGTACAAAGATTAAGTCCACGTGGATCAAGGACCTTCACATCAAACCAAATACACTCAAACTAAAAGAAGAAAAACTGGGGAAGCTTGTTGAACACATGGGCGCTCGAGAAAATTTTCTGAACAAAACACCAATGGCTTATGGTCTAAGGTCAAGAATCGACAAATGGAATCTCATAAAACTACAAAGCTTCTGCAAGGCAAAGGACACTGTTTTTAGTACAAAATGACAACCAACAGATTGGGAAAAGGTCTTTACCAATCCTAAAACAGATAGAGGGTTTATATCCAAAATATACAAAGAAATAAAGAAGTTAGACTGCAAGGAGACAAATAACCCTATTAAAAACTGGGGTTCAGAGCTAAACAAAGAATTCACAGCTGAGGAATGAGGAATGGCTGAAAAACACCTAAACAAATGTTCATTGTCTTTAATCATAAGGGAAATGCAAATGAAAACAACCCTGAGATTTCACCTCACACCAGTGAGAATGGTTAGATCAAAAACTCAGGTTACAGCAAATGCTGGTGAGGATGTGGAGAAAAAGGAACACTCCTCCATTGTTGGTGGGATTGCAGACTGGTAAAACCATTCTGCAAATCAATCTGGAGGTTCCTCAGAAAATCGGACATTGAACTACCTGAGAACCCAGCTATACCTCTCTTGGGCATATACCCAAAAGATGCCCCAACATATAACAAAGACACGTGCTCCACTATGTTCATCACAGCCTTATTTATAATAGCCAGTAGCTGGAAAGAACCCAGACTCCCTTCAATAGAGGAATGGATACAGAAAATGTGGTACATCTACACAATGATGACAAAAATGATGACTTTATGAAATTCATAGGCAAATGGATGGAACTGCAAAATATCATCCTGGGTGAAGTAACCCAATCACAGAAAAACACACATTGTATGCATTAATTGATAAGTGGATATTAGTCCAAATGCTCGAATAACCCTAGATGCACAGAACACATGGAACTCAAGAAGGATGACCAAAATGCGAATACCTCACTCCTTCTTAAACCGGGTTACAAGAATACCTTTGGGAAGAAATAGGTAGGCAAAGTTTAGAACAGAGGCAGAAGGAACACCCATTCAGATCCTGCCCCATATGTGGCCTATACATATACAGCCACTAAACTAGATAAGATGGATGAAGCAAAGAAGTGCAGGCCAACAGGAACCGGATGTAGATATCTCCTGAGAGACACACCCAAAATACAGCAAATACATAGGCGAATGCCAGCAGCAATCCACTGAACTGACAATGGGACCCTCATTGAAGGAATCAGAGAAAGGACTGAAAGAGCTTGAAAGGGCTTGAGTCCCCATATGAACAACAATGCCAACCAACCAGAGGTTCCAGGGACTAAGCCACTACCCAAAGATTATACATGGGCTGACCCAGGGCTCCAACCTCATAGGTAGCAATGAATAGCCTCGTAAGAGCACCGGTGGAAGGGGAAGCCCTTGGTCCTCCCAAGACTGAACACCCCGTGAATGCGATTTTTGGGGGGAGCATGGGAAGGGTAAGCCCATGTAGAAGGGATGAAGGAGTGTTAGGGGGATGTTGGCCTGGAAACCGGGAAGGAGAATGATAATCAAAATATATATAAGAAATACTCAAGTAAATAAAGTTAAAAAAATAAAATATATAAACCCCAAAAGGTGCCTAATTTTTGAACTGTGTTGCAACTACAGTGAACTGTTTATGTTTTTGAAAAGCATTTTCTTGACTTTTCTAAGTCATTTGTGACAGTCCTCCGGGGTGCTTTCCTAAAGTTCTGATAGACCTTGGTGTTTTTTAATTACTATTAATGAGTACATTGTAGCAGGGATCCCTAGAGTAGTTTGCTGTAAATTCAGTAGATCCCTTGAGTTAATTGGAAGTAGGAGGCAGTGAAACTAGTACATTTTTAAGTACGGAGTTGGCTATGAGGCATCTCTTTGATCTAAGAGCTCTGTATATTTCAGCAATGAGTTCATATTCTTATTAATCCAGATTTTTTAGATATAGAACAACATCTAATTGTAGCACTGGAGTGACAGCAATCTAAACACTGAAAGCTAAATTTTAGAAAATTCAACCTATCAGATGGCATATGATAAAATTATCACCATAATCACAACATTCCATAGTAAATGTGAGTTTGAAGGAATGTGGACATTCTTGTGGAAGTATATTATATATTGTGCCTTGTGTGACAAAATTAATCACACAAACTGAAATTATCTTTAACAAAGCAGAATGGTTAATGTACACAAAAAAGTGAGTCTGTGGTAATTTTAAATTAATTTTATAATGTGAAACTAAGTAAATCCAATTAAGGTAATTGTAATTGTATTTGGAGCACTGAATTTTTTATATTTTATAAAATGTTCTGAGTGTAAGGTATTTTGAGATTATGTTTAAAAATTAATATTTTATATTTATGCTATTATATCTATAATTATTTTTCCTTGTTTTATAAAATAATGTGAAAATGCTTAATAAGCAATTATTGTGATTTGGTGATACCATAATTCTAATTCTGCTAAGCCTATGTCAATCAGTAAAGGCAACTATCTAGCCATCTTGAAAATATGCATTATGAATAATAGGAAAACATTAAATATGTACATATGAAGAAATCTTATAAGTACTTAGTAACTAAAACCTGAACATCTTAAGAATTCAATCTTAAAATTATTCACTAATACTGATCTTTGTAAAATTCTATTATGGTGCTTTTCCACAAAATTATTTTTTAAAGTTAGTATAGAGAAAGGAAAGCAATATTGATAAGATAAATGAAAAAGAAATAAATATAGGAAAGAAGGCATGCTAATAGATTAAAGGCAAGAGAGCACCAACTGGTTATTCAACACAAACTATCTCCCCTGAAGCCATACACAAGTAACACTATAAAACCTAAGCAGGTTGTAGTTAATATATTTAGGAATACATGTATATACATGTATTTATGAAAAAAGAGCGTATGAATCTGAAAGGGAGCAAGAGTGCAGGGTACATTGTAAATTTAGAGAGAGAAAACATTTAGAAGGTGGAAACATTGTAATTAAACTATAACTTCAAAAAGAAAGTGTTTTTAAAAGTCCATAAATAAGCAAGAAGCAGTGGGACAGGTCTATAATCCCGATTACTTCAGAGGCCCAGTAGAAGAAAGGGGTCAGAAGCTTCTGGCCTGCTTGATAGTAAGGGCCATTTGGAAGTGAACCTGTTAATTAACATTCATGCAACTTAATGAAAAACACTATCTATTTTTTAGGGGGAGTTATGGGGCTTATTTGAACAATGGTTAGAAAAAAACAGACTAGGACAAGTTTATAATTGACCTATGTCATCTAATTATGTCTTACCTGAAATTTAAGGCTAGAAAACACTTGAAAATGGATTTTATGACATATCCCCCTTTCTGCTTTAGTGTAAGTATATAAATTCTAATGCACATAAATATTTTGCTTTTAGTTTCCTATGTTTGTTTGCTAAGGCCCACAGATGAGGATGAAAAATCAGTCAATGGAACTTGATTTCATTCTTTTGGGATTGACAGATGACCCAGGATTGCAAATTGTGGTTTTTCTGTTTCTCTTTCTCAATTACATAACCGGCCTCTTGGGGAACTTAATCATTGTACTCCTCACTCTGTTGGACCCTCGCCTCAAAACGCCTATGTATTTCTTTCTCCGTAATTTCTCCTTTCTGGAAATCATGTTCACAACAGTGTGTATTCCCAGATTCTTGACAACCATTGTGACTGGAGACAAAACTATTTCCTATAATAGTTGTGCATCTCAGTTGTTTTTCTATCTTTTGCTGGGAGTTACAGAATTTTATCTTCTGGCTGCCATGTCCTATGACCGATATGTTGCCATCTGCAGACCATTACACTATCCTATCATCATGAACAGCAGAGTGTGTCGTCAACTTGTCCTCAGCTCCTGGGTGACTGGGTTCTTGATCATCTTTCCCCCAGTGGCAATGGGTCTGAAGCTGGATTTCTGTGATTCCAGGGTAATTGATCATTTTATGTGTGAAACTTCTCCTATTTTGCAGATCTCCTGCACAGACACTCATATCCTAGAAATGATGTCCTTTGCCTTAGCAGTGGTGACACTCATAGTTACGCTGGTACTAGTAAGTCTCTCTTACTCTTTCATCATTAAGACTATTATGAATTTCCCTTCTGCACAGCAAAGAACCAAAGCCTTCTCCACCTGCACTTCCCACATGATTGTTGTCTCTACAACATATGGTAGTTGCATCTTCATGTATATTAAACCATCTGCAAGGGAGAGAGTGGCCATGTCTAAAGGTGTAGCTTTGCTGTATACTTCAATAGCCCCTCTTCTGAACCCCTTCATTTATACACTAAGAAACCATCAGGTGAAAGAAGTCTTCTGGGATGTATTACAAAAGACTATGGGCTCTTTAAAAAACAACTTTTAAAATTGTATTATAAACTGCAGCCATACATTAAAAATTAAACTCTAGTTCATCTATTTTCATGATTGTTTTCCTATGTCAGCAGTTATTTCATAAAGAATATGTTTTTTTGGAGGAGCCCTCTAACTCTATTCTACCTTTCCCTCTACTTTCCCATGAAAGATTGTACTCTGCAATAACTATCTTCCTCCAATTACTTCCTAAAAGTACCTCTACGGGTATATATTATTGTTTATTGCATACCTCTTTCCAGAAATCATTGCACTTGAGTTTGATTCCCAGAAACCATGGTGAGAACTTTACCCAGAAGGTTTCCTCTGACTTCCATACATGGGTGCACATGCACTTAACATCCCCACATCACACATTCCACTCTTTTCGCCTTACCAGACACACAGTACAAATTAGGCAAGCAGTTCTGCCCTAGCTTCTTCATGTATTACATAGGAGAAAAGTAGCCCACAGTGTTGTTTAGTGAGTACACTTTATTAGGACTATGGACCAGTCAATAAAGATAACACCTGAACATCTGAAGACATAGAGATACTTGTCTCACAACTCCCTTAATGTGATAATATAAGTGAACATGTAAAGACACATAGATAATCTGTCTCACAGTTCTCTTAATGTGTTAATGAAAATAAAAGCAACAAGACAGAAGAGATGGACAGATCAAAGCATGACAGGATCTGCTATTCAGAAGAGTGCAGACTTAAACCAATCATGTCAATAATGTCCACATATACTTGTAAAAGTTTGCCAAAAATTTGAATTATTCTTGTTTTGCTTTAAAATGGTAAACTGTACTGCATTTGCTTTTTGGTACAGATAAGATATTAAATATGAGCAATTGGCAACAAATCATCAAATCACATATTTATTACCTCATACATTTTTCATTTCTTTTTGGTATTTCAAATTTTCATTTCTACTTTTTCTTGTTGAGGCACGATCAATATATGTATATTTTATATGCACCTTATATCTAGAAAGATGTTCTGTATCTAGTTTTCTAGAAAAGCTACTGATATTGAGTGCAAGATTGACATATCAGTGTTACCCGCTTAATTTTAGAGTGATTACTCTGCAAAATAAAATCATATGTAGTCTTATTAGAATGGGTGGGGATGAAGAGGGTCATAGTTCTAAAGCATCTGTCTTTTTTTGAGGTAGTATGTAAACCATGGTGGAACAAGCATACAAACAAAGTCAGATCACTAGGAGAAATAAATCAAAGCTTAAGTAAAATTAAAAAGATGAAGCTGTTCACATGATAGTTATTGAATCAAATCATTTTCAGTTTGTAAGGCTGAACCATTGAGCTAGCACTTTGAAGTTGTCCTGGATTCAGAATTTTGACAAAACAGCTACTGAGTCACTCTGTGAGGCTGGATCATTGGTCTCTTGTCATTTTGCTCTGAAAAATCTATAAATTTTTAAATATAACATACATATCTCCATTAACATATGTATGAAATGTGCAATGTGCATATATCCACTAAAGATGAATCTCTTTACTCTGAGCAGCTGGAAGGCATCAAATTTATAACTCCATTTAGACTGCATAGCCAAACTATAATATAAATTTCCATCTATGCTATATAAACTGGTGGCATGTAATAATATATCCTGAGCATGTTATAGCCAAAAGATTTGTTGACTGTAAAATGATATGTCTCAGCATTCTCAGAGCTTTTCCAATGTAGTTTGATCAGCATTCATGCTTTCTATTGTGTTTTTCTTAGCTTCATTCTTCATGTGTACAGACAAGGTTTTCAGGAGGCCTTCTCTAGTCAAATTTAATCTTTAATAATTCTGAAGGAATTCACAACTTTTCTTCTCCTGTGGAAAAAAGAGAAAACCTATTCCCTAATGCAACACAGTTCCTGACTTACATTCTGAGGTGATCAAATATAGGCTCATTTAACTCAGCAGTTCTTCCTCAAAACCAGTGTTTTACAGCACATATGCTTCCTGTCTCACTGGCATATAAAAAATGTAAAGTCAATAAAGCATTCTTTGATCAATTTCTGGGAGAATCCATATTCCCCTTTTGTTCTGTGAACATTTCTTTAATAGTGTAGTTAGATGTAAATGGATTATTATATTATAAATTAATCTAGAAGCTGTATTCACCAAGAACCACACAGATAAACCAAGGTTTATTTCAAGCTTCACCTCAATACCTGGACAGTTATTGATTTACATTAACGTCTAAGCTAATCTGGTTTTCTACCATTCCGATCCTCATGATACTTGCAGTTTAATATTGTTCTAGCGTCAGATGTTCTTCCCCATGGTGTCTTCTCACACCCTTTCCTCATGGCTCATCTGAACTTCCCGTGGATGGCAGAAGTTTCTATCATATTCTTTATTTTGCCCAACCATTGGGTTATCAGCATTTATGACAGGAGAGAGAATACATGGTAAGAATTGTCTTCACAAACTTAAGACAGGAGATTCCAGAAAAATGCATTGCAATGCTTTGCCTGATTTGAAACAAGATATGATGAGAGAGAAGTCAGCATTTGAGTAACACAAGGATAACTTTTACACAGTGAATAACATTACACCTACAGTTAGATATTTACAATTGTTTGATCTGTAGGATATATTTGTAACACGCTTTATGTCATAATGTCTAAAAAAGTGTTTCAGTCTACTGAAAACATATGATGGAACACCATCACCTTAAATCTACAAAATCATCTTCAAGATAACCATCATCTCCATTAAATATGAAATTCCATAATATTCCTTGTCAGAACTTTAAGGCAGAAGCCCATTAAAATCCTGAATAGGAATCAATTGTATGATGTACTAACACGTGAACATATTTTAAATTTTAATCTCTGCAAAATAAAACACACAATCTATTGTGTTAAATCACTCCAAGGTGCCATTATCAAATATAATCTGCATTCTTAAGAATATTGGCATTCACCTAGCGATTGATCCTTGACAATATAAATATAATATCAACTCAAATTATATTGGATTGTAGCTGGAGCCTTGTTGTGGTTTGTCCTGAAGTTATCTGTATTTTGATGCTAATTCCACTGCCCCAAGGACAGCTGCCTAGTCACATACTCAGGAATCAGGTGACTTCACCAGAACCTTGCCATTGAATTTGTAAAGTACAGGTGAGGGGCAGGTACAGGACAGAAGGAGGCCTGTCATTGGAGGAGAAGGAAGGATGGGTGGGAGAGAAGTTTGAAGGAAGAGGAGGGGACTAGAACAGAAGGGAGACAGGAGACAGAGAGAGGGGAGAAGCCATGGCAGGTAATGTTAAGATTCTGCTCTGTGTATTTACAGGTTGTTATCAATGTTCTCAAGGGATGGATGGTACCGGGCTTTGTATGTTTATGTGGGCAATTATATCTTATCAATTGGGTCAAAGATTATTGTGTTGTGTGTTCTTTTATGTGAGGGTTTGAGTGGAGTAAAGTGTGCAGCTGGGACGTGTTTCCACCAAAATATCTAGCAGATACCTTGGGCACCACGGTGGGACCTAGCAGGATAAAAGACAACTATTCCATTTTATTTCTATATTTTTACAACAACAGATGGAGAGCCAAGGTGATGGACAAAAATCCACTAGTAATCCTGTGAGTTGAGAGAAAGTTTTTATTTTCTAAGTAAGAGGAGGCCAGTGCCATGTTAAGTCATGTGATATCTTAAGTGCAGGAATTCAAACAAAGAAATGGGGAAGCCACCTGGGCTAGCAGGCTGTAGGTCCCCTGCTGTGTGACAAGTAATGGCAGATCAGAGAGTTAAAGATTAAAAGCTGCTTTTTAAAAAAGTTGTTCAGAAAGTCTTTCAAGATACTCATATTTTTTTTAACGTGGGCTCCACGGGAATTTTTGGTTGAAATCCTAGTTAGACAAGCTACTTCTTAATTACAGGTATTATTAAAAGGTGATTGAGTTTGTTTTTAGAAATAAGAGAGTAAAGAGATTACCTGAATCAGGAGGGGATTTTCATCTACAGTTCAGAACTTAGATAGGGAAAAAAAAGTCACTCCAAGTGACTATTTTTAAAAATAGTAACTCCAAGTAGAGAGTTGTGATGAAATGTCTGTAACAGCAGGGAGAGTGAATGCAGGCATATATTGTAGAAGTTATTAAGGTTAAAGAAAAATCTGTGGCTCCCGGTAGAGAGCTTAACAGATGCATATATTTTGGGCTAAAGTCCTGAGTTTTAAGTTGTTTGTTTGTTTTAGAACTGATAGAAGGTTTTTAAGTTTGTTTTAAGGAGAGTACAGAAATTACCCGAATCACGTGGTGAAATCATTTGGGGATTTTCATCTGCGGTTCGGAACTTAGATAGGGAAAAATTGGTCACTAACTCCAAGTAGAGAGTTGTGATAAATGTCTGTAACACCAGAGAGAGTGAATGCAGGCATATATTATAGAAGTTATGGTTAAATAAAAATCTGTGGCTCTGAGTAGAGAGTTTGACAGATTGAGATATTTTGGGCTAAAGTCCTGATTTGATGTGTTGCTTATTGATACTGGAATTCATAAAAGGTATTTGTTTTGTTTTATGAATTACCTTGCTAAAGGCCGTATGGCTTGTTGATGCTGGCTAGCTAGGGTTTGTGGTTACTTTTGATATTTACCACAACGGGAAGCACAAATTCTCTTAATGTGGGCTACACGGAAATTTTGGGTTAATTTCCTGATATCATAGAGTACAAAAGCCTATCAGGCTCATTGTTTAGCTTACTGCCATTTTAAAAATTTGTTTAGTCTTCATGATGGGTGTGACTTTGAGTTTTATGATTATATTATTACTCTGGGAGAGAGTGCAACATACAAGGTTTTCTGGTTTCAGACTAAGGAACACAGTATTTTGGGAGAAAGATTTTGTCTTTGTGTTTTTAAAAAGTGTTATTAGGCTCTGGAAACCTCACAGAGTCATACTGATCAGATTTGATAGAGGTAGACCGCCTGAAAAATTTATTCAGGAGAATCAAACAACAAGATATCTCGATTTTAAACTTTTATCTTGAGAGTTGTATTTTACAGAGTGTGCCTACTTGGATTTCTGGTCTCAAGGACTTTCAGCTGGGTCCAGTCAGGACACATCGGCTACAGGATTTGCTTCATTCTTTCTTCCCCCTACCCCCAAAAATATCTCAACGCCCTTGTACAGCTTGAAGAAGTTATGGAGGAGTTGTCGCCCCAATTCCCTGGAATGTTGGGGGGCTGAAAGTGGTTATTCTAAAGTTGTTTGTATGAGAAATTTAGAAATGATTGTAATTTAACAGGGAGGAATTAGCTAGATTGAATTGTACAGTCATAATCTCATTTGGTAACTAAGCTTAAATCATTGTTTTGGTACACAATTTATTTGTCGAAAAAGTTTAAAAGTACAAGGTTTAGAGCCAGTCCTTCTATTGTTTCATTACATATTCTGAGTTGATTACACCTGTGAGTTAAGGTTCAAATAGCAAACATATTCCTGACGTTGTGAGAGTGCTTTCTAGATATTATTAAGACATAAAGACAACAGTACAGATTGTCTTATATAGGTAGATGGTTTTCAAAAACGTCAGAAATCCACAAAATTTGAGATTTAAAGTTATTTATCTTTTGTTGAGACATATCTGCTCCTAGCAGTTACCCTTTGATGGATTTAAAGAAGAATGTGAACATTTCTACCTCCGGGTGAGGCAATACTTTGTGGCGAGGCAGCCACTGGACAAATCTGCCTGTTTCATCTGCAAACTAATACTGTCCAGAAAAGGACAAATTATGCAGAATAGTTGACTGATAAACCCTGCCAAGACAGGGTGATCAGCCCTTCAAAATCTGCATTTCAAGAGACTCTCATTTGATTTTGGGCCAGAAGGATGAAGACTTGCACTCACATGTTGCTAACAGGGGACTGTGCTAGTGGAGATTTGTCTCTACAACCTCTCAGTTCTAGAAGCCATGTTAGGCTTCCTATGTGTATAAATATTTGGTCACTCTCAGATTTCTGACGGGGTTGAAGACTGATTATAGCCTCATAGCTTATCAGGCTGTATAACTCTGAATATACGTATTTTATTGGATAGTTATCAGATAGTATACAAGATAGCCAAGATATAATATAGATTTTAAGCCTTTCTTAAGCTGGAATGAAGAACTAAATGTTCTGTCTAACTGATATAGTGATGGACTAGGTTGTTGAGAAAATCATATGCTTTATAAATTGTAGAATGGTAATAATTGTACTCAATTTATATGTAAGTGAAAAGGCTTTTTAACTGGACAAAAAGCGGGAAATGTTGTCCTTTGTCCTGAAGTTATCTGTATTTTGATGCTAATTCCACTGCCCCAAGGACAGCTGCCTAGTCACATACTCAGGAATCAGGTGACTTCACCAGAACCTTGCCATTGAATTTGTAAAGTACAGGTGAGGGGCAGGTACAGGACAGAAGGAGGCCTGTCATTGGAGGAGAAGGAAGGATGGGTGGGAGAGAAGTTTGAAGGAAGAGGAGGGGACTAGAACAGAAGGGAGACAGGAGACAGAGAGAGGGGAGAAGCCATGGCAGGTAATGTTAAGATTCTGCTCTGTGTATTTACAGGTTGTTATCAATGTTCTCAAGGGATAGATGGTACCGGGCTTTGTATGTTTATGTGGGCAATTATATCTTATCAATTGGGTCAAAGATTATTGTGTTGTGTGTTCTTTTATGTGAGGGTTTGAGTGGAGGAAAGTGTGCAGCTGGAATGTGTTTCCGCCAAGATATCTAGCAGATAACCTTGGGCACCAAGGTGGGGACCTAGCGGGATAAAAGACAACCATACTTTTTTATTAATATATTTTTACAACAACAGAGGCTCTTCTTCTGGCATTTCTATGGACTGCCATCCTGAAATTTTGTAACAAGGCAGCATCGTAAGCTTTAGATTGGATTTATTTGGAGATTCTTAATTTATTAAAGGTCTTCTAATCTCTATTCCATCTCCTCCACAATCTTACATTTAAAATTTCAGTCTTTCCTTCCTCTATGTCTGATTCATTCTAATCCCTTTAAAATAGGATATGTGTTGTTGGTGTGATTGCAAGCTGGTACAACTGCTCTGGAAATAAATCTGGAGGTTCCTCAGATAATTAGACATTCCACTAACTGAGGACCCACCTATACCTCTCCTGAACATATACCCATAAGATGCTCCAATATGCAAAGAAGACACATTCTCCACTGTATTCATAGCAGCCAGATTTATACTAGCCAGAGACTGGAAAGAACCCAGATGCCCTTCAACAGAGGAATGGATTAAAAATGTGGTATATCTACACAATGGAATATTTCACAGCTAATAAAAACAATGACTTCATGAAATTCATAGGAAAATGGAATGAACCAGAAAATATCATCCTGAGTGAGATAACCCAATCACAGAAAAACACACATGGTATGCACTCATTGAAAAGTGGCTATTAGCCTCAAAGCTCAATTACCCAAGGTGCAATCCACAGACCACAGGAATCTCAAAAAGAAGTATGACCAAAATTCGGATGTTCCTGCCGCGCCCAACCTCGACCAGCAAGGAAGACATGACCACAGGAGATCTTCAAGCAGTTTTACTCAGGAACCTTAATACAATCCTCTGACCTCTATCTCTTCTGACTCTCTTTCCCCAGGGAATGCCCTGCACCATAGTTAAATAGCTAGCACTGGCCAGTCCTAGCAAGCCATGTGGGTCATGTAGATAGGCTGTCATTATGCGGAAGCTAGCGGACCAGGCAGACATAGCCAAATAAGGACTTGTTTACTGCAAGGAGCGCTCACCGTTGGGAGGGTGGAAGGCAGAAACCAGCGCCATCTTTGAGGTGCAGCATGTCGTAGCTCTCTACATGCTCCCACTCCTTCTTAAAAGGGGAAAAAATAACCAAAAGAGGAGATATGGAAGCAAAGTTTAGAGCAGCGACTGAACGAATGGCCATTCAGAGCCCACCCCACATGTGACTGACATACATACATATATATATATATATATATATACACACACACACACACACACACACACATACAGCCACCAAAACTAGATAAGATTGATGAAGCTAAAAAAGGCATGCTGAAAGGGACAGGATATAAATCTTTCCTGAGAGACACATCCAGAGCATGTCAAATACAGAGGCCAATGCTACCAGACAACCACTGAACTGAGAACAAGACCCTTTTGGGGGTAATTAGAGGAAGGATTGAAAGAGCTAAAGGAGCTTGCAACACCATAAGAACAACAAAGTCAACCAACCAGAGCTTCCAGGGACTAAACTACTACTGAATGACTATACACGGATTGACCCTGGGCTCCAACTGCATTTGTAGCAGAGAACAGACTTGTTGGGGCACCAGGGGAAGGGGAATCCCTTGATCCTGCCAAAGTTGGACGCCTAGTGCAGGGGAGTGTGTGGGAGGACAGTAAGGAGGAGGGATAGGGAGAACACCCATATCGGGAGGGAGAGGAAGTGGGGGCTTATGGACAGGAAACCAGGAAAGGGAATAACATTTGAAATGTAAGTAAAGAAATGTATCTAATAAAAAATACTTACTAAAAAAACAGTAAAATTAAGTTGAAAAAAGAAAATTCTAGTAATAATCACATTGGAAAAATAGGATATGTAAGATTACAATCATTGCTGAAAATATGATCTTTTGAGCACTGATAATAGAAATAAAATTATATGAGGTCTTTATGTTCTCTCTCACTGTAGTCTCTATTTTTTAATTTTAAGAAAATGTGTTTGTAATGGGATCAGGGTGTAGGTATTTTGAAACTTCTATTTCTTTATTAATTTAACAAATATATTTTACTGAATAAGTATACTTTTATTTTCATTAATTTATTATTCACTTTGTATACCTTTATCAGTCCTCCTTGTTTTCTCAGTCCCATCTTTCCATACCACCTCCAATTGCTCCCTACTCCTCTTATCCTCCAGGAAAGGGGGATATTTACCCCCTGTATCACCTCGCCATTATATATCATGTTTATGTAGGAAACTAGGCCCATCCTGTCGAACTGAGGCCAGACAAGGTGGCCCAGTTAGAGGAACAAGACCTAGAGTCAGGCACTGGATTCAGAGACAGTCCCAACTCCAGTTGTAGGAGAAGGCCAAGCTGCACATTTGCTACATATGTGTGGGGAACCTAGATCTAGCCTGTACTAGCTCTTTGGTTGGTGGTTCAGTTTCTGGGAGCCCCTAAGTGCCCAGTATAGTTGTCACTGTTGGTCTTCAAGTGGAGTCCCTATCCTCTTTGAGTTCCTCAATCATTTCTCCAACACTTCCAACTACATCTAGTGGTGGGCTCTGGGTGTCTGAATCTGCTTCCATGACTTGCTTGGTATAGCCTTTCAGAGGGCAGTTTTGCTAGTATCTTTTTGAAAGTGTAATAGAATATCATTGACAGTATCAGGGATTGGTTCTCGTCCATGGGATTTCTCTCAATTTGGACTGGTCATTGATTGGCCATTACCACCTTGTCTGTTGCATCTTTGCCCCTACAGATCTTATAGACAGGACATCTTCTGGGTTATATGCCACATGTGGGACAGGCTCTGACTGGCTGTTCCTTCAGTCTTTGCTCTAAACTTTGCCTACCTATCTCCTCTTATGGATATTTCTGTTCCCCTTTTAAAGAAGGAGTGTAGCATCTGCATTTTGGACATCCTTCTTGAGTTTCTTGTGGTACACACATTGCATCTTGGGTAATTCAAGCATTGGTGCTAATATCCACGTATCAATGAGTGCACAGCATGTGTTTTTTTCTGTGATTGGGTTATCACACTCAGGATGATATTTTCTAGTTCCATCTATTTGCCTATGAATTTCATGAAGAGTTGAAGGGGCTTTTTGATCCCGTAAGAACATCAATGCCAACCAACCATGGCGTCCAGAGACTAAACCACTACCCAAAGACTATACATGTACTGAATCTGGGCTCCAACTGCATACGTAGCAGAGAATAGCCTTGTTGGGGCACCAGTGGGAGGGGAAGCCCTTGGTCATGCCAAAGTTGGACCTCCAGTCCAGGGGACTGTGGGGGATGGGGGATGCATGGGGAGGGAAACCAACATAAAGGGGAGGGGAAGGAGTTAAGGGGCTGAAGGGCAGGAAAATGGGAAAGGGAATAGCACTCTAAATGTAAATAAGAAATACCCAATTTAATAAATAGAAAAGCAACAACAACAAAAATAATAACATAACAAAAACAAAAACACACATAAACACACACACACACACACACACACACACACACACGCACGCAAACTCAAGTCGTTACTCCCATTCAAACAGAGCCTCCAGTTTATAGAATCTAGGACATTGACTGGAAATAAAGGGGACCTTGGCAGTTGTGAGATCCCAGGATGTTGCTGTAGGTTCTCCTCCTGTCTCCATGGGAGACGCAGTTTGAGGAAGGTCAAAATGTCCATGCCAGAGGCCCAGATTCACATGTTCTGGGAGTGCCTGTGAGTGCAAACAATTTTTTTTCCAACAAACTTCTTCATGATTTCACTGGGCATCAGTGATAGAGGGTAGAAACACAGCATCCTTCCTTAAAGATCAGGATTTGTCATTAAAACCTTATAAAATATCAATTCTTTCTCCTTGTGTTTAAGAAGCTAAAGAAGAGGTCAGAAGGCACACATGGTCTCCTTTCACAAGGGGCAGATTTTTAATAATGAAGAAATTTTAACAATTAAAAAACTGCTTATTCCT
Organism: Rattus norvegicus; assembly: GCF_021556685.1. Classification (NCBI taxonomy): domain Eukaryota; kingdom Metazoa; phylum Chordata; class Mammalia; order Rodentia; family Muridae; genus Rattus; species Rattus norvegicus. The sequence continues at coordinate 8,794,900 of NC_141540.1, read as the reverse complement.
ATGAGAGAATAAATAAACACTAAAATCAACCCCCAGTGAACTAGTCTATGGGGGGAGGGCGGCAATGGGGGGAGGGTTGGGAGGGGAACACCCATAAGGAAGGGGAGGGGGGAGGGGGATGTTTGCCCGGAAACCGGGAAAGGGCATAACACTCGAAATGTATATAAGAAATACTCAAGTTAATAAAAAAAAAAAGGAGGTTAATAAAGATAAAAAAAAAAAAAGAAAAGAGTAGTAAGTAGATTAAAGATGAAAGGAATTATACTAATTAGAATATTCTTTATACATGTATAATTCAGTAAAAGTTAATACAATAGATATAAATAAATTCTTTCTCAGAAAAAGAAACAAAAATCTCATTGGTCTTTTAAAGATGCAAAATCCTGTATTATACATTTTGGCTGTTTGTGTGTGGGGAGGGTCTTTATATTTGTGTTTACTTTTAAGTATGACTGTGCTCACCTGAGCATGTATAAAGAGAGGCTAGAAGTCAGGTGTCTTCTAGTCTTTTTTACCTTATTTTTAGAAATAGTTTCTTCAATGAATATGCAGCTTACAGTTTATGGCAGATGATGGGCTAGCAAGCTACTGGTGTTCCACATGTCCTTACTCCCCCAGTACCAACACAACTTTTATTTGGTGATGGTAATTTGAACTCAGTTCCTCAAACTTGCAAAGCAAGTCTTGTACCTACTGAGCTACCTATCTAGGCCATTATTATGCATTTAGTATCTTAATATATACCTGCAAGTATTATAGCTTTGTTTTGACCACATTCTATGATCAATGAAATTATAAGGATTTACTCTCTCAGAGAATTTTTTATGTCAATATGTGCAAAGATTACAAATCTCAATGCTTTGGAATATTAAAGTATCAAATAAAAATATCAAACATAAACCTATATATTTCTCGACAGGGTATGTAAATTACTGACTGGAAAGAATCTGTTGTAGAACTTGAAAATGAATCCTATTTTCTCTGGGAATTGAGAGATTTTATAATATGAATGTGGTTTATCTCCAGATAAGTAAAAGAAACATGAAATAATGTAATATATGTGTTATACTTTTGTAATGATTCTTTCCAATAAATTATAGATGACATCTTGTAAAATCTGGCCTTTCAATCAAGGCTTCAAAGGGGTTTGAAGCATTGTAACTGCATCTTCTGAATTTGACTAATCATAATGGTTTGAATTTCAAATGTTCCTGTTTATAGAAGCAAATTGTAGAGATATAAAAATTAAGTCCATATTTTTGCCCTTCCCCAACATAGACATGACCAATGATAGAAGTATGAATTGTAACTTCTGATACTACAACCTGAGGTATTTTCACAGACCCTGTATTTAACTTCATGCTAACACATCAGTGTCACTATGACCTTCCTCTTAAAGAAGGGGGAGGCGCTTGAAAGCTATTTCCTAGCATCTATTTCTCCTAGTGCTTCTCCGCCAGTCTTTTCATATGGTGTATTTGGTATATAATTTGGTAGTGGTAGATAGAGAGGAGACTTGCTTTTTATATCCAGGGTGATGAGTTAATATGACATCCATGGTGCGTTTTCAATTTGGGAAGCATTTATATTTGGGGCAAAATTATTAGCAAACACTCTGACATTACTGAATATCACTGTCATTTCCCAATAATCTCACTTCATTCCCTGGCAGAGTTCTAGTCCAAATCCTAAACATTGTCAAAATTTTTCAGATTCCACACCCAGGAGTTCTTCAAAAGGAGGATGAACATTGTCTACTGTAGTAACAAACAAATCACTTTCCAATTTCAATGGGATGGGTTCTTATAATCAGCGATAGAATTGGAATGGGTCCTTTCATGTTGGGAGCACAGCATGAAGATACTTGCATCCACAGATTTCTAGAGAAACCAGAAATTTTTTTTTAATTGGATATTTTTTATTAACATTTCAAATGATATTCCCCTCCCTGTTTTTCTGGACATAAGACCCCTATCCCATCCTCCTCCCCTTCTTCTATAAGGGTGTTCTCCTTCCCAACCACCAAACTCCCTTCCCATCTCCCTGACATTCCCCTACACTGGAAGGTTCTTAAGCAATGGCAGTGAAAGATTATTTCCAATGCAAAAAATGGAAAACCCATTCTCCCATCCAGAAAGCTGGGAATTGGAACTGATTAATATCGCCCATTGGGCCAGGCCATATCAAGCTCCTACAACCAGGACTGGAAGTGGCTACTAATTTAAATGATCCTTACAGTCAGGGGCTCCCCAAGCTCCAATAATCAAGGACTGAAATAGAATATCTAAATTACCCTCATATTATCTGAGGATCCCCAAAGCTAAACAACCTTACTGGATATACCTAATAGCACAAATGTTCTCTTTGTTATTTTATGACTGAGATCAGGCCAGACCCTTCCTTTGGCCCTTAAGCTAGTACCATCTAAATTGAGTTTTCATTCTCACCTTTTCACAGTTGGCTTCCTGGCCTGCCATTACTGCCCATAATGTCCTCTTCATTTTCATGACTTCCATTTCCTTCTAGGGATTATTTCTAAAACTTTGGAGAAGAATTGAGTGAAATACTGCTTGGCAGACAATCAATTCATGCCCCTACAATGGTACATTCTGGAAAGATAAAGTTTTAAAAGGGTTGACAGTGCATTATAACTATTTTCTACAATTATTGAAGTAATATTAATCATTGTGATTTTCTGAAAGAAGAAAAAGCAATACAGTGCCAAAAGGTAAAGAGATCTGTCAAAGAGGTGCAACACACAGGCTAACACAGCCAATCAGCACAGGGAATCAAATATATCATGGAAGGGATTGAAGCCTGCTCCCAAAGCTTAGCTGTAGCCATTTTGTTCCATAGATGCCAATAATTTCATATTGATATTGACAAAGAAATATAGCTTGACTCATCAGGGTCAGGTTAACCACCTACCCTGCTATTTTCATCTGGTTGCTAAGAAATTCCACAACCATAAGCTCCACTTAGGGTCAATCAAAATAAAGGTCAGTTAGAACCATTATGTATACCTAGCCCAAATAGCTTGAGTCACAGCTGACCACAGGGCAGTACTCCCTGCACCTGCACATAAGCTTATAATGGTTTTTACCTTTATAAACTGCCTCTGGGAAACATTTTTGATCACAGTCAGCTCTTGAGTCTGGTATGTGTCTCTGATGGATCAGCTCAGACTGAGATTGGTATATGTGTGGGTTGTGGGGTGTCTGCTTGGTCCCAATAGGAGTTCGTAAATTTTTATGTAAACTCAGTAACTCTATATATAACATGACAATTGAACATTTTCTTTCAATTAAATTTCCATAAGGGACAAGAGTATCTACAGTGAGTGAAATATCAAATGTAGATATTTCATTTCATTACTAAAGGACATGAGACTATCAGTGGAGTGACTGGAGAGAAGATTTTGAGAACTTACCTGAGGTGTGAAAAAGGATTAATAAAGAACGGGAGCCTTGAAAACAAAAGAGAGATGTGTGTGTGTGTGTGTGTGTGTGTGTGTGTGTGTGTGTGTGTGTGTGTTTCTGTGTGTGTGTGTGTGTGTGTGTGTGTTACAATATAACTCAAGCTGCAGTCATCAGAAGGGAAGAAGTTCAGTTGACGAAATGCCTGCAAGAGATTCACCTGTAAGGCATTTTCTCAATTAGTGATCAGTGAGGAAGGACCAAGCCCACTGTGAGTGGTGTCATCCCTTGGTATTGGTCCTGGGTTCTATAAGAAAGCAGACTGAGCAAGCCATGTGAAACAAGCCAGTAAGTAGTACCCCTCTATGGCTTCTGCATCAGCTCCTGCTCCCTGGATCCTACTCTGTATGAATTCCTATCTTGATTTTCTTCATGATGAAGAGTTCTGTGAAAGAATAAGAAAACTAAGCCTTTTCCTTCCAACTCACTTTTTCATTCCAGAAATAAAAACCCTGAAACAAATTGGTACTATTGTAGTAGTGTATTGCTATGACAGTCCTGACCACATTTTGGGGAGAATTGTGGAAATACTTTGGAACTTTGGGCTAGAAAGTCCACTGTGTGTTGAGAGCTAAGTGGGATGCTCTTTAAGAACTTGGAAGATAAGAATTTTGAGAGTAGTGCAAGAGAAGGAGGCCTAGAGTGTGAAGCTTCAGAGTGAAATTTAAAGACTCTATCATGACCATCTGCTATTTCGCATTAAGGTTCTGTCATTCTGGTCAGCAGGGAATGAAAATTCTGTAGAAGTATTTAATACAGCAACAGGCCACTCTGGAAAATGATAACATGTAAAGACATGATCCAGCCAGAATGTAGGCATGCCCAGAATTTTGCTATGATCTGCCTGGAACACAGTCACACTGTTAGTACACACCTTTTATCTCTAACAATGAAGGTAAAGTTATTTTGTACAAGGAAGAAGCCATGTTTGAAAGTGATATCTAGGGGTTGGGGATTTAGCTCAGTGGTAGAGTGCCCTGGGTTCAGTCCCCAGCTCAAAAAAAGAAAAGAAAAGAAAGTGATATCTAAGCTTGGCATCATGAAGAGAGCCTATGAGAAGTTATTGAGGAAAGTGCAAATCAGTTGCAGCAGAAGACTCAGAGTTTTGGAGATGCCACTGCCATGGGACTATTACCAAAAGTAGCAATAGCAGTGGAGTGGAACCTGCCAGGGCCCTGGGAAAACAGCTCTGTGTGCTGTAGAGTATAGAATTGGAGAGGTCATCTAAGCATTTGGATGATTCCAGAAGTTCCTGAGTGAATCCCAGAAGGATTGCTTAACCCATAGTTAAGAAATTATAATTCTATAAGACTTTGGATTGTAAAAAGACTCCCTATTATAAAGGGACTGAAATTTAATGCCTTTTAAAGTTATTTATGTTTTCAACGTGAGAACTTTTGGCTGAATAATAAATGAAGCACTGTAGCTTAATAGTGATGTGTTTGTGTGTTAAGTTGACAAGGGGTTACATGTACTGGCTGGTTTTGTGTGTCAAGTATACTCAAGCTAGAGTCATAATAAAGGAAGGAGCTATACTTGAGGAAATATTTACATGAGTTCCAGCTCTAAAACATTTTCTCAACTAGCAATCAGTTGGGGAAAATCCAGCTCATTATGAGTGGTGCCATTTCTGGGTTGGTGTGTCCCGCGCTATCTGCTTGCTAGCAAGAACACGCGGGGACACATGAATCCTTCTGCAGCAAAACATTTTTATTGTATCTTAAAGAGAGGGCCCGGGGCGCCAACATGGTGTGGCTTATATACACCAAGCACGGCGCATCCACACCTGATTGGTCGCTTACTCATAATCTCATAGGCACGCCCCGGAGTGGGCAAAGACCTGGCAGGAAGGCACTCTTGCACATGCGCATACAGTTAACTTCCTAAAAGGAAGTCGGCTGGCTCAGCGGAGGCCAGCGCCATCTTGTAATGGCAAAAAGCTATCCCGGCTTTCCACGTGGGGCGCAGTGGAAGCCAGCGCCATCTTGTGGTGGCGAATGTTATTGTGGCTCTCCACATTGGTGGTCCTGGATTCTATAAGAAAGCAGGCTGAGAAAGTCATGTGAAACCAGTAAGCAGAACTCTTCCATGGTTTCTGCATCAACCCATGTCTTCAGAAGCCTGCCTTGTTTGTGTTCCTGTCCTGACTTCTTTCCATGAGGAACAGTGCTGTGGACATAGAACAGAAATAAACACTTAACCATCCTACTTGCATTTTGGTAATGGTGTTTCTAACAAAGCAATAGAAATCCTAAGTAATACAGGTCTATTTGTGAAGATGAGGGAGACTAGGCAAGGGCACGGGTGAGCAGTGTGGAGATTAATTATGAAAACCTATAATTGCACATATGTATTATAAATATGCCATAATGAAACCCATTACTGTTTGCATATGCATTTAAAATTATAATGATAGGGGAAAAGATTAAGGGGGGAAATATTCACTATTGTGTTTCTTGTAGTTCCATTTGGATTAGTTTGTCCAATGTATTTAGATAAAGATAATTATACATTAATTTGAATGAGGTGCTGTAGAGAGCAGCGCGGCAAAACAAAGATGGCGCCGACATCCAGCCTTGTCTGGATATAAACGACTTACTGCGCATGTGCAGGCTTGTCCCCTTGCTAGGGCTCCCTCTAGTGGTGAACAGCGGTACTGCACATGTGCGGTTTATGCACCAGGTGTCAGTTGACCGTTAATATGCTAATGAGGTGATTTATTCTCCGCCAATCCCTGGAGGACAAGTAGTGGGGTGATCCATGCCCCACCAATCCCTGAGAGATAATTAACATACTGTTGTGTATATAAGTCGAGTGACTTTGCTGCTCAGGGTCCCTGTTCAAGAGAGCTGTAACACTAAGAAGAGCTGTAACACTAAGAAGAGCTGTAACACAGTAAAGGCTTGCTCGCAGAAGAATCCTGTTGCCGCGCGTCGTTCTTACTGGCGGGACATTAGGCACGTGACAAGGTGCATCATTAATTTGATGAAGATTGATTGAAGCTGATTGCTCAAAGTATTTCAATTTACAAATGAAAATTTCTCCAATCAGAATTATAAAAGTATCATGTGTTTACAATTTTCTACAAATTATTTTCATTTCTTCTATGAAGAAATAAGAGTAATTAGCATCAAGGCATGAAGTCAAACTACTTTTACCGTCAACAAGAATTTCTGGGAAGAAGCTGTGTGTCTTAGGGACGATACACTAATTAGAACCTTAGTGCCATGAGGAAACTGGAATATTAAGGATACAGATGCTAACTCCTTTAATTCCTAGCTTAGCCCCATGAACAGCACTCCTTGCCAACTTCTGTGTCAGAAACAAATCCTGTGACTAATAGAAAAAAATTGTTTACATATGGCTTCCAACTTAGTGTTTTAATGGGATTCAGGAATGTTCAAACAAGTAGATCTCTGCATCTGTGTTTGTTTCTTGTATCTTTTCTTGGTTCTTTCTCTTCTGTTTGTTTTGACACATAACAGTGGCTTAATTTTCGTTTATCTTATATTATTTTATTATTTGCCCATGGAAGCCTTTTGGTTTTCTAATGAGAAAAGGAAACAAGGTAGACCAGAATGGCAGGAGCGGCTATGGTTACGAACTGGGAGGAGTAGAGGGAAACTAAACAGTACATATTATATGAGATAATTTTCTATTTTTGTTAAAAGAATAAGAATAATTAAAATTCAAGAGCCATGGAAAAATGCTCTGGAATCTATTGACAGATCAGTTGCTTCTTTATGAAAATGCTCTGAATGTCTTAACTTCATAAGAGTGTTTCCAATTGAAATATGGAACAGCAAGTCACGTAAATATGTTTCTCTGTCAGAGTCACTGAATTTTAGCACTAGAATAAATACCTTTAATTTCCTTTGACAACCAAGCTATGTGATTGTGCACTGACACTATTGAGCAAATGATCTAATTATTCTGGCAACTAATTCTAAATGATTATAAATCTAGAGGGAAACATCTTATTCCATTTGAGGCTTCATATGTCTCATCACAGTACCCTTCAACATGTATTTTCTTTATTCATACCAATAGCTTCATTATGTGGCTTCTTCCTTAGACAAGACTAATTTAATGTTCAGATCAACTCAGATTTCTTAGGGAATTTCCATGACAATGTTCATCACATTCTAGATTAATTTCATACTCTCTGCTTGTCTCTATTTTTAACAATGCAAGTAAATTGCTTAGCAATTAGCTATGAACATAGAATTAATTCAGAATTTCTAACAGTATTTACTTGTACAATACATGTAGTAAATAAATCTATCACAAAGAGAGATTTCTGAGCAAGGACAAAAGAACATGTTATGAACTGAAGAAGCATTTTTCTCCTAGTGATTGAGATCAATTCTGGAGATGAACATAAAGTAATTAGAATACTCATTACGATCTAAGGAGTAAAAGATAGGAATACAATAGTCCATCATGGATATAACTGATATTAGTTATCTTTTTTAAAAATCATGGTCCAACAGCATGCTTTTTAGGCCTAAATTTTAATTCACTGTTTTGAGAATAATACAATCTGCGAAGCACCTGCTTGAAAGCATCCTTTACCTGCTGGTTCCTTAGGGTATAAATGAAAGGGTTTAGCAAAGGGGTAACAGAGGTGTTGAGCACAGCTACACCTTTATTTAAGGTCACCCTCTCCTTGGCTGATGTTTTCATGCACATGAAGATACAACTCCCATAAGTAATAGAGACAACAACCATATGTGAAGAGCAGGTGGAAAAGGCCTTTCTTTGCTGTTGAGCTGAAGGGAAATATAGGATAGTTTTGATGATGAGTGTGTAGGAGAGAATCACTAAGATCAAGGTGATGACAAGTGTCATGACAGCTATGACAAATGCCATCCATTCTATGAAACGTGTGTCTGTGCAAGACAGCTGCAGGACAGATGATGTGTCACACAAGAAGTGATCTATCAGCTTGGAAGCACAGAAATCCAGTGTGAGTCCCAACATCAGTGGGGGAAAGATGGATAAAAACCCAGTCACCCAGGAGCTGAGGACCAGTAAATGGCACACTTTGCTGTTCATGATTAAGGGGTAATGCAGTGGTCTACAGATGGCTACATAGCGATCATGGGACATGGCAGCCAGGAAGTAGAACTCTGTAATTAGCAATAGAAAGAAGAAGAATAACTGAGTTAAACAAGCACCATAGGAAATTGTTTTGTCTCCAGTAAGAATGCTCATCAAGAAACGTGGAGTGCAAGAAGATGTGAATGCCATTTCCAAGAAGGAGAAATTCTGCAGAAAGAAGTACATTGGAATCTTGAGACGAAGATCCAGCAGGGTGAGAAAGATAATCATTAAATTCCCCATCAGGCTCAAGATGTAATTGAAAAACATAAACAGGAAGATCAGAATTTGTAGCTGAGGGTCATCTGTCAGTCCCAGCAAAATGAATACAATCTCTACTGACTGGTTCTTCATTCCTTTTTTATTCTAACAAGTCTACAAAAACAAACTTTAGAAAAGGTACAAATGTTAAAACTTGTTTCCTTTTCATCATAGAAAATTTCTTAGTTAGTTCAACCGATGTCAATATATTTTTAAAAAGTATCTTTTACCTATGTTTACCCATGATCTTTTCTGGCATATCACTAGTAAGTTTAAAGAATAATCATTTCCATTATTGTAAAGATTTGAGTATAATTGTGTATTTACAAATTGAATGTTGGTCACTTGGAATATAAGTTTTTATTTTCATTACTGTTAACCTTTGCCAATTTTTCCTATGCTTTATTTCATTAGACTATTCAAGTGATATTTAAAATTTGAGGGTTATATTAGATAAGTCCGTATAGTCCCAGTATTCATAAAACTTATAATTTAGGAATACACACATATAAAATTTATAAAGAATGAAAACAAAAAAGAATTTTAATAAATGGCAACATTGAGATTCTGGAAGGGTTAGTATGATGATGATTTGAGTTATGTGCTTAGATAATGACTGGGTAACATGAAAAAACACACAAGTTTCCAACTGAATCAACAATTCGACTTTCTAACATAAGGTCTGTTTTGTTGTTTTTTTTTGTTTTGCTTTGTATTTATGTTTTGTTTTAGTATGATTTCCCAGTCATGTCCTCAGAGTCATGACAAGTGAGAGAGGGGAAAGATGTTTATAGAAAGACTAATAACTAACATTTAAACTATCAATAGAAATCGAATATTTCAAGTAAATATACAAAGCTCATACATTTTCTAGAAAGAATGTTATAAACCTACAGAGTCAATCTTGGCTCAGAGAGGTTCTTAGTGAAAGACCACCAACCAGTGGGCATGCATGGGATTGGTGGGCATAGGCCTTCTGCACATATGTTACAGTTATGTAGCTTTGTCTCTTTGTGGAACTTACAGCAATGGGAGAATGGGTTGTCTCCGTTGCCTGCCTTTGGGACCTTTCCCTCCTGTTGGGTTGCCTTGTCCAGCATTAATAGGAAAGGAGGAGGCTACTCTTCTGTACCTTGATATGACATTGTTGGCTGATATCCATGGGAAGCCTGCCCTTTTATGAAGAGAAATGGAGGAGGAGGGAATGGGAGTGCGGAAAGGAGAGGTAACAGAGAGGGATTGAGAATAGAGGAGGAGGTAGGGGAAATCACATTTGGGATGAAAAAACAAACCAGAACAAACAAAAACTCTACCAAACAAACACCCAAACCAACTCCCTAATACTTTATATTTCTACACTATCTTGATGCAGTATTAAACCATACTTTATAATTCTATAACTATCAGAATTTTCTAGTGAATAATTATATTAATATACTTAAAGTTTGAAAGTTCACAAATTTTTGTCAAAGGCATAGGAACTAAGATACCTTGTAATTTCCTCCTAATTATTTTGCAAAGTAGAATTGAATGGACACACAAATGATAGCATGTATTTGGAATTTATTATGTATCTTTGTCCATGTCAGTGTCTAGAATTTGCTTATTGGGCCAATTTTAATCATTCTAACAAAGCCAAAACTTACAGATTTGTAGTGAATTTTTGTAAATCACATTAATGTCTTCCAAATATTTCCATGTAACAAATGGGTCAATTCAATTTTATTTCTTATAAGAGTTCCAAGTGGTGTACCTTTGGTGACATCCCAGTATTACTTCCTCTTCAATATATTTTCATTACAAAAAGTTTTGTGATGTTTCCATTGAGGGCAATATAACATTTTTTTCACATTCTCATTCATATTTTAAAATATGAATATTTAAACACAGGTAGTATGTACTAGTACTAGATGTATAGCAGATTATTATAATATAGGGAAATATATTTTGTAGCATATTAAAGGAAACACAAAGGGAAGAGAAAGATAAATGATCATGAAAGCCTAAAAGGCTTACTTTTCCTTTTTGTGTGAAGGAATTCAAAGAAAAATATTAAACTAGGAAAGAACATTTATGAAATTAATGATATGGGCAATGCTTATTTTCTAATGTACATACAATTTCATGGATGATTTTTCAAGTGAGCATGATCAGAATGAAAAATAACACTAAGAATCTAGCAATGTTTAGCACATAATATGTGATAGCACATAGTAAAGTCTAAGCAAATTGTTGATAATATACATTTTACTGTTAGAATATTAACACAGCAATAATCTTCTTTCTATAAAATATTATTTATATATTGGTCTACAGATTATTTATTTATTATTCATATTATGTTACCAAGTAAGATCAAAGCAAAGATGTATGCTGTGCATAAGATATCTAACTAGGAAATCCTGATTTCAGAAGACTTAGTTTTAAAATATTCTGTCTTATAAATTATTTTCTAAAAATACTTTCTGAAAGCTTTTATGGAAGACTTTATCCATATTTTAATTAGAATTTACTTTGTGGAACCTCTTTTCATAAAGTTTAAAGGCTCTCTTTAGGAAAAAAATTACCATGTCATTTTTTAATAATAAAATAATATAAGCCATTTAAAGTAGAGGATATGTAAGATCATGTATTCTTATCTGATGATAAAATAAAGTTATTTGCAACTGTGAAGTATATGTTATTCTGTAGAAAACAGTACAAATACAAAAATAAAAATATGAAGAATCAAAAGTTATTCAGAGATAAATGTCTTCACCTTTATCATTTATGGGAATTTATAGAAGAAGCTTTGTGAGCATTTGTACTGATAAAGTATTTCTAAAGGAACTGAAGACTGAGACAGGACACTCTAGTGTGCCTGAGATAAAGAAGTCTAATATACCAAACCAAGTTTGGTTTGTAAAATATTCAGCATCCTGGCATTTATTCAACTCTAAACTCTGATATAAACATAAAACATTGTAAAACAATGTTGATAGTGGCTCAAATATTCTTCAAGACATATTGATATTTTTATAACAATATATAATATAATGGTTTCATTTATAAAAATCTGTGCAATTGACAAGTTTGATGGAAATCTCTAATTATATCATACCTTAGAATATTCTCATTTGAAACTACTGATTTATTATGCTTCAACAATTGTATAGACCATACCGTTTCACAGTATACTGCATAGGATAAAAACACAAATCACACTGTGAGATTATTTTACTCACAGGCCAAGAAATAAAACTGTATGTAGTTATATTGGCCATGAAGAATATCACATAAGAATTAAAATATTCTCTAATGTTAAAAAAGTTTGCATCTGACTTCTAATCACTTGCCATTATTTCTCTGTATGTCAAAATCTTCCTCAGTTGTGTATGTGTGTTCTGGTAAATGTGCACTTCCGCCTTTCAGCCAGCATCCCGGTAAATAATGAATGTGGAGAGATCATCTCTACTTACCTCATTCTAACTTGAAATATGTAGCTGTCTTTCATGTTGTTTTAGAGATAACCTTTTTGACTAATTTATTGTTGGTTGGAAGGTGAATGAAATTACCATTTCTATCACTTAATACACACAACTCACTTGTCTTAAGTATTGGAAACCTGACTAAGTGTTACAGGCAGCACAATATGAAAATACACTGCCTCTGACGTGATGGAGAATCTCTGCCTCTGCATCCATGATACAAAGTACATTCTACAGTACTAAAAAATATATACACAAACATTTTATTTTGAAATCTATGCTTGTAGAGAATCTGTTACAGATTAATGTTTGATTATTTATCACAAACACACCTTTAGAATATTTTTACTGTGATATAATAAGTGACAATATTAAATGGGTAAAGATACCCTGCTGTAGGCCAATTAAATTTAAGCTACGTCTTCCAAATACCCTGTTTAATCTTGGCTTGTAGACTCACTTCTCTTTATTTTCATATAATTTTTCCTGTGTTCCACATATGAGAAAATATTTGACATGTCCTTAAAGTATGTCTTAATGTATTGATATGCTCAGCACCAGCTTGTTTTTCTGAGATAACATTAGTTTCTTCTTATTTTATTTGATTTTTACAATAAATTACTCCTTTCTGGGTATGTGTGTATATAGTGCAAATATATCTATATACACACATATATGCACATATACATATATTTATATTTTCTCAATATATTTGTTTGTTGGAAGTCACATAAGTCCTATCCATAATGTAATACTCTGAATAGTGTTCAAATATTCTGTCATTCCTTGTATATTTCCTGATTTCCTTCGGTATACACTTTACAATGGTTTATCTGGTAAGCATAATTATTTTATTTGTCGTTGTTTGGGATGCTTCTATATTGACTTCTGATTTCCATAGGAATATACTAATTACCATTCATACCAGTAATGTATCAGGGTTTCTTTTCCCCTAGATCCTTACCTACATTAGTTTTCTAATATAAGACTTTATTTTGCACTGTTATAAAAATATTCTGATATACCAAGGATAAAAATTGATAAAGCTACCTCTATGAATAAATGATACAATATTGAGTCACAGCAAGAGGGGAATGTATAGAGAACGTTAGAAGACATAGGCGTAGGTAAGGATGTTCTAAATAGGGCTCTAGTTTCTTATGCAATAAGCCCCCAAATTCATAGTTGTAACATTATAAAACAGAAAAGCTTCTGTACAGAAAAAAAAATCTAACAGAATTAAAAGGGAGTTCACCAAATGACACACAATCTTTGGCAGTAACGTGTCCCAATAAACTCCAATATCTAACATGTACAAAAGAGCTAAAAATATAGACCTTAAGAAACTAAATAACCCACAAAATGATTTATGATTTTAAAGAGAATTAAAACAAGCAGAAATATAAATTTATTAACATATCGAAAGGTTATCAATGACTTTTGCCAACAGAGAAATTCAAAATAAGAGAATTTTGATATTCTAGCTTACATCAGTAGAGTGTCAATTATCAAGGAAAGAAATAATGAATAATAGCAAGGATGCAGAGAGCACTGGTGAGGTTCATACCTGCTGGAATTATTAATAAATCATATTAAATTAAATACAAAGCCCTCCATAGCATCTCAGAGTTGTGATATCTCAAAGAGCTAAGCATTGAGCTATAACATGAACCATAGATAGCATTCCTGGCTATATACTAAAAGGCTATCACAGAGATACTTGCAAATCAATATTCACTGTTGTTATATTTGTAATACCTAGAAATCATCCTAATTGTTAGCCAGCTGATAAACAGCTAGTGACAATGTGAAATGTACACGAAGTGAAATTTTATTCATGCACAAAGAAAATGAAAAGTATGAAATTTGTATGGAAATTAATGAAACTGGAATATATATTATACAAAATGAGGTAACTCAGACTCAGAAAGCCCATTAAATTCAATCATACCTGGCTTTGGAAACCTAGTTACCTACCTCGGGATCATGAGATCATGATTCTTGGAGTATAATCTACAATTGCCATTTTACCAAGTCAGTATAATCCCCAACTACACTCTAAATATTTCTCCCATACTCACAGATAAGAAGGTTACAGCTGTTTTTATGGTTTGTCAGGGAAAGTTGCTTGCATTACCTAGATATAGTGCATCTGAGAGTGAAGTGGAATGGTGAGCTAGGGACTAAGCTATTGGTTGTGGCTTGGGATCATTTCCCAATACAACCTGATGCAATTGCTAATGTCCTGAGGCTATGGCCCAAAACATAGAAATTACTTTATACTCATTGATATATCTGATACTATATTATATAATTATATGCACATTATACACACACACACACACACACACACACACACACACATATGAATGATGACTTTCAGGTGACCTTTACTTTAAATAAGCTGAGTAATATTCCATTATATAAAGGTAGTACTATTTATCAATTTCTTCTGTTGGTAAACATAGAGTTTGGTTTCAGCTTTTGTCTATTATAAATAGAGCAATAATGACCATGGTTAAGTAAGTGTCCTTGTATATGATGGAGTGTCATTTAGGTGTATGCTCAAAATTGTCTGGAGGTACATTTATTCCCAGCTCTCTGAGGCGGCTCTACACTGACTTCCATAGTATCTGTATACACTTTCACTCCCACCAACAATGGAGTATTCCCCTTACTCTATATCATCACTAGCATAGCTATCATTTGTTCTATTGATCTTGGGTATTATGATGAATGTAAGGTGAAATCTCTAAGTAGTTATGTTTTGCATTCCCCCAATTGGTAGAAATGTTGAACATTTTTTGTGTTTCTCAGCCATTTGAGTTTCCCTTTTGAAAATTCTCTATATTTGTATACCATTTATTTAGTTTTGAATTTATTTATTTATTTATTTATTTATTTATTTATTTATTATTCTGTAGTGCAATACATCCCAGACCAGTTTCCCATCTTCCACTCTGCCAGGCTCCTCCCCACCTTCCATTTCCCCAAGATTCACTCCCTCTCTATTTCTTTTAAGAAAAGAGTAGGCCCCCCCAAAACAACAACCAAACATGACAAACAGGTATATAATAAGACAAGGCAAAGTGTCCTCATATTGAGGATTAACAAGGTATTTTAATAGGAGGAAAAGAATTCCAAGAGCAGGCAAAAAAGCCAGAGGCACACTGGCTCCCACTTTTAGGAGTCCCAAAAATATCAAGCTAACAGCTAAAACATTTATGCAGAGGAACTGCTGCAGACCTATGCATTCCCCTTAATGGCTAGATCATCCAGAGACATGGTATAACCAAACACCACTGTCAAAAAATATTAAAGACATGATTACTAATGATATTCTGCTATCCTTGTTCAGTTTTCATCAGAGAGGCTTCCTCTGGCAGCATATAAGAATAGGTGCAGAGACTCAAAGTCAGACATTATGCAGAGAGAGTCAAACTGGATGACTGGATTGGTTCCTCTCCCTCAGAGCTAAGGGAACCCTGAGGAAAAAGAGGAGGGATGTTTGTAGAAATATGAGGTGATGGAAGACATGGTAAACTGAATCAACTGAGCAGGGCTCACTGAGATTTATACCACTTTTTAATTGAATTATTTTTTGACAGTCAGTTTTTTAGGGGGCATGGTTATTAGGATGTTAGACTTCTAGTGCATTTGTAGCGGGTAAAAGTATTTTTCCTTATAGTAGGTTACTGCTTTGTCAGGGCAGTGCTTTGCTTAGCCATAAACAGAGAAGCATATTTCTATAATACATAGGAATGAATACAGAGACCCACACCCAGAGATTATGCACAGTGAGAGATCTCAGAACATTCAGTCCCAAAACAGATTGTATCAATCAAATCCCTTTAATCAGGACTCAGTGAACCCTCTGGAAGAAGCAGAAGGAGTGGAAGGAAGAAGAAGCAGAAGAAGAAGAGGAAGAACCAGAGGTTATGTACAACACGTAAACAATGGCATCTAAACACAGCAGGATCTAGTAACATATGAATGCACAGGGAGTGAGGGGGCAAGCATGGGACTTGCATGACTATACACCAGAAAGGGTCCTAGAGCCTAAAGAAGAAAGGTATACAAGTTCCCACCCTAACCATGAAGCTGCCTCCAGCTGTTAATCAATTGCAAATGAAAATTTAGTTTTCTCCAGGACAGTCTCACTGGGAAAATTCATTACTTTTAAGGGTAGGTCCCATGCCCTGTAGTAGGTGGCTGACAGAAAATAAGCAAACATTTTTTCGAGATTTTATGTCCCATAATTATCTGTTGGGGCTTTGTTTGTTCTTTTTCTCCTTTTTCCACACACACACACACACACACACACACACACACACACACACACACACACATATATATATATACATATATATATATATATATATATATATACACACATATGACTTTTAATTGCACAGTTCCTTTTTATATATATTAGGGATCTCTGTTTAGTGTTTTATGAGATTCCTGAATGTGTGGATGAGTGCGACTCTGCCTTTATATATTTCTTGTGTCTTTTATAAAATGTAGTTAACAGTTATGTTATACTTTCCTTATGACTCATTCCATTTCAATTACAGCCTGTGTGCTGTAGCCATTAAACGAGAGCTTCAGATAGGTTTGGATTATTATACCTGCATTTTATGAATTTGAGTATTTATAGTGGCTTGAAATTCAAATGCTCCTATATGATAGAAGCAAACTCTGGACAAAATGAAAATAAAGTTAACATTTTTGACACTTTCTCTACTTAGACATCTTCAATGGTAGAAGTATGAATTGTAACTTCTGATTCTGTAGCTTGAGGTGTTTTTACAGAAGCTACATTTAACTGCATGCCAACACTTACGACCTTCCTCCTAAATGAGGAAGAGCAGGTGGTAAGCTGTTTTTTTTAACATCTATTTCCCCTAGCGCTTCTCTTGCAGACTTTTCAGAGGTGGGTTTTGTGTATAATTTAATATTGGGATGTGGAGAAGAGACTTGTTCTTTTTATCTGGGGTGACAAGCTAATCTGACATCCAATCCACAGTAGATTTTCAGGGTTTGAGAACCATTTACATTTGTGCTACAATTATTAGCCACACTCAAACATTATGGAAAATCACCACCACCACCCCCCTAATATTATGCTCAAGCAGGTTTCTAGCCCAGATATTAAACGTTGTCAGCAGTTTTCCGACTCCATACCTATCATCTTTTCAAAAGGAGAGTGAACATTGTCTGCTGCTGTAATATATTTAACATTCCCCCTCCTGATTTTTTTCTGCTAAAATGCTGAGAGAACAATAGCCTGCCTCAGGAAAGAGCACATCCCTTGCTTATTCAATAGAAAAGATCAGCTCTGAGAACATACATTCACATTATATCATACAGATTAATAATTATATTTATTTATACACATGTGGATGTACACACATGCACACAGTGCCCTCCTCCAACATCAATTAAAGGAACAGAGGCCATCAAATTTAAAAGCAAGGGGCTTAGGTACATGGGAAGATTTGGAAAAAGGAAAGGGATGGTGGAAATGATTAAATTATAATATGAAATATAAAATATGTGAAATGAGTCAGCAATTGTATTGAAATGTGTCCTCCCAGAGCTTTGTTTTCTTCTAAGGATTATTTCATAAACGACTTTAAAAGAAAATGAGAATTAAGGAGTGGGATCCTGTGTAGTAGACTTGCCCTACTCCCATGAAGGGGCATTATAAAAAGATAAAGGTGCTGACGTTTCAATATTTCTCCTTTTAACACTTATCTAAGTATTGATATTTTTCTTTTACTTTTGAGTACCTTAAACAAAAACTCTAACCTATTGGGGCAAGAAAATTTAACCTAGCAATACCACTGCTCTAGCAAGGAATCATATCCAAAGAACTATGTCTGCGTGATACTGATGGAATACAAACACACTGCAGACTTTTAAGTCCTAGGGCTGAAATACAGAAAAACTCTTAGCACACTCTTTCTGGTAAAATTAGTTGTAGAAGAATGCAGCCATGTTTGAAAGTCATATCTAATTTAGGGACAGACAAAATGATAAATCAGAGAAATATTTTATAGGATGAGTTAGACATAGGATATACCTAACTATCTCAAAAACAGCACAGGGAAGAGAAACTATGACCAGCACATGTAGCTCAGCTGACTTCTGTTTAGTCAGTGGAAGTCAGTGCAGTGAGTACAATTATGCAGTGAGTTATGTTTGTTTGTGTGATCACACAGTTCAGTGCAGGTCAGCAGAAGCAGTTGAATCTGAAGAAGAAGAAGTAGCCAGAAATTAGAAAAAATTACCGGAGTCAGTTAAAAGAGTAATTCTTAAACAGAATAATTCAGTGAGAAGCTAGAAAACCATGATGAATCGATCAGCTCAGAGAGGAGTTTGAACCAGAAGAGCTAAGTTGAACTAGTCAGAGTTCAGAAAAAAAAAAAAAAAAAAAACTAGGAAGAGTAAGCTTATTCAGCAGTAAGACTCTGAGATGACAGTTACATTAGGATACTAGAAGTTATATTTATGCCCAAACCCCTTGGGAAATAGAGCTCACCACCCGGACAGGTGGGCACTCCTGAGACTGCAGAGCGGAAGAGACCAACAAAACTGCCCACCACTGCCCACATCCCTGGCCCAAGAAGAAACTGTATACAGTCTCTGGGAACCGGAAGATAGGGGCACTCTTACGGCAGACCCCCTGCAGTCCAGATACTGCTCAGACCTGAAGGGAATCGGTCAACATTTCTCTGCACCCAAATCCCACAGGAGGGAGAGCTAAATCTTCAGAGGGGCAGACATGCCTGGGAAGCCAGGAGAGCCCACATTTATGACTCCAGAAGAAAAAAACCTAATGCCATCTGGGACCCCGGTGCACCGGGGCTTGAGGAAAAGTTGATACAGACCCTCCTGGTTGCTGCCCTCACTGAGAGCTAAAAACCAGCACCAACAAGCAACTTGAGCTGTGAGACCACAGGTAAGACCAACTTGTCTGCTCCAAACGACCTGCCTGGTGGACTTAGGAAAAGGACCACAGAAACAGCTGAAGACCAGTGGACAGGAAAGACTACATGCCCAAAAGCAGAACACTCTGTTCCCATAACTGGCTGAAAGAAAACAGGAAAACAGGTCTACAGCATTCCTGACACACAGTCCTAGAGGACAGTTTAGCCACTGTCAGAATTAGCAGAACAAAGTAACACCAGAGAAAACATGATGGCTAGAGGCAAGCACAGGAACCCAAGCAACAGAAACCAAGACTACATGGCATCATCGGAGCCCAATTCCCCCACCAAAGCAAACACTGAATATCCAAACACACCAGAAAAGCATGACCTAGATTTAAAATCACATTTGAACATGATGCTGGAGGAATTTAAGAAAGACATGAAGAACTCCCTTAGAGCAACGCAGGAAAACATAAATAAACAAGCAGAAGCCTATAGAGAGGAATCACAAAAATCCCAGAAAGAATTCCAGGAAAACATAATCAAAGAGGTGAAGGAGTTAAAAATGGAAATAGAAGCAATATAGAAAGGACACAGGGAAACAACCCTGGATATAGAAAACAAAAGGAAGATACAAGGAACTGTAGTCACAAGCATCACAAACAGAATACAAGAGATAGAAGAGAGAATCTCAGGAGCAGAAGATTCCATAGAAATCATCAACACAACTGTCAAAGATAATGTAAAGTGGAAAAAGCTACTGGTCCAAAACATACAGGAAATCCAGGACTCAATGAGAAGATCAAACCTAAGGATAATAGGTATGGAAGAGAGTGAAGACTCCCAGCTCAAAGGACCAGTAAATATCTTCAACAAAATCATAGAAAACTTCCCTAACCTAAAGAAAGAGATGCAGATAAACATACAAGAAGCCTACAGAACTCCAAATAGATTAGACCACAAAAGAAACTATTCCCATCACAAAATAGTCAGAACACCAAATGCACAAAATAAAGAAAGAATATTAAAACAGTAAGGGAACATGTCAAGTAACATATAAAAGTAGACCTATCAGAAACACACCAGACTATGAAAGCCAGAAGATCCTGGAAAGATGTCATTAAGACTCTGAGAGAACACAAATGCCAGACCAGTTTACTGTATCCTGCAAAACTATCAAATAGCATAGATAGTGAAACCAAGATATTCCATGACAAAAAAAATTAAATAATATCTTTCTACAAATCCAGCGCTACAACGGATAATAAATGGTAAAGCCCAACGTAAGGAGGCAAGCTACACCCTAAAAAAGCAAGAAACTAATCATTTTGGCAACAAAACAAAGAGAAGAAAAGCACAAAAACATAATCTTACATCCAAATATGACTAAAGAGGAAACAATAATCACTATTCCTTAATACCTCTCAACATCAATGGTCTCAACTCTCCAATGAAAAGATATAGATTAACAAACTGGATATGCAATGAGGACCCTGCATTCTGCTGCCTACAGGAAACAAACCTCAGAGACAAAGACAGACACTACCTCAGAGGGAAAGGCTGGAAAACATTTTCCAAGCAAATGGTCTGAAGAATCAAGCTGGAGTAGCCATTCTAATATCAAATAAAATAAATTTTCAACTAAAAGTCATCAAAAAAGATAAGGAAGGACACTTCATGTTCATCAAAGGAAAAATCCACCGAGGTAAACTCTCAGTCCTAAATATCTATGCTCCAAATACAAGGGCAACTACATACATAAAAGAGACCTTATTAAAGCTCAAAACACACTGCACCTCACACAATAATAGTAGGAGATTTCAATACCCCACTCTCATCAATGGACAGGTCATGGAAACAGAAATTAAACAGAGACGTAGACAGACTAAGAAAAGTCATGAGCCAAATGGACTTAACGGATATTTATAGAACATTCTATCCTAAAGCAAAAGGATATACCTTCTTCTCCGCTCCTCATGGTACTTTCTCCAAAATTGACCATAAAATTGGTCATAAAAGAGGCTTCAACCGATAAAGGAAGTTAGAAATAAACCATGTGTCCTATCAGACCACCACGGGCTACAGCTGGGCTTCAATAACAATTAGGGAAGAATGCCCACATCTACATGGAAGTTGAAAATGCTCTACTCAATGATAACCTGGTCAAGGAAGAAATAAAGAAAGAAATCAAAGACTTCTTAGAATTTAATGAAAATGAAGGTACAACATACCCAAACTTATGGGACACAATGAAAGCTCTGCCAAGAGGAAAACTCATAGCTCTGAGTGCCTCCAGAAAGAAACAGGAGAGAGCATATGTCAGCAGCTTGACAGCACACCAAAAAGCTCTAGAAGAAAAAGAAGCAAAGGAGGAGTAGAAGGAAGGAAATAATCAAACTCAAAGCTGAAATCAACCAAGTGGGGGAAAAAAGGACCATAGAAAGAATCAACAGTTGGTTTTTTGAGAAAGTCAACAAGAGAGATAATCCCTTAGCCAAACTGATGAGAGGACAGAGAGAGGGTGAACAAACTAAAAAATCAGAAGTGAAAAGGGAGACATAACTACAGAATGAGAGGAAATTCAAAACATCATCACACCCTACTACAAAAGCCTATATTCAACAAAACTTGAAGATCTGCAGGAAATGGACAATTTCCTAGACAGGTACCAGTCTGTGAAGTTAAATCAGGAACAGATACACCATTTAAACAACCCCATAACTCCTAACGAAATAGAAGCAGACATTAAAGGTCTCCCAACCAAAAAGAGCCCAGGTCCAGACAGGTTCAGTGCTGAATTCTATCAGACCTTCGTAGAAGACCTCATACCAATACTATCCAAACTATTACAGAAAGTTGAAACAGATGGAGCACTACCGAATTCCTTCTATGAAGCCACAATTACTCTTTTACCTAAACCGCACAAAGACCAAACAAAGAAAGAACTTCAGACAAATTTCCCTTATGAATATCGATGCAAAAATACACAATAAAATTCTGTCAAACCGAATCCAAGAGCACTTCAAAACAATCATTCACCATGATCAAGTAGTCTTCATCCCAGGCATGCAAGGATGGTTTAATATATGAAAAACCATCAACATAATCCATTATATAAACAAACTGAAAACACAAAATCACATGACTATTTCATTAGATGCTGAGAAAGCATTTGACAAAATTCAACACCCCTTCATAATAAAAGTCCTGGAAAGAATAGGAATGCAAGGTAGATAGCTAAATATAGTAAAAGCCATATACATCAAACCAGTAGCTAATATTAAACTAAATGTAGAGAAACTTGAAGCAATCCCACTAAAATCAGGGACTAGACAAGGCTGCCCACTCTCTCCCTACTTATTCAATATAGTTCTTGAAGTTCTAGCCAGGGCAATCAGACAACAAAAGGAGATCAAGGGGATATGGATTGGAAAAGAAGAAGTCAAAATATCATTATTTGCAGGTGATGTGATAGTATATTTAAGCGATCCCAAAAGTTCCACCAGAGACCTACTAAACCTGATAAACACCTTCAGCAAAGTGGCTGGCTATAAAATTAACTCAAATAAGTCAGTAGCCTTCCTCTACACAAAAGAGAAACAAGCTGAGAAAGAAATTAGAGAAACGACACCCTTCATAATAGTCCCAAATAATATAAAATACCTCAGTGTGACTTTAACCAAGCAAGTAAAAGATCTGTATGATAAGAACATCAAGCCCCTGAAGAAAGAAATTGAAGAAGACCTCAGAAGATAGAAAGATCTCCCGTGCTCTTGGATTGGCAGGATTACCTGTCCCGCGCTAAGTCTCACCAGCAGGAACGACGCGGCACACACAGGATCCTACTGCAGAAAAGCTTTAATGCCTCTTGAGAGGGAGAGCATAAGCTTACAATGCGGAGACGCCGAGTGAGGAATAACCGTCCCTTATATAGGAAACTATCCTCGCCTAGGACGTGTCACTCTCTGACTGGTCGCTGCCAATTATGCCAGATGACGTACCAAAGCGTACATGTCCCTTTGAGTAGGCAAGTTACCAGGCGCCTGCGTATTGCCCTTTTTACTAGGTGTGTTCTGCCGGATGCCGGTGACATCTTGTAATAGAGTATGTGAGGACAGCTCCTCACATATGTGAGGACAGCTCCTCGGACAGCTCCTCACATCTGTGAGGACAGCTCCTCAGACAGCTCCTCACAATTACCATAGTAAAAATGGACATTTTACCAAAAGTGATCTACAGAGTCAATGCAATTCCCATCAAAATACCAATCCAATTCTTCAGGGGGTCAGACAGAACAATTTGCAAATTCATCTGGAATGACGAAAAACCCAGGATAGCTAAAACAATCCTCAACAATAAAGGGACTTCTGGTGGAATCACAGTCCCTGAACTCAAGCAATATTACACAGCAATGGTGATAAAAACTGCATGGTAATGGTACAGAGACAGACAGATAGACCAGTGGAATAGAATTGAAGACCCAGAAATGAACCCAAACACGTATGGTCACTTGATTTTGACAAAGGACTCAAAACCATCCAATGGAAATAGATAGCATTTTCAGCAAATGGAGCTGGTTCAAATTGGTCAGGATGTAGACAAATGCAGATTGATCCATGCTTATCACCCTGTACAAAGCTTAAGTCCAAGTGGATCAAGGACCTTCACATCAAACCAGATACACTCAAACTAATAGAAGAAAATGTGAGGAAGCATCACGATCACATAGGTACTGGAGAAAATTTCCTGAATAAAACACCAATGGCCTATGCTCTAAGATCAAGAATCAACAATGGGATCTTATAAAACTGCAAAGCTTCTGCAAGGCAAAGGACACTGTTGTTAGGACAAAAAGGCAACCAACAGATTGGGAAAAGATCTTTACCAATCCTACAACAGATAGAGGGCTTATGTCCAAAATATACAAAGAACTCAAAAAGATAGACCGCAGGGAGACAAATAGTCCTATTCAAAAGTGGGGTTCAGAGCTAAACAAAGAATTCACAGCTGAGGAATGCTGTATGGCCGAGAAACACCTAAAGAAATGTTCAACATCTTTAGTCATAAGGGAAATGCAAATCAAAACAACCCTGAGATTTCACCTCACACCAGTGAGAATGGCTAAGATAAAAAAAACTCAGGTGACAGCAAATGCTGGCGAGGATGTGGAGAAAGAAGAACACTCCTCCATTGGTGGTGGGACTACAAACCTGTACAATACTTCTGGAAATCAGTCTGTAGGTTACTCAGAAAATTGAACCTTGAACTACCTGAGGACCCAGCTATACCTCTCTTGGGCATATACCCAAAGGTGCCCCCAACATATAACAAAGATACATGTTCCACTATGTTCATAGCAGCCTTATTTATAATAGCCAGAAGGTGGAAAGAACCCAGATGCCCTTCGACAGAGGAATGGATACAGAAAATGTGGTACATCTACACAATGGAATATTATTCAACTGTCAAGAACAATAACTGTATGGAATTCTTAGGCAAATGGATGGAACTGGAAAATATCCTGAGTGAGGTAACCCAATCACAGAAAAACACGCATGGTATGCACTGATTGATAAGTGGCTATTAGCCCAAATGCTTGAATTACCCTAGATGCACAGAACACATTAAACTCAGGAAGGATGACCAAAATGCAAATGTTTCACTCCTTCTTTAAAGGGGAACAAGAAAACCCTTGGCTGGGAATAGGGAGGCAAAGTTTAGAAGAGTGGAAGAAGGAAAACCCATTCAGAGCCTGCCCCACATGTGGCCCATACATATACAGCCACCCAATTAGATAATATGGATGAACAATGAAGTTCAGGCTGACAGGAACCGGATATAGATCTCTCCTGAGAGACACAACCAGAATACAGCAAATACATAGTCGAATGCCAGCAGCAATCCACTGAACTGAGATCGGGACCCCCATTGAATGAATCAGAGAAAGGTCTGGAAGAGCTTGAAGGGGCTCGGGACCTCATATGAACAACAATGGCAACCAACCAGAGCTTCCAGGTACTAAGCCACTACCCAAAGACTATACGACAGACCCTTGGCTCCAACCACATAGGTGGCAATGAATAACCTAGTAATAGCACCAGTGGAATGGGAAGCCCTTGGTGCTGCCAAGACCGAACCCCCAGTGAACTTGATTGTTGGGAGGAGTGTGGTAATGGGGGAAGATGGGGAGGGTAAGCCGATATAGAAGGGGAGGTGTAGGGGTCATGGGGATGTTGGCCTGGAAACCGGGAAGGGGAATAATACTCGAAATGTATAAAAGAAATACTCAAGTTAATAAAGATAAAAGAGAAGTTATATTTACATATTATCAAAAAGATATAAAAGCTGGCAGAGGGTAGTGTTATTCCAAAGCTAACATTAATTCAAACTCTAACCCTGACCTAAAAACTAAACCTAGATCTAAACCTGAGCCCTACCATTACCTTGCCCTTAAACTTAACCTTACACTTGCATTTATCTGTTCTGTGAACTCCACCTGTACTCTAACCCAGAATATGACCACTACACCTATGTAAAACCCAATACCAAACACAAACCCGGCTGCCAAACATAACACAGAACCTATCCCTACAGCTATCCTAATCCCTACCCTTTGCATAGATAGGCCTCTCCATCAAATCAGTACAGGGGGCAGATTACACCTTGGGAGACCTCAAAATTATTTGCAGTCTGGAAATCCATATATAAAGGAAATATGGAATTTTTAAAATTAGAAATTTTATTTTTAATTAAAAACTTGCAAATTATAGTGATTTGATTGTGTTGTTTTTCCTTCTGAGCGCCTCTCTGATCCTTCCAAACTCTCTAAATACCTAACTTTATGTTCTCTCAGTCAAAAAAGTGAAGAAGGAGAGAATACCAATAAGACCAAATAAGAAAACAAAAGATCCTTCAAGTCACACAGAAAGCATGAGATCCTGATTGTGTGGGCAGGAAAGGCAAATTTCTCTAATCCGGCTGAAAAAAACCACAGATGGATACTGGATTTAATTGCAAACACATTGGAATGTGTTAAAGGAGTCAGCAGTAGAAAGAGATCTGAAGGGATTTAAAAAGGAAAGGGTTTTAGGCAACTTGAGTCTTGGAAGGAGAAGGGAGACCACCTATAGGAAGGAACAGAACTGGGGAGGGAGTTGAAAAGGTGTGGGGAGAATTTTAGAAAAATCAAATAGTTACATGAGTATATGAGAATATCATAATGAAGGTTATGACTTTGTGAGGGGATTTTAAAAATGGATAAAAATTATGTGTTGTCCCAGAGGTTGTGTTTTCACATTTTTATTTATATCCAGGAAAAAAAAAAGAAAAAGAGGCTTCTCATCAAAGGCAACTTTAATATTAATTTCCTTCATTCATTTCACAAATTCATCCTAAGCAAGCTTCCTTCTAGAAGACCAATTTTATCTTTAAATTGACTCAGATTTCCTAGTTATTTTCCACAACAGTATTCGTCACATTATAGACTAGTTTTATGCTCTGTAATTGTCTCTATTTTTAGTAATGCAAAATATTAAACTGAAAATAAAATACCAGCAATTAATAATGACATATAGTTAGTTTAGAACCTCTGATAGCATTTAATTATACAATACGTTTAGTAAATAAACCTATCGTTAGAAAAGAGATTTCAGAGCAAAAATAAAATTAAACAATATGGACTGAAGAAGCATTTTACTCCTAATTATTCATAAGATCGATTCAGAAAGATCAACATAGAACAATTTGAAAACTCACTATGATTTAAGTAATAAAGGAGAGATATAAAATGGGCCATCATGGATATATATATATATATATATATGTATATATATGTATATGTATATATATATGTGTGTGTGTGTGATTAATAATTAATAATAATTAGTGCCATATATATGGCATCAATTTTCATTATTTAGTCAAGTCCCATTAGCATGCTTTTTATTCCTGCCTTTCCCCCCTTTTTTGTCTTTTGTTTTATTTTATTAGTTAGTTTATTTATCTACATTTCAAATGTTATCCCCCTTCCCAGTTAAATCCCCTGTTCCCTCCCAAATCCCCCTGCTTCTATCAGGGTACTCCCCGACTCATCTACCCTCTTCTACTTTAGCACTCTAGCATTCCCTGATGCTGGGTCATTGAGCCTCCACTGGACCAAGGGGCTCCCCTCCCATTGGTGCCAGAGAAGATAATCCTCTGCTACGTATGCAGCTGGAGTCATGGGCCCCTCTGTGTGTACTCTTTGGTTGGTGGTTTCGCAACTGTAAGCTTTTGGTGTCTGGTTGGTTGGTAATGTTGTTCTTCCTATGGGGATGCAAACTTCTGCGTGTCTTTCAGTTCTTTTCCTAAATGTTCCATTGGGGTCCCCTGCTCAGTAAGATGGTTGGCTATAGACATCTGCATCTGTTTTGGTCAACCTTTGGTAAGCCTCTTAAGGGACAGTTATACCAGGCTCCTTTCTGCAAGCACTTCTTGGAATCAACAATAACGTCTGGGTTTGGTGTCTGTATGTGGGATGGATCTCTACCTGGGATAGTGTCTGGATGGCCTTTTACTCAGTCTCTGTTCCATACTTTGCCCCTGAATTTCCTTATGATAGGAGCGATTCTGGATTAATATGTTTGAGATGATTGGATAACCCCATCCCTCAACTGATGGCTGTGCCTAACCTGTGAATATGATCTCTACAGATCAGGTTCTCTCTGCCCTTCGTTGGGTTCTTAACTCACTGTTTGAGAATAACACAATCTGTGAATCACCTGCTTGAAAGCACCCTTCACCTGCTGACTCCTTAGGGTGTAAATGAAAGGGTTAACAATGGAGCCTCTGAGGTATTGAGAACAGCTACACCTTTATTTAAAGTCACCCTCTCTTTGACTGATGTTTTTATGTACATGAAAATGCAACTCCCATAAGTAATGGAGACAACAACCATGTGTGAGGAGCAGGTGTAAAAGGCCTTTCTCCATTGTTGAGCTGAAGGAAACTTTAGAATAGTTTTGAGGTTGAGTGAGTAGGAGAGAATCACTAAGATCAAGGTGATGATAAGTGTCAGTACAGCTACAACAAAAGTCATCCATTCTATGAAATGTATGTCTGTGCAAGACAACTGCAGGACAGGAGAAGTGTCACACAGAAAGTGATCTATAGTTTTCGAAGCACAGAATTGCAGTTTGAGTCCCAACATTAAAGGGGGAAAGATGGATAAAAACCCAGTCACCCAGGAGCTAGTAGGTGGCACACTTTGCTGTTCATGATGATGGGGCAGTGTAATGGTCTGCAGACTACGTAGTGATCATAGGACATGGCAGCCAGGAGGTAGAACTCTGTGATAAGTAGTAGAAAGAAGAAGAATAATTGAGCTACACAAGCATTGGAGGTAATTGTTTTGTCTCCAGTGAAAATGCTAATCAAGAATCATGAAATACAGGCAGTTATGAATGCAATTTCCAAGAGGGAGAAATTTGGGAAAAAGAAGTACATGGGAGTCTTGAGGCAAAGATCCAGCAGAGTGAGGAAGATAATTATTAAGTTCCCCATTAGTCTCAAGATGTAATTGAAAAACTTAAACAGGAAGATCAGAATTCGAAGCTGAAGATCATCTGTCAATTCAAGTAAAATGAACACAATTTTTACTGACTGGTTTTTCATGTTTTTTTTTTTTTCTTGTTTTATGAAGTCTACAGAAAAAAAAAACAAAAACAAACAAACAAAAAAAAAACAAAAGCAGCAGCAACAACGTCATCAACAACAACAAGAACAAACTCAAAAACTAAATTTATAAGTTGTTCTTTTTCATCCTAGAAAATTCTATTTTTATAAGTTTGAAGGGTATACAAATAATTCACATTAATATTTCAGACTTTATCCCATGTGCAAATACTCTGCCTTTTCAGCATGTTTCTTTGTCTGTACAAATTTAGAGGAGCTATATCAGTCATTTGAAATATAACTCCTTGGCATCACTAATATTCACCTGTGGCCATCATTTCCATACGTTATCTAAATGGATTTCCCAGGTGTGTAATATTTCAGAATTTCAAAATTTTGATATTTCAAAATTTCAAAATAAGGGGCTAGAGAGATGGCTCAGTGGTTAAGAGCACTGACTGCTCTTCCAGAGGTCCTGAGTTCAAATCCCAGCAACCACATG
The DNA here is from genome assembly GCF_021556685.1 of Rattus norvegicus. Taxonomy (NCBI): domain Eukaryota; kingdom Metazoa; phylum Chordata; class Mammalia; order Rodentia; family Muridae; genus Rattus; species Rattus norvegicus. Next base: position 8,765,502 of record NC_141540.1, on the reverse strand, counting down.
GTGGCTCACAACCACCTGTAATGGGATCCGATGCCCTCTTCTGGTGTGTCTGAGGGCAGCTACAGTGTACTCATGCAAAATGAATAAATAAATCTTAAAAAAAAATTAAAAATTTCAAAATGAAATGCAAAAAGAATGACAAAATTTTTATAGGAGATTCTTATATTCTCAGGAACCATAAAACTAATGATTTAAATGTGTGTATATCTATCTATCTATCTATCTATCTATCTATCTATCTATCTATCTATATCTATACATATATATATACATATATATATGAAATTTCTAAGAAGGAAAAACTGCAAAAATTAAAATAAACTTAAGTCTAACAGAGTCAAGCAAAATCTTTAAACTGAGTTATCAGTTAAACGTTCAGCTATAAAAACTCTTCCTTTAGTATGTTTTCCCATGCCTATTCACTATTCATTGATGGGTTTGAGGGGGGAAAATAGAACTAATAACCTATAAATTGAAAAATAATATTTCAAGTATATATGCAAAGTTTATTCATATTTACAGCTAGATGATACAATTATCTTATATTCTTAGAGTAGTTCATTCAATATTAATCGCTCATTTATTCTACCATGTTTACAATCTTAAGTGACAAAAATAAAATGTGTGTGTAAATAATTAGCATATTCTTAAAAGTTCTAAAATATTTTCTGTATACCATAAAGGAATTAAGATGGCACATAGTACCCAATTAAACTTTTAAATTAAAATGACACATGAAAAACAATATATACCTGTCTTTAATAAACACATCTGCTTGCTGGCAACTAGAATTGGTTTATTGAGTTTATTTCATTCAGTACAATGAAGCTTAAACTAACTCATTCTTAGTGGTTTTGATTTATGGTTAATGATATTTTTTCAGATATTTCCATGAAACTAATACAGGTAAGGACACTTGTTTTACTTATGTGAATTTCAAATTATTCATTTTTGCTGAATAACTAGATAACACTTCCTTTCTAATATAATTTTATTTGGGAAAGTTTGATGAAAGTTGGCGGGCAACATAGAACCATTTCTACATTTTTGTGGTTTTAAAATAAATAGAGCATACTTGTGTGAAATGTACAGGAAATTGTTGTACAAATAGAGAAATGTGTACCTATCTTTACACATAGGTATGTGAAGAAAATCATGAATAAAGAAAATGATAGGAATACCTAAAATGTTTACTTTTTAAATTAATGTTAACTAAGAGAAGGAAAGTAAGTTCAATATTGAGGAAGATAATTTCTTAACATAAGTGTACAATATCAATGACCCTTTTAAAACAGAGCATGTTTATGTTTCTAATGTACATCTTGCTTATTTCCTAGTGTACAAAAGCCTTATCATGTCCCAAGAGAGCAGAAAGAAAAAGTACGTAGAAAGGCCATAGCAACTTTTAAGCCCAACACATGATAGTATTGAAATGAACACAGATATTTACACAGTATATATAATATCATAAGAATGCTGAAACACAACAATTTTTTTTCTCTACTGAGAAATATGTATGTATGTGCGTGGGTTTGTGTGTATGTGAGTGTGTCTGTATATACACACATTGTATACACACATAAACATATATAACCATTTGACCAACTTTTATTCCTAATGATAAATGAGTATAATCAAACATTAAAAAAAACCTTCTGATTTGAATTTTCTGCAGTGGAAAAACAGAGATATTTTCAGAAGTCATAGTTTTAAAATTATTCTTTTTTATATAGGATCTTATCCAAAATTCTACTCAAATTTTAATTTTAATTCAGTTTGTATAACATTTCTACTATAAAGACTTAATTACATATCTAGTGAAAGTTTCCTAGTAGGTGCTTTTTAAATCATCATAATGAAATGACAAACATATTAACTAAAAGATGTTTTTAAATATATGTAGTTTTATATTGAGGATGATCTACAGAATAATTTGCATCCAGTGAAGCATAAATTATTCATTAGAACACAGTAAACATATAAAAAAGAAAGAGTAATTGAAAATAAAAGTCCTCTTCATTATCCACTTGAATTTACAGAAGAAGGCATCTGAGCATTTGGATATCTGAAAATAGAAGACTTCAGACAGAGCACTCTAGGCAGATGAAGCAGTCTTAGATAAAGAAACTTTATGTGCCAAACCAGCTTTGGATTGAAAACATTTTCAGCATCCTTTTATTTATTCATCTCTTATATAACAATATGATTAATAATATAATGCTTACTATGGAATTTCATTATTTGGAAATAGGGCTTTGTTCTGCTTCAGCAATTACATATAGTACACATCCTCACAATATGTACTGAAAGGGATATCAAACAAGGAGTACTATGAGATGATGTGATCACAGTCTAATAAATATAATTGCATTTAGTTTTATTAGATACTATGAATGTTCTATAAATTTAAAATATATTTACTGTTGCATCATTACTACATCTCACTGGTAAACAGTTTACAGTTATCTCTCAACAAAAAATTTAAAAAAGTAGCTTTTCATTGGCTTAACAGTATTCCTCAGCTTCACGTGCAGATTCCTGGTAAATGTGCACTTCTGTCTTTCAGCCGGAATGCTGGTAAATAATGAATATGGATCTCTATTCACCTCATTCTAACCTAACATATATGGTTGTCTTTTGTACTATCTTGGAGATAATATTTTTGGCTAATTTATTGCTTGGTAGAAAGGTTCATGAAATCACCATTTCTATCACTTACTACATACAACTCACTTGTCTGTAGTATTATAAACCTCAGTGTAACACACAGCACAATATGAAAATTTACTGTCTCTGGTATGGCGGAGGATCCGTGCCTCTGCATCCTATTTTAAAGCATCTAAGGACACGGAATTCTCAGGGTAACTGCAAACCATGACCATCACTTATTTCCTCAGGGATTGCCAAATTTAGATACGGAATTATTTTCTATAGAAATAAAAGCATGTGCACAAACTTATTCCTTTTTAAACTATGATTCTAGATAGTTAGAGAATGCTTTTTTATTTATATTATGTGTTCATCCTTTGAAGTTATAGTTATACAGTTATGGTTTATAAGCCAGAGAAAATAAAGAATATTTCAAGAGACTTTAAAATTGATAATTTAAGGTAGGACAAGAGAACCCATGGTAAGCCTATTAATTCTAATCTAAGTCTGTTATTTTTTTTATTAACTTGAGTATTTCTTATATACATTTCGAGTGTTATTCCCTTTCCCGGTTTCCGGGCAAACATCCCTCTCCCCCTCCCCTTCTTTATGGGTGTTCCCCCCATTCTCCCCCCCTTCTCGCCCTCCCCCCAACAATTAGTTCACTGGGGGTTCAGTCTTAGCAGGACCCAGGGCTTCCCCTTCCTCTGGTGCTCTTACTAGGATATTCCTTGCTATCTATGAGGTCAGAGTCTGTTATTTTTTAAAAACGCCCTGTTTCATCTGACTTATTTGTTTAGCAATATGTTCTATCAAGCACACCACCACATAAGTGCACAGAGCGATTTCAATCTTAACCACAGCTGGAAATGCTTCTCTGTAAGGATGTACTATTCCTCTCTTAGGGACCAGAATAGAGATTTTTCCCAATTTCAAAAATCAGAACCATACAGCCATCTCTAAAATAGTCTACATTTATTTTCTAAAATATATTTAAGACATTTAATCCTATGAGCAGTATGCATAGGATTATAAAAATGAAAAATAATGAACATAAGGTTAAGAGATATTTGGTTTGAGAAATACTCAGAAAGAACTAGATAGTGAATGTGCTCAATGTGCATTTTAAACTGGTATTCATATAGAACACATGAAATATATTTTGAAATCTCCTGGGTTTTAACGACAGTCTATACCATTAGGATGGATTCTTCAAATTAAATTTTCTGAATCAAAAGTAATAAACTAATATAAGCTAAATTTCTCTGTGATATTCAAGCAATTTCGAATAGCTCCTGTTTTTTAATGACAGAGTGGGCCTTTTCTTGTTTTGTTTATTTATTTAAAATATATTTATAGGGGCTCTATGGATGACTCAATAGCTAATAATAGTTAGGGACATGTACAAGTAGATTTCTTCCTTGCAGAGGATCCGAACTCTCATCTCAGAACACACTTTGCAGGGCTCACAACTCCCTGTAACTATAGATCCTCAGGAATGACACTTTCTCCTGGCCTCCATAGGTACTACATTTACATGTACAATGCCACATAGAGAAACAGACATATATGTAATTGAAGTGCAAGCTTAGGGTATACATACCTTTTCAGAATAATTTTGTGATTCTGCCATACTCTCCTACAATTTTATTTCTTTTCCATGTGAAATTTTCTTTGGAATCTGACTTATTATTTTATATGCTGAACTCTACTTCTATCTACTTTCTTGAAATTAACATGGTTTTGTTCATGGGGGGCTGAAGTTATGTTTATCCACAACAGTTTGTTAAAACATATCCTTGTTCAGACTCATTTAGGCTGACTCCATGGCATAGGTATTGTGAAAAGTGCTGCAAAAAAAAAATACCCGTGGCTATTCACTCATAGCCTATTTATCATAGCCTGGGACCTGTGGGTGGGTACTTTGGCATGATTTATTTGATAACATTATAAATATATCTATATTTTGTGATGATCATACCCATAGTGTGTATACTAAGTTACATTCATGCCAGCATTATATCAGGATTTTTTCACCTTACATCCTTACCAGTGTTCATTATGTTTAAACATAAGATTTTGTTTCACATTAATATAACAGTTTTATATGGGACGAAGGGCAAGCCAAAAAGAAGAACAAAGTGAATCAATGACCTCCACATCAAACCAGATGCACTCAAACTGAAAGAAGAAAAAGTGTGGAAGAGTCTCAAACACATTGGCACTGGAGAAAATTTCATGAACAAAACACCAGTGGCTCATGCTCTAAGATCAAGAATCGACAACTGGGATCTCATAAAGCTACAAAGCTTCTGTGAGGCAAAGGACACTGTCGTTATGACAAAACAGCAACCAACAGACTGGGAAAGGTCCTTTACCAATCCTACATCTGATAGAGGGTTACTATCCAAAATATACAATGTACTCGACAAGTTAGACTCCAGAGAGCTAAATAACCCTACTTAAAAATGGGGTAAAGAGCTAAACAAAATATTGTCAACTGAGGAATATCAAATGCCTGAAAAGCACCTGAAGAAATGTTCAACATCTTTAATCATCAGGGAAATGAAAATCAAAAACAACCCTGAGATTCCACCTCACACCAGTCAGAATGGCGAAAATCAGATGCTGGTGAGTGTGTGAAGAAAGAGAAACACTCTTCCATTGTTCGTGGCATTGCAAATTGGTACAACCACTCTGAAAATCAGTCTGGAGGTTCCTCAGAAAATTGTTCATTCCACTACCTGATGACACGGCTCTCCCTCTCCTGAGCATATACCCAAAAGATACACCAACATACAATAAAGAGACATGCTCCACTATGTTCATAGAAGCCTTATTTATAATATCTAGAAGCTGGAAAGAACCCAAATGCCCTTCGACAGAGGAATGGATTCAAAAAATGAGGTATATACACAATGGAGTACTGCTCATCTTTCAAAAACAATTATTTCATGAAATTCATAGGCAAATGGAAAGAACTAGAAAATATCATCCTGAGGAAAGTAACCCAATCACAGAAAAACACATTTGGTATGCATTAATTGATAAGTGGATATTAACCCAAAAGATCAAATTACCCAAGATGCCATCCACAGACCACAGGAAACTCAAGAAAGATGACCAAAATGAGGATGCTCCCACTCCTTCTTAAAAAGGAGAAAAATATCCATAGGAAGGGATATAGAATCAAAGTTTAGAGTAGTGTCTGAAGGAATGGTCATTCAGAGCCTGCCCCACATGGGGCCCATCTATATACAGCCACTAAAACTAGATAAGATTGATGAAGCTAAAAAGTGCATCCTGAAAGGAACCTGTTATAGATCTCTTCTGAGAGACACATCTAGAGGGTGTCCAATACAGAGGTCAATGCTACCAGCAAACCACTGATTTGAGAACACGACACCCATTTGGGGGAATTAGAAGAAGGATTGAAAGAGCTGAAGAAGCTTGCAAACCCATAAGGACAACATTGTCAACCAACGAAATCTTCCAGGGATTAAACCACTACCAAAAGAATGTACATGTACTGTCCAAGGGCTCCAACTGCATATGTAACAGAGAATAGCCTCGTTAGGGAACCAGTAGAAATGGAAGCCTTCCGTCCTGCCAAGGTTGGACCCCCAGTTCAGCGTAATTTTGGGTATCTGTAAGAGGGTGGTTGGGGGGAACACCTCTTGTGGAGATGGGGGCTTATGGACAGGAAACCAGGAAAGGCAATGCCCTTTGAGGTATAAGTAAAGAAATATATCGAAAGAAAGAAAGAAAGAAAGAAAGAAAGAAAGAAAGAAAGAAAGAAAGAAAGAAGAAAGATCACAAGGAACTTATGAAAGAGCAAGAGGAAATAGTAGGAAAACATTGCAAAATATTGGCATAGTTAAGAATCTTCTGAATACATTACTTAGGAAATAAGGCAAAATGATCACAGATGGAATCTTAAAAAATTAAAAGCATGTATATAACAGCAGAATCTGCTATATGATTAAAGAGGAAGTCCATACAATGTTAAAATCCTTGTCAACTACATATTTAACAGATGATTAACGTGCAGAATATAAAACAGTCCCTCTAAACTGTAAACACCAGTTAAAAATTCAATAAAAATGGTCCATGGGACTAAAAGAAGGCCCATAAAATAAGAAAATAAATTTACTAACATTTTAAAAGTATCAAATATTCTTTTAATTTCTGAAAACATTTATTAGTTATTTTATTCCTTTACATTTCAAGTGTTACTCCCCATCCTGGTTTTCCCTCAGCAAACTCCCTATCTTCTCCCTTTTCCCCTCCTTTTATGAGGGTTCTCACCCACCCAAACATGTACTCCTGCCTCACCACTCTAGCATTCCCCTACCATGGGGCATCAATCCTTTCCAGGGTTAATAGACTCCTCTTCTGCTAATGCCAGATAAAGCAATCATCTGCTACATATGCAAATGGAGCCATTGGTTCCTCCATGTGTGCTCTTTCGTGGATGGTTTAATACTTGGGAATTAAAAGTATACATATTCAACAAAAACATGAAAATTAAATTACTTTGAGATTCTATGCAATATTTCCCAGGCAGAGTGGCTATTATCAAGGATACAAATGGAAAGGGTTTGGAGAATACCAGTGAGATTGTAGCTGCTATAATCACACTATAAGTCACATTAATTACTAAAAGCATTTTAGTATGTAAAGAGCTAAATATAGAACTATAGTGTGACTTATCTTCCACATTCCTTACATGCCCAAAGGGCTACCATAGATACCCTTATCATCAATATTCATTTTTGTTCAATGCATAAAAGGAGTTGGCATCATCATAGTTTGTCAATTGCATAATGGAAAGTGGGATCTTGAAATATACACACAATGTAATTTTTCCAGGAATTAAAAAAAGAAAAAACTCAGAATTATGAAATTTGCAGACATGGATATAGAGGCAATGAAGAGTTTACATAACTAATGTAATGCAGCCTCATAAAATCAAATGTCACTTCTTTCTTCTAATATGTGGATAATACCTTTGGAACTTTAGATTTGTCTCTTCAAGTTGAAGTTATTGTCTATACATTTTAGAGAATTAGGAAACAAAGCATGGAAAGGGAAAAGAGGGCAGGATATGAAAGGTTGGAGGACATCATGAATTTTGCAGGCAAATGGATGGAACTAGAAACAAAAAGCATCCTGAGTGAGGTGACCCAGACACAAAAAGACATACATAGTAACTGCTCAGTGATAAGAGTACATTAGCTAGAAATTGCAGAACACCCATGGTACAACTCAGAGTTGAGGTAAAGCTTAACAAGAAGGAAGGTCCAAGTAAGGATGCTTCAATTCCACTTCGGAGAGGGCACAAAATAATCACAGAAGGCAAATGGATGGGAGAAGCTGAGTTGAAGAGGAAGGCGAGTGGAAATGGGGCAGGACCAGGTATAGGGAGAGACAAGAGAGAAGCCCTGAGGCCAGGTGAATGAATTGGGAATACTCAAAAGTGGGAAATGGGGGCAGAGGAAATGTCTAGAAAGTTCCATAGACCTGGAATGTGGGAGATTCCCAGGACTCAATGGGAAAGGACCTTAGCTGAAATGCCCAATTGTAGGGAGATGGAGCCTGAAGAGACTACCTCCAGTATATAAACATGGCCCCTATTTAAGGTATGGGGCCACCCACCCATCTTCGAAATTTTGGACCCAGAATTACTCCTGTCTAAAGGAAATGAAGGGACAAAAATGGAGCAGAGACTGAAAGAAAGGCATTGTGGTGACTGACCCCACTTGGGAGACATTCAATTTCGACACTAAAGTCTGACACTATTACTGATGTAATGTTGTGCTTGCAGACAGGACCCTAGCAAGGCTTTCCTTTGAAAGTCTCTAGCAGCAGCTGACTAGGATCCAGATACAGCCAACTATTGTACTGAGATGGGGTATTCCTAAGAAAGAGTTAGGGGAAGGATGGAGAAGCTAAAGGGGATTGTGACCCCATAGAAGAACTACAGTAACAATTAAACAATATTCCTCAGAGCTCCCACAGACTAAGCCACCAAAAACAAAAAAGGATACATAGACTGATAGACTGATCTTAGACCCTCAGAACATATGTTACAGAAGACTGCCTTGTCTGATTTCAGTGGGAGAGAATGTTCCCTGTTATTTTGAAACTTCATGCCCCAAAAAAGAAAGATGGTTTTGGGGGTGAGGTGGTGGTGGATGGAAAGGTTGGGGATTACATTCTCAGAAGTAAAGACAGGTGGTATGGGGTAAATAATTTGGAGAGGGGACACTTGCAAGAGTGGGCAGCATTTGGAATTTAAATAAATAAAATAATTTTGGGGGGAGGGAAGTATAGAGGAAAGGTTGTTGATCTAAATAGAGGATATTTGAGAAAACCACATAGAAACCAACTACAAGGTTCCCAGCAAAGGCTATATCCTGAAGCATACCAGAGGATCAGCTATACTCAGATCATTTGACAGCCCCCCCCACCAATCCCTGAAGTCCCACAGCTGTTGCTGGGAGCCAAGGAGTCTCAGGGATTCACAATCCCCACAAATCCCCTGCCCACCAAATACAACTCTCCTTCTGTCTGGTCTTTTCTGCTGGGACAGTCTGCTAGCTAGTCTGATATCAGGAAGATGCTATATCCTGTGGCATACCAGAGGATCCACTGTACTCAGACCACTTGATAATACACTCAGTCATCCCAAGAGACCTACTGCACCAAGGACATCACAGTTTGAAGACATCCCAGGAGTTCCTCTGTACACAGGATAACTGACCAATGGACACCACAGTCTGAAGACTTTCTGTGGGTTCTAAGGCATGCAGGGAAACTGACCTAAAAGACTGAAAGCCTCCCTGGAGTTTACCTGCACATAATAAAACAGAAACTACAGTCTATAGTGCCCTCCCCATCCCTAAGAGAAAAGCTTTACACAGAACAACGCTTTGACTGCTCCTCTGAAGACCGAACAGTCTGAAGGCCTCCCAGGAGACCTAGGGCAGCCAGGGCACCAAATTAGCAGCTTCTCTGCATCCCTGAAGACCCTCCAGTTGAAACGGCACACAAGAGGTCTGCCACAGTCAGGACCACAGGCCTACCAGTAGACCTGCAACAACGAAAGAAAAAAAAAAAGGCAGTCGCTAGACAGAGTCACCCATAACAGCAAACACAAGGGATAAACAGATGGTGAGAGGCAAGTACAAGAAAAGAAGCAAAAGAAGCCCATATACATGGACATCATCAGAAACAAGTTCTCCCACCAGAGAAAGTTCTGAATACACAAACAAACCAGAAAATCCGGAATCTACCCTAAAATCCTATTTCATGAAGATAAAAGAGTCCTTTAAGGAGGATGTAAATAACTCACTGAAAGAAATACAGGAAAGCAGAGGTAAATAAGTAGAAGACCTTAAGTGGAGACACATAAATCCCTGAAAGAAATACAGGAAAATACAATCAAAGAGGTGACAGAATTACATAAAGCAGTCCAAGACCTAAAAGTGGAAGTAGAAACAATAAAGAAAACACAAATGGATGCAAACCTGAAAATGGAAAACCTAGGAAAGAGGTCAGGAAATACAGATGTAAGTATCACCTCAGAATACAAGAGATAGAAGAGAGGATATCAGGTCTAGAAGATATCATTAAATAGACTGACAAAATGGTCAAAGAAAATTCAAAACATAAAAAGCTCCTAACCCAAAATATCCAGGAAATTCAGGACACAATGAAAAGACCTAATCTAAGAATAACTGGAATAAGAGGAGAATGAACATTCCCAGATCAAAGAACCTGAAAATGTCTTCAATAAAATCATTAAATAATAATAATAATAATAATAATAATAATAATAATAATAATAATACCTTTCTCCAACCCAAAGAAAGAGATGTCCATAAAGGTACATGAAGCATACAGACACCAAAGAAATTTACCAGAAAAGAAAACCCTCTTATCACATTATAATCAAAACAGTAAACAGAGAATGAATATTCAAAGTTGCAAGGGAAAGTGGCAAATAACATACAAAGTAGAATACAAGACTTCTCAACAGAGGCTATGAAAGCCAGAAGAACCTAGTCAGAGGTCATGTAGACTCTAAGAAAACACAAATGCCAGTCCAGGCTACTATACCTGCAAAACACTCAATCAAAGAAACCAAAATATTCCAGGACAAAACCAAATTAAAACAGTATGTGTCTACCAATCCAACCCTACAGGGAATCCTAGAAGGAAAAATTCCAACACAAGGAAGATACATACACCAAAGAAAAGAAAATATATTAAGCATCTCACAACAAAGCCAAAAGGAGAGAACCACAACTTACAAAACAAATATGACAGGAACCAACAGTCATATGTCGTTAATATATCACAAAATTAATGGACTCAACTCACCCATAAAAAGACATAAGTTAACAGACTGTATATGCAAACAAAATCCAACAGTTTGCTGCATTCAAGAACCACACCTCAATAACAAAGATAACACTATCTCAGAGTAAAAACACAGAAAAGGGTCTTCCATGCAAATGATCCCAAGAAACATGCCTGAGTTCCCAACCTAATATCCAATAAAAAAGATGTTCAACCAAAAGTTATCAAGTGTGATGAGGAACAATACTTCATATTCATCAAAGGAAAAATCCATCAAGAGAAAGTCTCAATTCTGAACATCTATGCCCCAGATGTAGGGACACAGACATTCAAAAACGAAACTTTACTAAAGTTAAAAATACACATTGAATCCCACACAATAATAGTGGGAGATTTCATCACCAGTTTCACCAATGGACAGGTCATTGAAACAGAAAATAACAGAGACACAGTGAACCTAGTAGAAGTAATGAACCAAATGGATTTAATAGATATCTACAGACTATTTCACCCTAAAACAAAAGAATACACCTTCCTTTCAACACCTGTGGTACCGTCTCCAAAATAGACCAAATAATTGGTCATAAAACAACCCTTAGCCTACACAAGAAGATTGAAATAATCCCATGAACCCTATCAGACCAATATGGCCTAAGGCTAATTGGTCTTCAATAACAGCAAAAGCAACACAAAGTGCACATACACATGGAAACTGAACAACTCTCTATTTAATGATAATTTGATTAAGGAAGATATAAAACAAGAAACTAAAGATTTCCTGGAATTTAGTGAAAAATTTGACACATCATACACAATGAAATCAATGTTAAGATGAAAATCCATAGCACTAAGAGCACTGGTAAAGAAACTAGCAACTTAACAGCACACCTGAGTTCTCTACAACCAAAGAAGCAAACTCATGGAAGAGGAGTGGACAGCAAGTAATAGTCAAACTCGGCTAAAATCAACCAAATTTTTTTTTAAAAAAGGAGAACAATGGAAAGAATCAACAAAACCAAAAGCTAGTCCTTTGAGAGAATCAATAAGATAGATAAACCCCTAACTATAGTTATACTGCTCAGAGGCAGTATCCAAAAGCCTATACTCAACAAAACTGGGGAGCTACATGAAATGGACAGTTTTCTAGACAGATAAGACATAATAAAATTAAATCAAGACCAGATAAACTTTCTATTTTTGTCTCTTTACATTTTTATGTATTAGTTAAAAATAAAAATTAATACAAATTAAACATTCTGAGTTTCATGTCCATGTCTCCTTGTGATATTTTTTACTTGATGTTTAGGCAGAAGTCAGATTGCCCTCCATGGATAAGCCAATTAATCAATTAGAGTTCATCAAAGATTTGTCTGCATCAAAAGAGTATTTGATACTTCACAGTAAAGTTGACCCTATCTGGATAAACAATGTTCTTTGTTTATTATTTTATTTTTCTTGGATATTTTATGTGTTTGCATTTCAACTGTTATCCCATTACTTCTCATCTCCCTGCATCTCTGAGGATGCTCACACTCCCAACCACTCACTCCAACCTCCATGCCCTGGCATTACCATACACAGGGGAAACAATCCTTCACAGGACCAAGGCCTTTTTCTCCTATACATGATAAACAATGGCATCCTCAGCTTCATATATGGCTGGAGTATTGGCTTCTTTCATGTGTACTCATTGCTTGGTAGTTTAGTTCCTGGGAGCTCTGGTGGGCTCTGGTTGGTTGATATTGTTGTTCTTCCTATAAGGTTGCAAATCCCTTCACCTCTTTCAATCTTTTCTCTAACTACTCTACTGGGGTCCCCTGTTCAGTCCAACAGTTAGCTGCAACCAGCCTTTCCTGTATCAGTATGATTCTGCCAGAGCCTCACAGGACACACCCATATTTGGCTCCTGTCAGCAAGCATTTCTTGGCATCAGCAATAGTGACTTGGTTTGATGGCTGCATGTGGGATGATCTAGAGGTAGAGCAGATGCAGGATAACCTTCTTTTCAGTCCCTGCTCCCTTCCTTTTCTCTGCATTTCCTCCTGTGAATATTTTGTTCTCACTTCTGAGAAGGAATGAAGCATCCACATATTGGTCTTCCTTCTTCTGGAGCGTGATTTGATCTGTATATTTTTTCCTAGGCATTCCAAGCTTCTGGGCTAATATCCACTCATCAATCAGTGCATATCACATGTGTTATTTTGTGACTGGGTTACCTGACTCTACATGATATATTTTTAGTTCCATCCATTTGCCTAAGAATTTCAAGTATTTATGGTTTTTAATAGCTGAGGAGTACTAAATTGTGTAAATGTACCACATTTTCTGTATCCATTTCTCTGCTGAAGGACATTTGGGTTCTTTCCAGCTTCTGGCTATCATAAATGAGGCTGCTATGAATATAGTGGAGCATATGTCCTTGTTACATGTTGGAGCACCTTTTAGGTGTATGCCTAGTAGTGGTATAGCTGGGACTTCAGGTAGTACTATATCCAATTTTCTGAGAAACCTCCAGGCTGATTTCCAGAGTGGTTGTTTGATCTTGTAGTCCCACAAACAATGGAAGAGTTTTCCTGTTTCTCCACATCTTCGCCAGCATCTGTTGTGACCTGAGTTTTTGATCTTAGCTATTCTTACTGGCGTGAGGTGGTATCACATGGTCGTTTTGATTTGCATTTTCCTGATGATTTGGGATGTTGAACATTTCTTTAGGTGCTTCTTAACCATTCAGTAATCCTCAGTAGAGAATTCTTTGTTTAGCTGTGTACCCAATTTTAAGGGAATCTCTGTTGTCTAATTTCTTGATTTCTTTCTACATACTAGATATTAGGCATCTATCAAATGTAGGATTAATAAAGATCTTTTTTTCAATCTGTTGATTGCTGCTCTGTACTATTGACAGTGTCTTTTGCCTTACAGAAGCTTTGCAATTTTATGAGGTCACATTTGTCAATACTTGATTTTAGAACATAAGCCATTGGTGTTCTGTTCAGGAAAAATTCCTTTGTGCCCATATGTTCTAGACTCTTCTGCACTTTCTCTTCTATTAGTTTCAGTGTGTCTGGTTTTATGTGGAGTTCTATGATCTACTTGGACTTGAGTTTTCTACAAGCAGGTAAGAATGGGTCAATTTGCATTCTTCTACATGCTGACTTCCAGTTGAGCCAGCAACATTTGTTGAAAATGCTATCTTTTCCCACTGAATGGTTTTAGCTCCTTTGTCAAAGATCAAATGACATAAGTATGTAGGGTCATTTCTGGGTCTTCAATTCTATTCCATCGATCAATTTGCCTGTCTCTGTGCCAATATCACGCAGTTTTTAATCCTGATTGCTTTGCAATACAGCTTGAGGTCAGGCATAGTGATTCCCCCAGAAGTTCTTTTATTGTTAAGAATAATGTTTACATCCTGGATTTTTTATTACTAATGGATCCACAAATTGCTATTTCTAATTTTATAAAAAATTGAGTTGGCATTTTGATGGGGATTGTATTGAATCTGCAGATTGCCTTTGGCAAGACAACCATTATTACTATATTAATTCTGCTAACCCATGAGGATGGGAGATCTCTCCATCTTCTGGGATATGCTTTGGTTTCTTTCTTCAGAGACTTGAAATTCTTGTGATACAGATATTTCACTTGATTGGACAGAGTAATAACAAGGTTTTTTTTTATTATTTTTGGCTACTATGAAGGGTGTCATTTCTCTAGTTTCTTTCTAAGATTGCTTTTCCTTTGAGTAGAAAAAGGCTACTGATGTGTTTGAGTTAATTTTATATCCAGCCACTTTGTTGAAGTCGTTTATCAGCTGTAGGAGTTCTCTGGTAGAGTTTTTGGGGTCACTTAACGATACTACCATATCATTTACAAATAGTGATATATCGATTTCTTACTTTCCAATCTGTATTTCTTTGACCTCTTTTCTGGGTCTAGTTGCTTTGGCTAGGACTTCAGGTCCTATAATGAATAAGTAGGGAGAGAGTGCACAGACTCCTCTGTTCCCTGATTTTAGTGGGATTACTTCAAATTTCTCTCTATTTAGTTTAATGTTGGCTACTGTTTTGTTGTATATTGTTTTTCTGTTTAGGTATGGGCCTTAAACACCTGATCTTTTCTAAATTTTTAACATGACGAAATGTTGAAATTTGTCAAATGCTTTCTCAGCATCTAACAAAATGATCATGGGTTTTTCCCCCCTTGGGTTTTTTATATAATGGATTCCATTGATGGATTTCTGTATATTGATCCATCCTTGCATCCTTTAGACGAAGCCTACTAGAACATGTGGACTGATCGTTTTCATATGTTCTTGGATTCAGGTTTGTGAGAATTTTATTGAGTAATTATTTATTGATATTTATGAAGGAAATTGGTCTGAAATTTTCATTATTTGTAGGGTTTTGTGTGATTTAGGTAAAAGGGTTATTGTGGATTCAAGGAATGAATTGGGTAGTGTTCCCTCTGTTTCTATTTTGTGGAATAGTTTGAAAACTATTGGTATTAGGTCTTCTTTGAAAGTCTGATAGAATTCTGCACTGAACCCATCTGGCCCTATGCTGTTTGTTTGTTTGTTTGTTTGTTTGTTTGTTTGTTTTTATTTGTTTGGAAGATTTAGGGACTGCTTCTGTTTTTCTAAGGGTTGTGGGACTGTATAGATGGTTTATCTGATTCTGGTTTAACTTTGGTACCTGGTATCTATTTAGAAAATAGTCCACTTCCTCCAGATTTTCCAGTTTTGTTGAGTATAGGATTTTGTAATAGTATCTGATGATTTTTTTGAATTTCCTCAGTTTCTGTTGTTATATCTTCCTTTTCATTTCTGATTTTGTTAATTGGGATACTGTTTCTCTGCCCTCTGGTTAGACTGGATATGGGTTTATCTACCTTGTTGACTTTCTCAAAGAATCAGCTTCTTGTTTTTTTTTTTTTTTTGATTCTTTGTATATTTCTTTTTGGTTCCACTTGGTTGAATTCAGTTCTGAGTTTGATTGTTTGCTGCTGTTCACTCCTTTTTGGTGATTATGCTGGTTTTTTTTCTAGATCTTTCAGGTATGCTGGCTAGCAGTGAGCATTGTATGCTCTCTCCAATTTCTTTTTGGAGACACTCAGAGCTATGAGTTTAGCTATTAACACTATTTTCCTTGTGTCCCATAAGTTTGGGTGTGTTGTCCTTCATTTTCATTAAATTCTAAAAAAAGTCTTTACTTCCTTTATTTCTTCATTGACCAAGTTGTCATTGAGTAGAGCATTGTTCGGCATCCATATGTTCATGGGACTTCTGTCTTTTTTTGTTGTTATTGAAGATCAGCCTTAATCCGTGGTGATCTGATAGGATGCATAGGCATATTTCAATCTCCTTGTATCTATTGAGGCTTAGTTTGTGATCAATTATATAGTCAACTTTTGAAAAGGTTCCATGAGGTACTGAGAAGAAGGTATATTCTTTTGTTTTAGGATGCAATTTTCTATAAATATATGATCAATCAATTTGGTTCATAACTTCTGTTAGTTTCATTTTGTTTCCATTTAATTTCTGTTTCCGTGATCTTTCCAATAATGAGAGTGTTGTGTTGCAGTCTCCTAACATTATCCTATGTGTTAAAATGTATACTGTTAGCTTTAGTGAAATATCTTTTATAAATGTGGGTGCCCTTGCATGTGGAATATAGATGTTCAGAAATGAGAGTTCATCATGGTAGATGTTTTCTTTAATGAGTGTGAAGTGTCCTTTCTTATGTTTGTTGATAACTTTTGGTTGAAATTCGATTTTATTTTATATTAGAATAGCTACTCCAGCTTGTTTCCTGGGACCATTTTCTTGGAAAAAAATTCTCACTCTTAGGTAGTGTCTGCCTTTGTCACTGTGGTGCATTTCCTGTACGTAACAAAATTCTGCGTCCTGTTTATGTATCCAGTCTGTTAGTCTATTTCTTTTTATTGGGGAATTGAGTCCATTTGATGTTGAGATATTAAGGAATAGTGATTATTTCCTGTTATTTTTGTTGTTAGATGTGGAATCATGTTTTTCTGGCTATATTCTTTTGTGTTGGTTGCAAAAGATTACTTTTTTGCCTTCTTTATGGTGCAGTTTACCTCCTTTGGAGTTTCCCTCTATTTTCCTTTGTAGGGCTGGATTTGTAAAAAGTTATTGTATAAAATTGATTTTGTCATGGAATATCTTGGCTTTCCATCTATTAAAATTGAGAGTTTTGCTGGATGTATTAGCCTGGGATGGCATTTGTGTTTTCTTAGGGTCTCTATGACATCTGCCTGGGATCTTCTAGCTTTCATAGCCTCCGGTGGGAAGTCTCGTGTAATTCTGTTAGGTCTGCTTTTATATGTTACTTGACGTTTTCCTTTTTCCCTTCCTGCTTTTAATATTCTTTCAGGTGGATCTGCATAAAGAGAACTTCAGGACAGTTTCAGGCTTGGGCACAGGCAGAAACCTGAAGGGTCCTGTCCTGGACTGCTCCTGTTTTTGTGTGTCATGAGGCCTCCAGAAGGGTTGCTCAGAGTAGATAAGTTGGTCTTACCTCTCTTGTCAGGTGTGTCAGTGCTCCTGGTGACTGACTTTCAGTTCTGACGCAGGCAGAAAACACATGCATCCTGCTTTTTATTGCTCCTAGGTTCCTGTGTCCAGAGAGCACTAGGCCGGTTCCTCTTGGGCCAGGAATATGAGAAGTGGTGGTCTCCCCTGAGCTCTCAGGATTTTCTGCACTTCTAAGAGTCCAGCTCTCTCTCCCACAGGATTTAGGTACAGAGAGCTATGGGTCTGGTTCAGCTGTGGGCAAAATCAGAATCAGGAAGTTTACTGGCCCTTTAAGTTGGTAATATTTCTTCTCTTCTCTACCTATTTTTCTTATGTTTGGTCTCCTCATTATGTCCTGAATATCCTGGGTATTTTGAATTAGGAGGTTTTTGCTTTTCGCCTTTTCTCTGACTATTGTGTTAGTGTTTTATATAGTATCTTCCCACGTTCACCTGAGATTCTCTTTTCAATCTCTTGTATTCTGTTGATGATTATTGTGTCTATGACTATAGATCTCTTCCCTAGGTTTCCTATTTCCATGGTTTTCTCCCTTTGTAATTTCTGTATTGTGTCTATTTCCCCATTTACATTATGCATGGTTTTGTTCAATTATTTCACTTGTTTGCTTGTGTTTTTCTGTAATTCTTTATTCTTTAAGGGATTTTTGTGTTTCCTCTTTAAGGGCTTCTACGTGTTTACTTGTGTTCTTCTGTATTTCTTTAAGGGAGCTATTTATGTCCTTCTTAAAATCCTCTGCCACCATCATGAGATGTTATTTTAAGTCCAAGTCTTGCTTCTCCAATGTGTTGGGATATCCAGTATTTGCTATTGTGGCTGAACTGGGTTCTGATGATGCCAAGTATCATGGCTTCTGTTGCTTAGGTTCTTGTACTTGCCTCTTTCCATTTGGTTATCTCTGATGTTATTTCGTCTTCCTGTCTCTGACTGAAGTTTGCTCTTCCTGTGGCTCTGTGAGCCTGTGAGCCTGTGAGCCTGTGAGTCTGTGAGCCTGTGAGCCTGTGAGCCTGTGAGCCTGTGATTTTAGAAGTTAGAATCCTCCTTCTGAGACCACCTTTCTTAGGGCAGGTTTTGGGTCAGAGAGTTGTGGGTCTTCCCCAGCTCTGGGCACTGATAGAGAACAAAATGGTCCTGTCCTAGGCTTCCATGTGGCTCTGAAGGTTTTGGGTTCCTGGCAGGCCTTGCCTTGGACAGTAAATGAAAAGAAAGTGCGCTCCCACTCTGGACTGTGTGCTTAGGAGGGGGAGTGCTCCTGGTAAGCCAGCTCTCTGCAGGCAGGTTTTGTAGGCACAGATGGCTGGTAATCATCTAAACAGACTCATATCCCACAAGGAAATAGAAGTCTTAAAAACCTCCCAATCAAAAAAGCCCAGGGCCAGTTGGATTTAGTTCAGAATTCTACCAGACCTTCAAAGAAGACCTGATATCAGTACTCCTCAAACTATTTCATGAAATAGAAACAGAAGCAACATTATCTAATTAATTTTTTGAGGCCACAATTACAATGATACCTAAACCACACAAGGACCCAACCAAAAAAAGAGAACTTCAGACCGATATCGCTTATGAATATCAATGCAGAAATGCTCAATACCATTCTTACAAACTGAATCCAAGAGCACGTTATAACCATTATTCATCTTGCTCAAGTAGGCTACATCCCAGTGATGTAAGATTGATTCAATATGTGAAAATCATTAACAAAACCCCCTATAAAAACAAACTCAAAGATAAAAATCACATGATTTTTTCCTTAGGTGCAGTAAATGCATTTTACAAAATACAACATGCATTCATGCCCAGTTTTGGAAAGATCAGTAATTTAAGGTCTATATTTAAACATAATAAAAAGCAATTTACTGCAAACAAACATCGAATATAAAATTAAATAGAGAGGCACTTAAAGCAATCCCAGTACAATCAAGGACAAGACAAAGATGCCCACTCTCCCCATACCTATTAAATATAGTACCCAAAGTACTAGCTAGAACAATAAGACAACAACAAGAGATAAATTGGATACAAATTGGCAAAGGAGAAATAAAGGTATCATTGTTTGCAAAGGAAGTAATTGTATACATAAGCAACCCCCAAAGTTCTACCATAGAACTTCTCCAACTGTTAAAAAAACTTCAGCAAAGTGGCTAGATATTACAAAAGACAAATAGGCTGAGAAAGAAACTAGGAAAACATCTTCCTTCATAATAGCCACAAATAATACAAATATCTTTGGATAAGTCTAACCACTCAAGTGAAAGATCTGTATGACTATAAATTCAAGTCCCTTAAGAAAGAAATCTAAGTATATCTCAGAAAATGGACAAAACTTTCATGTTCGTTGATTGGCAGAATAAACATAGTAAAAAGGCCCAGCCTACCAAAGGCAATCTACAGATTCAATACAATGACATCAAAATTCCAACAATATTCTCCAAAGAAATGGAAAGTGCAACTCTCAAATTACCTGGAAAGGCAAAAAATGCCCAAGAGTGAAAACAATTCTTAATAGTAAAAGGACAGCTGGAGGAAATCACCATTCCTGCCTTCAAGCTCTACTACAGAGTAATTGTGATAAAAACTGCATGATATTGATACAGAGACAGACAGTATGATTAATGGAATGAAATTTAAAACCCAGAAATAAAACCACGTTGCGATAAGTTATATAAATTAAAACTGAGACATCAACCCATGCTATTGTCTGCACTGTAGGGACCCATTGCACCTGCGGGGTATTTTCATCTAAGTCAGGAAACATCCCCCTGCCCCCGACTTGCTAAGTCCCCAATTTCACTTCCATGTTGCTGCCAGCTACAGGCCCTTGTGATAATCTTGTCATCCATGTAGTTGCCAAAGCAGGTGGCAACTATGCCTGTTCCATATAGAGGTCGCCTATCTAATGGCTCTCTTGCTGTGATCTCTGCTCAGAATCCTAGCATTTGCCCCCTTGTGTTTATAGTCACAACTCTCAGTAATCCATTAAAGCTCAAACACTTTTCTCCACTGTTTATTTTTACTATGCATGTCTCATTTTCTTAGTAGTTTTGTAGGTACTTGGTTAGAAAAAAAACTATCAAAAATGCAATTATTTGCATAATCATGTAAATAAAATTATTTACACAATTTTTCTTATTGATTATATTGTTCCATTTGAAAAGCTGCATATTTTTGTAGATTGATATCTTCTACTATTTTCCTGGATTTTCTCATCATCTAAAAATATTCTGTTGGAGAAATTAGAGTTTTCTAAGTATAGAATATAATCATGTGTAACTAGGGGTGATTTCGATGCTTTTTCTATTTGTCCCCATTTCTCTTCTTTCACTCTACTTAGTGTTACATGAATTAAATTGCAATGTTGAGCAAGAATGAGGGTGATGAATAGAAGTGTCTTGTTCCCGATATCAGAAGAATATTCTCAGCCTTGGTCCATATAGTGTAATGTTCACTTTGGGTCTGTCATATACATTTTTGTAACCTTATATTCTTTAATATTTTTTCAGATTTTTTCTTTTATCAGAAAGGATGTAGAATTTTGTCGAAGGGGTTTTTCTTCATCTATTGAGACAACCAAGTGAATTTTGTCTTTGATTTATTTCATGTGTCATTTTGTATGTAAAATAGAACACTTTTCCTCTGTGAAATAAAATACAAAGTACATTTGATATATTAAATGTTGTATTAAATGCATTTTTCAGAATTAAGGGTGTTGACTTTACCTTCATAAGAAGAAATGATGTATGGTTCATTGTGCCCCTTTCTATCAGCATATTTGTGAGTCTGTTGATCAGTTCAGATCCTGCAAAAATAGGAATCCGGTGGGAATGGAGAAATGTGAAACGAGAAGATAATTAAACACTTTAGAAGTCCTTGAGATTAAATAGGGTATTCAAGACCATCCTGGATTACACAGCACAACAGTTTATAAAAAGGAACCAATCAAGAGATTCTAGTGGATATTTACTTGAACATTTAATATCCTCTCGTTTACTACCTGGGAACTCTGGGTGGTCTAATTAATTGATATTGTTGTTTTTCCTGTAGAGGCAAAGGGAAGGGGAAGGGATGGGGGGCTGAGGAAGGGGAACTGGGAAGGGGAACATTTGAAATGTAAGTAAATAAAATAACAAATGAAAAATAAAATTGTCCTCTGTTTTGGCCTTTTCTGACTCTCTAGTTTGGATTTATAATGTTAATAACTCTTGTCTTTATTTCTCCTTCACCGGTCAAAGACTTTCCTTTCCTCTCTACATTTCTGATATAAATAAAACCACTGATGCACTTTTGGGGATTCTTTTAGATGGGAATACTGGAGAAATACTTTTACCTTTGACATCCCCCATTGAAATAAAAGAGTCTAGGTTTATCATTGTCCCCAATTCCATAATGGCAATTAGTATTACCTTTTTGAAGTGAGGTAGTTCTGGTGCTAAGAACATGAGCTGAACATTGGCTCAGGAATTTAGGATAAAGATTGCAAAGAAATATAACGAGTTTCTCTGTGGTGAAAACCACAAACATGCTTTTGACTCTTGGCAACTGTGTCCTTCCCAGAAACAAGAGATGCCAGGAAGTGTTTGAGATTTCTGATCCCTGATCTACTTTCTAAATAGTTTTAGGGTTATATTTTGATATAGGAAGATGTTAGACTAGTAATAAAAGTCTATTAAGAGAAAATTCCTTGCCCAAAGAACCGAACTTTAGACTATGGGGGGACCTAATATTCTAGCTGAGCAAATTACGTAGCACTTTATCACCCTTCAGAAAGTCAGGCTCAATTTAAGTCATACTAAAAAGATAAATGCAATAATTACTTCTCTAATGAGATGCTTTTATTTTTCTTTTCAGAATTTCAATTCAGCCCTACAAGCAAATAGGCCATGAAGTTTGGCAAGGCCAGCCCACCTTTCTAAAAACTGACTGCAAAGTCTACAGACTTTCTCTCTATATCGCTCTGTCTCTCTCAATGTCTCCAGCTATGTCTCTGTATATCTCTCTGCCTCTGTCTCTCTCTGTCTTTATGATTCTCTCTGTCTCTTTCAGTGTGTGTCTCTCTGTGTCTTTCCCTGTCTCTCTCTGTCTTCCTGACTCTTTCTCTCTCAGTGTGTGTTTCTCTGAGTCTTTCTCTGTCTCTGTCTCTGTCTTCCTGTATCTCTCTATCTCTCTCTTATTGTCTCTCTCTCATATCTCTTTCTGATTCTGGCCATAATATAAAAATGTTTCTCCTGATACTCTGAACTTCCTTGCTTTTTCTCCAAAACTCTCTCCTCAAATCTGAGGCTGCCTTGCATTATGTATTTAGATCTCTGGACTGACAATTCAAGTGTCGTTTTTTTTTTGTTGTTGTTGTTGTTTATTTGTTTGTTTATTTTTTCTTCTTTTATTGCTTTATTTGTTTGTGTGGTTTTTGCTTACCCCTTTTATTTTCATTCATTCTCTCTTGAGTAGTTTTTAAAATTTATAGTTTGTCTACCCTGAAAGTAAAAACTTTTAAATTCTAATGAAATTGTTCTTGGGTAAAAATACTATTTAGAGATCCAAAAAGCAAACAATATTGAAGAAACTTCAGAAAATAATTGATATTCTTTGAAATTTTTTAAATTACTTCCACCTGAAAGAACATTTTATATAAATAAAATTCAAGTACTCTAATGTGTACATATATATTTAGATTCTTCCTGCTAGTTAAAGGTTGTCCAAGAACTGTATCTAATGCTTTGGAAATACAAATTACAATTAGTCTCCAGTGTAAATAGATTTCTCTGTAATGAGACTGCTATATTACAGACTTTTAGTTAAAGAGCACAGAGCACTAGGACAGGGCAAGACAGTGCAGAGGTTCCTCTATCTTGTATTCTTGCTGAAGCCATTCAGGTTAAACTAGAAATTGATTTCCTTGGTGGAGAATCCTGTGGAAAATTACCCAAATCTATTCTAGCAACTCAAGGTCAAAATGCCCTAGCTAATTTATCTTAGCTTCTGTTTAACCCCTTGATTTTGCAAACCTCCTGCAGCTAACTGATTATCTTTACTTCTTGTTCACAAAACATCCCATCTAACCACCTAGATTTTGTTGAATTATTTGGTAATGTCACCTGATAAAGCTGCAGAGCCAGATGCCAGAGTGTGGGTTCTGCCTTCAAAGACCGCATGCTCTAGATAATTAGTGCTACTTTTAGGACTCAAATACCTGAATGTACTCCCATCAGATTGAATATGAATTTTTAATTGGCTATAAAACTGTATTTGAGTGTCATTTCTGGTGGGCTTCCCATAACAGTATAAATTTCAGATTACTTCCTCTGCCTTTGAATACTCAAATAAATTATTATGTGTGATGAAAAGTATATCAAACTGGAATAGGAAAGCAATAAAGGACTGATATAAACATCTAGTACTCAAGTTTAGAGAGTATGTTTAGATCTTAAGAAAAAAAACTGTCCAGTTATCTTCTCATGTAGATTCTGAGATGTTAAACATATGCTTTGGTTTGACCACGTATCTGCAATAATCAGTCTAAAAAATAATGTATAAATGTGCATGTTATGATGAATAGTTTTGAGAATTGACTGGAGTCTGACAGAGAGAAAAGACACATTGATGAGACAGAAACTATATGGCATGTTTATGCTTTCATGTTTTACTGGTTTCTATATTTTAGAAAGTCAAAGTCTTCAAGATGAGAAGTGTGGAATATGTCACAAGGATAACTACTAATGGTGACTATATATAATATTCTGCTTTCCAAAAATAGACTTTTAAACATTTTCTTGAGACAAAAATAATAAAAAGAAAATTTGAAAATGTTGTAGATGACCTATAATGGTGAAAGAATGAATATATATGGAAAACTATTATCAGTCAATAGTAAAGAAAACCAGATAAAGACTAAGGAAGAATAAAAGTAAGGAAGACAGAAGAAGGGTTTGTTTTCAGAAATTCAAAATGTTTAAGTAAAATATAAAAGAAGAAAGTGTTTCTACAGGTTTGTAGACTAAAGTCAATTATTAGTAAAATAGTTCACAAATAATATGTTTAAATATATATTTGCTAGATAGTCACACACACACACACACACACACACACACACACACACGATTCCATGCATACATTTCATAGCACTAAATTTAAAAAAAAAAAGTAGTGATCCAGCAACACATAGGAGAAATCATGAAAACAGATACCATCACTAGAAATATTGAAGAAGACTCAGGGTCAAGTATGAGCACCTTTAGTAATTACCACAATACAAATCTTAAATTTAGATATAATAAAAAAGTAGCTTTTATGCCCTATAATTTTCAATAATCTTACTAGTACACCAGTCAAGCCAAACTTACTACTTTGACGTACCTGAGGTACATTTTTAATGATGTCCTTTAGGGCTTCTTTGACTTGCTTATTTCTTAGGGAGTATATAAAAGGGTTTAGTACAGGTGCAAGTGCAAGAGTGAGTATGCAATCCCTTTGTTAAAGATATTCTCTCCTCAACAGAAGGTTTGGTGTACATAAAAATACAGATGCCATAAGAGATGGAGACAATAATGTGTGAGAAACAGGTGGGGAAGGCCTTCTTCTTCTGCTGAACAGAAAGGAACTTCAGAATTGTATTTATGGTTCTCCCATAAAAGAGCATTACTAGTGATAAGGTAGTAGAGTAATGATTGCAAAAATGAAATTGACCAGTTGCATGGACATTGGATCATTGCAGGAAAGCTTCAAGATGGGAGAGTAGAGACACGCCTGGGAAACCAGAAGAGACTGCACTCTGCATACACATCTCCGACGCCAGAGGAAAACACCAAAGGCCATCTGGAACCCTGGTGCACTGAAGCTCCCGGAAGGGGCAGCACAGGCCTTCCTGGTTGCTGCTGCCGCAGAGAGCCCGTGGGCAGCACCCCGTGAGCAAACTTGAGCCTCGGGACCACAGGTAAGAACAACTTGTCTGCTGCAAGAAAGCTGCCTGGTGAAATCGGGACACATAGGCAGAATTCCTCTAGGACCGGGCACGTCCTGTGTTTACCGGAAGTCCCACACCCGTGGATCCCGGCCTGCAGCAGCTCTCTGCTCCCAGACCCCGTGGGAAAGAGACCTCACCGCCTGGTCAGGTGGTCACTCCTAAGGCTGCAGAGCGGAAGACACCACCAACACTGCCCACCCCTGCCCACATCCCTGGCCCAAGAGGAAACTGTATAAGGCCTCTAGGCTCCCGTGGGGGAGGGCCCAGGAGTGGCAGGACCCCTTCCTGAGACACATCCAGAACCTGAAGGAAACAGACCGGATAAACAGTTCTCTGCACCCAAATCCCGAGGGAGGGAGAGCTAAACCCTCAGAGAGGCAGACACGCCTGGGAAACCAGAAGAGACTGCACTCTGCATACACATCTCGGACGCCAGAGGAAAACACCAAAGGCCATCTGGAATGCTGGTGCACTGAAACTCCCGGAAGGGGCGGCGCATATCTTCCTGGTTGCTGCAGCTGCAGAGAGCCCGTGGGCAACACCCCACGAGCGAACTTGAGCCTCGGGACCACAGGTAAGACCAACCTTTCTGCTGCAAGAAAGCTGCCTGGTGAACTCAAGACACAGGCCCACAGGAACAGCTGAAGAACTGTAGAGAGGAAAAACTACACGCCCGAAAGCAGAACACTCTGTCCCCATAACTGACTAAAAGAGAGGAAAACAGGTCTACAGCACTCCTGACACACAGGCTTATAGGACAGTCTAGCCACTGTCAGAAATAGCAGAACAAAGTAACACAAGAGATAATTTGATGGCGAGAGGCAAGCACAGGAACCCAAGCAACAGAAACCAAGACTACATGGCATCATCGGAGCCCAATTCTCCCACCAAAACAAACACGGAATATCCAAACACACCAGAAAAGCAAGATCTAGTTTCAAAATCATATTTGATCATGATACTGGAGGATTTCAAGAAAGACATGAAGAACTCCCTTAGAGAAACTCAGGAAAACATTAATAAACAAGTAGAAGCCTACAGAGAGGAATCGCAAAAATTCCTGAAAGAATCACAAAAATCCCTGAAAGAATTCCAAGAAAACACAATCAAACAGTTGAAGGAATTAAAAATGGAAATAGAAGCAATCAAGAAAGAACACATGGAAACAACCCTGGATATAGAAAACCAAAATAAGAGACAAGGAGCTGTAGATACAAGCCTCACCAACAGAATACAAGAGATGGAAGAGAGAATCTCAGGAGCAGAAGATTCCATAGAAATCATTGACTCAACTGTCAAAGATAATGTAAATCGGAAAAAGCTACTGGTCCAAAACATACAGGAAATCCAGGACTCAATGAGAAGATCAAACCTAAGGATAATAGGTATAGAAGAGAGTGAAGACTCCCAGCTCAAAGGACCAGTAAATATCTTTAACAAAATCATAGAAGAAAACTTCCCTAACCTAAAAAAAGAGATACCCATAGGCATACAAGAAGCCTACAAAACTCCAAATAGATTGGACCAGAAAAGAAACACCTCCCATCACATAATAGTCAAAACACCAAACGCACAAAATAAAGAAAGAATATTAAAAGCAGTAAGGGAAAAAGGTCAAGTAACATATACAGGCAGACCTATCAGAATCACACCAGACTTCTCGCCAGAAACTATGAAGGCCAGAAGATCCTGGACTGATGTCATGCAGACCCTAAGAGAACACAAATGCCAGCCCAGGTTACTGCATCCTGCAAAACTCTCAATTAACATAGATGGAGGAACCAAGATATTCCATGACAAAACCAAATTTACACAATATCTTTCTACAAATCCAGCACTACAAAGGATAATAAATGGTAAAGCCCAACATAAGGAGGCAAGCTATACCCTAGAAGAAGCAAGAAACTAATCGTCTTGGCAACAAAACAAAGAGAGTGAAAGCACACAAACATAACCTCACATCCAAATATGAATATAATGGGAAGCAATAATCACCATTCCTTAATATCTCTAAACATCAATGGCCTCAACTCCCCAATAAGAAGACATAGATTAACAAACTGGATACGCAACGAGGACCCTGCATTCTGCTGCCTACAGGAAACACACCTCAGAGACAAAGACAGACATTACCTCAGAGTGAAAGGCTGGAAAACAATTTTCCAAGCAAATGGTCAGAAGAAGCAAGCTGGAGTAGCCATTCTAATATCAAATAAAATCAATTTTCAACTAAAAGTCATCAAAAAAGATAAGGAAGGACACTTCATATTCATCAAAGGAAAAATCCACCAAGATGAACTCTCAATCCTAAATATCTATGCCCCAAATACAAGGGCACATACATATGTAAAAGAAACCTTACTAAAGCTCAAAACACACACTGCACCTCACACAGTAATAGTGGGAGATTTCAACACCCCACTCTCATCAATGGACAGATCATGGAAACAGAAATTAAACAGAGATGTAGACAGACTAAGAGAAGTCATGAGCCAAATGGACTTAACAGATATTTATAGAACATTCTATACTAAGGCAAAAGGATATACCTTCTTCTCAGCTCCTCATGGTACTTTCTCCAAAATTGACCATATAATTGGTCAAAAAATGGGCCTCAACAGGTACAGAAAGATAGAAATAATCCCATGCGTGCTATCAGACCACCACGGCCTAAAACTGGTCTTCAAAAACAATCAAGGAAGAATGCCCACATATACTTGGAAATTGAACAATACTCTACTCAATGATAACCTGGTCAAGGAAGAAATAAAGAAAGAAATTAAAATTTTTTTAGAATTTAATGAAAATGAAGGTACAACATACCCAAACTTATGGGACACAATGAAAGCTGTGCTAAGAGGAAAACTCATAGCGCTGCGTGCCTGCAGAAAGAAACAGGAAAGAGCATATGTCAGCAGCTTGACAGCACACCTCAAAGCTCTAGAACAAAAACAAGCAAATACACCCAGGAGGAGTAGAAGGCAGGAAATAATCAAACTCACAGCGGAAATCAACCAAGTAGAAACAAAAAGGACCATAGAAAGAATCAACAGAACCAAAAGTTGGTTCTTTGAGAAAATCAACAAGATAGATAAACCCTTAGCCAGACTAACGAGAGGACACAGAGAGTGCGTCCAAATTAACAAAATCAGAAATGAAAAGGGAGACATAACAACAGATCCAGAGGAAATTCAAAAAATCATCAGATCTTACTATAAAAGCCTATATTCAACAAAACTTGAAAATCTTCAGGAAATGGACAATTCCCTAGACAGATACCAGGTACCGAAGTTAAATCAGGAACAGATAAACCAGTTAAACTACCCCATAACTCCTAAGGAAATAGAAGCAGTCATTAAAGGTCTCCCAACCAAAAAGAGCCCAGGTCCAGACGGGTTTAGTGCAGAATTCTATCAAACCTTCATAGAAGACCTCATACCAATATTATCCAAACTATTCCACAAAATTGAAACAGATGGAGCACTACCGAATACCTTCTATGAAGCCACAATTACTCTTATACCTAAACCACACAAAGACACAAGAAAGAAAGAGAACTTCAGACCAATTTCCCTTATGAATATCGACGCAAAAATACTCAAAAAAATTCTGGCAAACCGAATCCAAGAGCACATCAAAACAATCGTCCACCATGACCAAGTAGGCTTCATCCCAGGCATGCAGGGATGGTTTAATATACGGAAAACCATCAACGTGATCCATTATATAAACAATCTGAAAGAACAAAACCACATGATCATTTCATTAGATGCTGAGAAAGCATTTGACAAAATTCAACAGCCCTTCATGATAAAAGTCCTGGAAAGAATAGGAATTCAAGGCCCATACCTATACATAGTAAAAGCCATATACAGCAAACCAGTTGCTAACATTAAACTAAATGGAGAGAAACTTGAAGCAATCCCACTAAAATCAGGGACTAGACAAGGCTGCCCACTCTCTCCCTACTTATTCAATATAGTTCTTGAAGTTCTAGCCAGAGCAATCAGACAACAAAAGGAGGTCAAGGGGATACAGATCGGAAAAGAAGAAGTCAAAATATCACTATTTGCAGATGATATGATAGTATATTTAAGTGATCCCAAAATTTCCACCAGAGAACTACTAAAGCTGATAAACAACTTCAGCAAAGTGGATGGGTATAAAATTAACTCAAATAAATCAGTTGCCTTCCTCTATACAAAAGAAAAACAAGCTGAGAAAGAAATTAGGGAAATGATACCCTTCATAATAGACCCAAATAATATAAAGTACCTCGGTGTGACTTTAACAAAGCAAGTAAAAGATCTGTACAATAAGAACTTCAAGACACTGAAGAAGGAAATTGAAGAAGACCTCAGAAGATGGAAAGATCTCCCATGGATTGGCAGGATTAATATAGTAAAAATGGCCATTTTACCAAAAGCGATCTACAGATTCAATGCAATCCCCATCAAAATACCAATCCAATTCTTCAAAGAGTTAGACAGAACAATTTGCAAATTCATCTGGAATAACAAAAAACCCAGGATAGCTAAAGCTATCCTCAACAATAAAAGGACTTCAGGGGGAATCACTATCCCTGAACTCAAGCAATATTACAGAGCAATAGTGATAAAAACTGCATGGTATTGGTACAGAGACAGACAGATAGACCAATGGAATAGAATTGAAGACCCAGAAATGAACCCACACAACTATGGTCACTTGATTTTTGACAAGGAGCCAAAACCATCCAATGGAAAAAAGATAGCATTTTCAGCAAATGGTGCTGGTTCAACTGGAGGGCAACATGTAGAAGAATGCAGATCGATCCATGCTTATCACCCTGTACAAAGCTTAAGTCCAAGTGGATCAAGGACCTCCACATCAAACCAGACACACTCAAACTAATAGAAGAAGAACTAGGGAAGCATCTGGAACACATGGGCACTGGAAAAAATTTCCTGAACAAAACACCAATGGCTTATGCTCTAAGATTAAGAATCGACAAATGGGATCTCATAAAACTGCAAAGCTTCTGTAAGGCAAAGGACACTGTGGTTAGGACAAAACGGCAACCAACAGATTGGGAAAAGATCTTTACCAATCCTACAACAGATAGAGGCCTTATATCCAAAATATACAAAGAACTCAAGAAGTTAGACAGCAGGGAAACAAATAACCCTATTAGAAAATGGGGCTCAGAGCTAAACAAATAATTCACAGCTGAGGAATGCCGAATGGCTGAGAAACACCTAAAGAAATGTTCAACATCTTTAGTCATAAGGGAAATGCAAATCAAAACAACCATGAGATTTCACCTCACACCAGTGAGAATGGGTAAGATCAAAAACTCAGGGGACAACAGATGCTGGCAAGGATGTGGAGAAAGAGGAACACTCCTCCATTGTTGGTGGGATTGCAAACTGGTACAACCATTCTGGAAATCAGTCTGGAGGATCCTCAGAAAATTGGACATTGAACTGCCTGAGGATCCAGCTATACCTCTCTTGGGCATATACCCAAAAGATGCCCCAACATATAAAAAAGACACATGCTCCACTATGTTCATTGCAGCCTTATTTATAATAGCCAGAAGCTGGAAAGAACCCAGATGCCCTTCAAAAGAGGAATGGATACAGAAATTGTGGTACATCTACACAATGGAATATTACTCAGCTATCAAAAACAACGACTTTATGAAATTCGTAGGCAAATGGTTGGAACTGGAAAACATCATCCTGAGTGAGCTAACCCAATCACAGAAAGACATACATGGTATGCACTCATTGATAAGTGGCTATTAGCCCAAATGCTTGAATTACCCTAGATGCCTAGAACAAATGAATCTCAAGACGGATGATCAAAACGTGAATGCTTCACTCCTTCTTTAAACGGGGAACAAGAATACCCTTGGCAGGGAAGAGAGAGGCAAAGATTAAAACAGAGACTGAAGGAACACCCATTCAGAGCCTGCCCCACATGTGGCCCATACATGTACAGCCACCCAATTAGACAAGATGGATGAAGCAAAGTAGTGCAGACTGACAGGAGCCGGATGTAGATCGCTCCTGAGAGACACAGCCAGAATACAGCAAATACAGAGGCGAATACCAGCAGCAAACCACTGAACTGAGAATAAAACCCCCATTGAAGGAATCAGAGAAAGAACTGGAAGAGCTTGAAGGGGCTCGAGACCCCATATGTACAACAATGCCAAGCAACCAGAGCTTCCAGGGACTAAGCCACTACCTAAAGACTATACATGGACTGACCCTGGACTCTGCCCTCATAGGTAGCAATGAATATCCTAGTAAGAGCACCAGTGGAAGGGGAAGCCCTGGGTCCTGCTAAGACTGAACCCCCAGTGAACTAGACTGTGGGGGGGAGGGTGGCAATGGGGGGAGGGTTGAGAGGGGAACACCCATGAGGAAGGGGAGGGGGGAGGGGGATGTTTGCCCGGATACCGGGAAAGGGAATAACACTCGAAATGTATATAAGAAATACTCAAGTTAATAAAAAAAAAAGATGGGAGAGTAGTCTCAAAATAAGTGTTCAATAATAGTATCACAGAATTCCAAACTCAGATTCACAATGGATCCAGAGCAGACCACAAACAAACAATTAAACAGCAACTGCCAAACAGCAATGTACTGACTCTGTTGTTCATGATGATTGTATAATGAAGGAGTTTGCAAATGGCCACATAGCAGTCAGAGGACATGACAGCCAGCAAGAAAATCTGTGATATCCCAAAGATAAGGGGAGCAAATAACTGTGTGAAGCAAGCCTCAACTGAAATAGTTTTATTCATGGTCACTATGCTGACCAGGAACCTAGGAATGCAGGTAGATGTCAGTGAGATTTGTGAGAAGGAAAACTTCTGAAGGAAAAAATACATGGTGTTTTGAGGTGGGAATCCAGCAGTGTGAGAAGGATAATGGTAAGATTTTCAGTGATGCTTAGCACATATGCTATAAATAGAAAAAGGAAGATTATGATTTGCCACTGTAGATTATCTGTCAATCCCAGAAGAATGAGGGTGTTCAACAATGTATGATTGCTCATGTGTAAATGTCTTCTAGATTTTTCCATGCTGGCCAAAAAAAAAGATTGATAGGTTCTTTTTGTAAAGACATAAAGGTGATTAAATAGTCCTGCAATGCACTGGAAATGCAGAAGTTATGAATCAAATGGATTTAGCAAGTATTTATAGAACATTTCATCCTAAAACAAAAGAATATACCTTCTCATCACTTCATGATATCTTCCTCAAAACTGACCATATAATTCCAATACTCTCCAAACTATTCCAAAAAATTGAAAAATAAGTAATACTATACAATTATTTCTATGAAGCCACAATTATGTTTATACCTAAACCACAAAAAGACCCAACAAAGATAGGGAACTTCAGACCATTATCCCTTATGAATGTTGATGCAAAAATACTCAATAAAATTCTTACAAACTGAATCCAAACACATCAAAAGGATCATCTACCATGATCAAGTAAGCTTCATTCCAGCGATGTAGGGATGTTTAAATATAAAGAAATTTTTCAAAGTAATCAACTATGTATACAAGCTCAAAGGCACTTCTGAGGGAATCACCATCCCTGACTTCAAGCTGTTTTATACAGCAATAGTGATAAAAACTGTGTGGTATTGGTACTGAGAAAGGCAGGATGATCAATGAAATAGAATTGAAAACCAAGAAATGAACCATTTGATCATTGACATTTTATCTTTGACAAAGGAACTAAAACTATCCAATGGAAAAAAGATAGCATTTTCGAGAAATGGTGATGGTTCAACTGGAGGTCAGCATGTTGAAGAGTGCAAACTGATCCATTCTTATCGCTTTGTAAAAAACTCAAGTCCAAGTGGATCAAGGACCTTCACAGAAAACCAGATACACTAAAAGTAATAGAAGAAAAAGAGGGGAGGAGCCTCAAACACATGGGTACTGGAGAAAATTTCCTAAACACAGCACCAATGGCTTATGTTCTAAGATCAAGAATCAACAAATTTTACCTCATAAAATTGCAAAACTTCTGTAAGGCAAAGGACACTTTAATTAGAAGAAAATGGGAACCAACAGATTGGGAAATGGTCTTTAACAATCCTACATCTGATATAGGGCTATTATCCCATATATACAAAGAACTCAAGAAGTTAGACTCCAGAGAGCCAAATATCCCTATTAAAAATGGGGTACAGAACTAAATAAAGAATTGTCACCTGAGGAATATTGAATGGCTGAGTAGTCCTTAATGAAGTGTTCAACATCCTTAGTAATCAGGGAAAAGCAAATCAAAACAACACTGAAACTCCACCTCACACCAGTTAGAATGACTAAGATAAAATACTCATGTGACTACAGATGTTATTGAGGATTTGGAGAAAGAGGAACATTCCTTCTTTGTTTGGTGGGATTGAAAGCTGGTATAACATCTCTGTAAATCACTTTGAAGGTTCCTCAGTCAGCTATACCACTCCTGGGCATGTACCCAAGAAATGCTCTACAAATAACAAGGACACATGCTTCAGTATGTTCATGGTAGCCTTATTTATAATATCCAGAGGATGGAAAGAACCATGATGCCCTTAAACAGAGGAATGCATACAGACAGTAAGGTAATGTTCACAATGGAATTCTACTCACATATCTAAAACAATGACTTCATGAAACTTATAGGCAAATGGATGGAACTAGAAAATGTTATCCTGAGTGAGGCAATTCAATCACAAAAACAAACAAAAAAAACATGGTATTCACTCATTGATAAGTTAATATAACCCAAAAGCTCCAATTACCCAACATATAATCCACAGACCACATGAAACTGAAGAAGGATGACCAAAATACAGATCCTTCAGTTCTTCTTAAAAGGGGGAACATAAATATTCATAGGAGGAAATATGGAGACAAATTTCGGCGGAGCAGAGACTGACAGAATGGTTATTCAGAGCCGGCTCCACATCAGGATCCAGCCTATGTATATATATATTTTTTTTTTCACCAAACCTAGACAATATTGATTAAGCCAGGAAGTTCATGCTGATAGGAGCTTTATATATCAATCTTCCCATAGGCCTTGCCAGAGCACGTCAAATACAGAGGCAAATGCTAGCAGCAAACCATTGAACGGAGAATGGGGTCCCCATTGGAGGAATTAGAGAAAGGTTTGAAGATGCTTGTAACCCCAGAAGAATACCAAACAATGAGAGTTTCCAGAGACTAAACCACTAACCAAAGAGTGAACATGGATAGACCCATGGCTCCAGCTGCCTATGTAATAGAGGCTG
Organism: Rattus norvegicus; assembly: GCF_021556685.1. Taxonomy (NCBI): domain Eukaryota; kingdom Metazoa; phylum Chordata; class Mammalia; order Rodentia; family Muridae; genus Rattus; species Rattus norvegicus. Next base: position 8,730,683 of record NC_141540.1, on the reverse strand, counting down.
TCCTTCTTGGGAACCAATAGGAGAAGTCCTTTTTCCTGCCAAGGCTGGATGCCTAGTGTAGGGGAATGTCAGGGCAGGATAGTGGTGGTGGTTGCAGAATTAGACCACCCTCATAGAAGAAGGGGGAAGGATTATGTCATAGGGATCTTATTGAAGGGAAACCGGGAAAGGGAATAACATTTGAAATATAAATAAATATTCAATATAAAAGAGAAAAGAATACTCACTCTTTAATGTAATATATGATTTATTTATCGGCTTTGAAGCAGTATAGACATAACAAAATAATCAAAAGAACTGATGAGATAACAAATTGATAATGACTGATATTGAACAAAATAATTTTTAGATAAATTAAAATGCCAAAACTGATAAAATCACAATTGAAATATTGTTTGTTCTCTCTGTATGGAACTAAGTAAAGTTCTGATATGTATGTAATTTAGTGTTGTAGAAGTGGAAAGACCATAGAGCATAATTAATGGTCAAACAGCTATCTACAAATGATTTTAGAATGTACTTGAAGCTGTAAACTCAGTGACTGAGGAAGCTGAGTAACTGGAAAGTGAAGTCTGTATTCCTTGGTCTGTTGATGAAAGACATCAGAAGTACATGTGGCAAAATTCTTATTATTTAATAAGAATATAATGGTATTTTTTGTTTTGTTTCCTGTTTTATGAAGGGCATTAAATTTTAATGAAAAATGTTAACCATTTTAATTTTTCATTAAATTTTATAACGCAATATGTTTTAATCATATTTCCCCTAATTTAATATCTCTGAGAATCTTCTGATCTCCAATTTTATGTTCTTTATTTCTCTCTTAACAAACGAACACAAACTAGAAACACATACACACACAAAAATGTCATCCTTCCCAAGTAATTACAAATAGGGGACAAAACCCAAGCCTCCTTCCCCCACTTATTGCTAGGACCCTATCTCCCTTGAGCCTGTGCATGTCCTGCCTGTTCTGTCACAGTCTCTCCTGATATGTCTGGGAGACACTGTTTCCTTGGAGACACCTATCACCTCTGGCACTTACAATCTTTTCACCTTATCTTACTCATAGATTTTGAGCCTTGAGGGGAGAGCATAGATACAGACATTCTAATTTTAAATTAGTTAAAAAGTATTAGATTTTATCATAGCATTTCAAAGTTAGTTTCCTTTTAAAATACTTTATTAATTATTTGAATTTTATACATGTTGATAATATATTTTGATTGTATTCATATCCACCCCCTCTAATTTTCCCCATATTCATCACCCTGCCTATCTTTGTTTCCCCTTTTAAGAAATAATCCCAGGACTCCAATTTTTGATTCCCCTATATTCATGAGTGTGTTACTCTCAACTGAAGCATGGTCAACCTACTAAGGACCACATCATCGAAGAAACATGCCTGTCCTATTATAAGCAATCAGCTGTCAATAGCTCCTCAACTAAAGGCAGAGAGTTCTGGCCTTCTCCCTTTTAGCTATAAGGTTGATTTCTTGAATTTGTGCAAGTCTTGTGTAACAGTCAAAGTTTATGGATGCTGCAGTCCTGCCATGTCCACAATTTTATTTTTGTCTTTCCTGACCTCTGGCTCTTACAAGTTTTCTGTCCCCTATTCCATGATGGTTACTGAGCTTTGGGTGGCAGTGGAGACAGGGAGGGAATAGTTACATAGATATCCTATTTGTGGTGAGGAATACAATAAAACTTATATATATCCAATAAAACTTATATATAAATCAGGGAAATGATCCCACTACTAATACCTCAAATATCTTGGAATAAATCTCACAAAGGAAAAGAAATACTTATGTAATGAGAACTTTAAGACAAAGAAGCTGAAGAAATACCAGAAGATGGAAAGTATTCTTATGCTCAATTTTGGGGTGATTAATGTTGCAAAAAATGGTTATTTTACCAAAAGCTTACTGCAGAAATTTGATGCAATTTCCATCAAATTTCCAATGCAGTTCAAGATAATTTGAAAAAAAATCTCAATATTTATATGAGAACCAAAACAACAGTAACAACAACAACAGCAACGACAACCACAACAACAACAACAACATAGCTAAAAACCAAGACCAAAGCAAAAAAAGCCCATTCTAAAACACACAGAGTAATTGGAAGTAAAATTTGAAATAATTACACAGCCAGCAATAATTGTTTCATCAGCCTTTCCCTTTGTTTCTTAGAATGCCTGGCATTTTTCATAGAATACTACATCTTCCAGTAACTAATGGCTCTCAAAGGAATTTTATTAAAATGTTGCCCACATTAATTAACTGTAAACATACTAGGTTTTCTGTCTCTGGGGATGTGTCTACTATGTTTTCCTCCTAGACAAACTCTTCTAACAACATATTCACAAACACATATCATGCAGCTATACTTTTACAAAATGTTTTAAAATATATACATTGGTGAACAATATTAGAAAAGTTATGCAACCAATGACATATGATGTTCAGATATTTCTTATTCTTACAGATCAGAATTTGGATTGAGAATTAGGCTTTCACAAGCAAAATCTAGTAAAAATATTTACATGTTGTTAAGGGAGTTGCCAGACAAAAATACTCAATTTGGCCAATTTATTTTAAAAATGAAACAATCTCTGCCTACTTGAATCATTGTTTTTTAAAACTAAATTTCAAATAATAAGAAAACTAGGTTTAAATAATGTCCAGATAAACATAAAGGTAAGTATATTTTGTCTTTGTTAATAATGTTACTCATCTTCCTAAATTAGAACTATTTACAATAAGTGTTTTTGATACATACTGTGAGGCCATTTTGTTAAATTTTATAACTTTTTTCTGCCTATGTCTTCCCTTATTCTGACAACTCCCACAGAAAAGAGTCAAACTCATTTTCTCAGGTAAACCTCAATGATATTACTAAAACTGCCCGAATGAGAATAAGAAGAGAACACAGGAAGCGATTTCAATGCCTTTTGCATCTTGTTTGCATTTCACTAACTCATAGTCCTTTCATAGGTTACCTGAGAATCACAAAGTGGAATTCTTGCTTCTTAGAACCAATAGCAGTACATGCATGTTTTTGCAAAAACAATCTTTCAGAGGTTAAGTAGATTGAAATTCTAATACCGAAGGCTCTCATTTTATTAGGAAATGTCACATTAGTGGTGCAAATATTTGTTAAAATTGATAAACTTGCAAGCCTTGATGCATAGAAGCATATCTGAGACCAGAGAACTGAAGTAAACTACAAAATACTGGCACTGGCATTAGTATGTTGCAAAGTTATTATTTAGTTATGAACTTTATTATTTCCTGCATCAAATACAATGTTTGTCTATTTTGAACATTGGAATACTTGATATGAAAAAGTAGAGTGCAAACAGGAACGCTACTCTATTTGTAGACCCTGGTATGTGACCTTGAGCTTTTAGATAGAACATTGTAGGATGATTATTGGCATAGACTGAAGAATATATTGATATTTTCAACAGTAATTAAAATTATTATATTTTATGCTAACTTATTATATTATTCATATACTTTTGTCTTCCTTATAGTAAATTTTCTTTTCTCGTCGCAGTTTTTTAAAAACAATAAATTTATCACCATATCATTTTCAGAGCAGAACTTGAGAAAGTCTGACATTGCAAAAGCTTACTGGTATTATATTTAGCCCTGATACATTGACCTGGCTATTTATTACATGATAATATTGTGTTTGTATTAATTTCACAGAGTGGCTAATAGGGTGATTTTGTATGATGATAATATATGAAATATTTCAGTCAGTTTCCCTCCACATAGTATTTTCTGTTTAAAGTTTTCTATGAACTTGAGACTTAATAATTTAGGATGCTGAATGTAGTTGTGCCCTCATGTAAGCCCCGCACAAGGGAGGACTATCTAAGTTTAAATTAATTTGAGCTGTCTAATAAGTTCTGAACTATAGTTGACTCAGCCAGACTCTGTCATAGAAGCAAAACAAAAACACCAAGGATTGTTATGAGTATGAAGCCACTGTCTAGAATCTCTCATGGATCTCAGGTAGGAGGTTAAAGAAGATTAGATCAGTATGTCTTATTGTGAGAACAAAAAAGATTGAATTTGGCTCAAGGTAGGCTTTCTAGTGACAATCATAAATTGTATATTATGGTCATGGTGGTCAAATTATAATTTATACATTTTGATTATTTAATCTTTCTGAACCACAATGAAACTAATTTTTTCCTTCTCAGAACACAACATGAACTTTTAATTTTAATGGATAGCTCTTTCACCATTTCCCAAGGCATTAAGTACAAACTTTGTTTTTGGAAAGTGAGAGCATTATGACCATAACTGAAAATTTATCAAATGACTTTGAATTAACATTTTTTCTTTTTTTCCCCAGAACAACCCAAATTCAAACCTTAGCTATGCCAAATAAGACTGCAATCACAGAATTTATTCTTCTGGGACTTACAGATGACCCAGAGTTACAAATTTTGATATTCTTCTTTTTGCTGACCACATACTTACTAAGTGTAAGTGGAAACATGACCATCATTACTCTGACACTGTCAAACATTCTCTTGAAAACTCCCATGTATTTCTTTCTCAGAAATTTTTCCTTCTTAGAAATTTTATTTACAACAGTATGCATTCCGAGATTTCTGATCAGCATTGCTACAGGGAACAAAGCTATTTCCTATAATGCCTGCATGGCTCAAGTGTTCTTTTTGATCTTTCTTGGAGCAACAGAATTTTTTCTACTGGCTGCAATGTCTTATGATCGTTATGTGGCCATCTGCAAACCTCTGCACTATACAACTATCATTAGCAACAAAGTGTGCAATCAACTTGTAATTGCCTCTTGGTCAGCTGGATTCCTCATCGTTTTCCCCCCAGTTATCATGGGAATTCAGCTGGAGTTCTGTGATTCTAATATCATTGATCACTTCGCTTGTGACTCTTCTCCCATGCTGCAGATTGCTTGCACAGATACGAAGATTCTAGAGCTGATGGCATTTTTCTTAGCAGTATTTACTCTCATAGTAACTTTGGCTTTGGTAATTCTGTCCTATACACTCATTCTTAGAGCAATTCTGAAGATACCCTCTGCAGAGCAAAGGAAAAAGGCCTTTTCCACTTGTTCCTCTCACATGATTGTAGTTTCCATTTCATATGGAAGCTGCATTTTTATGTATGTAAAAACATCTGCCAGAGATGGTGTGGTGCTAAGTAAAGGAGTTGCCATGCTCAACACCTCTGTAGCTCCCATGCTGAATCCTTTCATTTATACCTTAAGGAACCAGCAAGTCAAGCAGGCATTCAAGGACTTCGTAAAAATATTACTGCCATCAAATAAGCACTGAGTTTTCTGAAATCTTTAACTGAAATCACAAATAATCAACCAATGCATAGCTTCTTTCTAGGTAGTAGACATCCAGCAATGAATAAAGCATACAAGTTCATGCTCTTATAAAGGTTGCTCCTAGTAACTAGAAAATAGTACTTCAGTGAGTGAAGATACTGTAAGAGAAAGGAAATATACCACTAAAAGTGTGGTGAATGGGAGTCAAACTAAATAACTACCTAAATAATGCACAGTTACTTTAAAGCTCTCTTGCATAAGATAGTCTACATTCAAGTGCATTTTCTTATATATATATTTTTTTGTTTTCCTGTGATTTTCTAGCCTATTGATTAGAACTTTGAGTACATTGCCTAATTCTTTAGTCACAACCTAGGAAATAATAACCATTAAAATGATATGGGTTTGTTAGCTGTTTGGGCTTGAACTTGGAAGAAAAATATACTCAATTTCATTTTGCCTGTAGTAGTGTTGTTATTTCTAATAAAGATGAGATTTCATCAAGAAAAAAATTTAGTCCTTGGGTTAGTCAATCAGAACACTGTGAAGTCTTGGGAAAGAATTTGTTGAGTGTACAGATTAGGCTAATTTTGAATGAGGTAACCCAGTTACAAAAGACCATATATAGTTTGGGAATGAATTCATGATAAGTGGTTATTAGACCAAAAGCTCAGAATATACAAGAAACAATTCACAGACCATGTATGAAGTTCAAGAGGAAGAAACGTCAAAATGTGGATGCTTCAGTCCTTCTTAGAAGGGGAACAAAATCCTCAGAGGAGGAAATATAGGGAAAAAGAATGGAGCAGAGATTGAAGACAAGGCTAGCCAGAGAATTTCCCACCTGGTGATCCATCCCATATGCATCCACCAAATTCAGACACTTGTGGATGCCAAGAATCACATGCTGACAGGAACCTGATATAGTTATCTTCTGAGGGTCTCTGTCAGAGCCTTACTACTACAGATGAGTATGCTTAAGGCTAACCATCAGACAGTTAGAGAAAGGAGTGAAGGAGCTGAATAGGTTTGCAACCCCATAGGAAGAGCAATAATATCAACCAACAAGAACCCCCAGAGCTCCCAGGGACTAAATCACCAACAATTGAGTACACATGGAGGGACCCATGGCTCCAGTAACATATGAAGCAGAGGATGGCATTGTCTGGCATCAATCAGAGAAGTAGCCCTTGGTGCTGTGAAGGCTTGTTTCCATGTGTAGGGGCATGCCAGGGTGTTGACTTGGGATTGGGTGTGTCGTAATGGGAATATCTTCATCGAAGCAGAGGGAGGGGAAGGGGAGATTGAGAGAACAGAAAGGGGATAGTATTAGAAATGTAAATACATACAGTATTCAATAAAAAGGGAAAAAAATCCTGTCATGCGATTTCCTGAAACTTTTCATTGTTTTGCCTCTAAATTAACTTTGAAATATGGAACAAAAACAAAAATAAAAGCATAGAAATCTAAAGGTTTTTCGATTCTTTTTCAGGGTTTAATAAGATGATCATGCAATTTTTCTTTCAGTTTGTTTACATAGTGAATTACATTGATGGATTTTGATATATTGAATCATCCCTGCATCCCTGGGATGAAGCCTACTTGATCATGCCTGAAGATGATTTTTGTGTTCCGAGCAATGTTTACAAAAAAGATCGGTCTAAAGTTCTCTTTCTTGGTTGAGTCTTTCTGTGGTTTAGGCATCAGGGTTCCTGTGGCTCCATAGAATGAATTAGGAAGTGTCCATTCTGTTTTTATTTTGTGGATTAATTTGAGGTATTTTGGTATTAGCTCTTATTTCAAAATCTGGTAGAACTACATAAAAACCATGTGGCCCAGGGCTGTTGCTGGTCAGGAGACTTTTTTCATTTGCTTTTCCTTTTTTTATATAATTAAAATTATAATTACATCATCACTCACTTCTGTTTCTTCCATCCAAAAACTCCTATACATTTCTCTTTGTCAGGTCGGTTTTTAATAAAGTACAATGAATATAGATGTGCACATTAAGTTTGCTGATAGCATATAATAGAAAGTGCTTCTACTTCTTTAGAAGTTATAAGGCAGTTTAAATAGTTTACATCATCAAAATTTAAGTTTTGTAAGTGGTATCTTTCTAAAATTCATCCATTTCAGTAAAACTTTTCAATTTTGTAGAGTATAGACTTTTGAAGTAAGAAAAAAACCCCTTCAGGTTAAAAGAAATTAGGAATAAAGCAAGCCATGTGATAACATAAAGTTAAATGGAGATAAACATAAAACAATTCCATTAAAGTCAGGGACAAGTCTGTCCACTCTCTCCCTGTTAATTTAATATAGTACTCGAACTTCTACCTAGAGCAATAAAACAACTAAAAAAGATCAAGGGGATAGAATTGGAAAAGAAGACCTCAAAGAATTGTTCTTTGCAAGTGATATGATAATAAACATAAGCAGCCACAAAAATTCTACCAGAAAACTCGTACAGTTTCAACAAAGTAGCTTTATAAAAAATAAACTCAAAGAAATCAGTATCTATCCATTATACAAACTTTAAACAGGAATAGAAAGAAATTAGGTAAACAGCACCCTTACAATAGCCACAAATAATATAAAATATCTTTGTGAAGCCTGAACCAAGCAAATGAAAGACATGTATGACCAAAAACTTCAAATCTCTGATAAAAAAAATGTAGATGATATCAGAAGTTAAAAATCTCTCCCATGATCAAGAAAAGGTAGGATTAACATAGTAAAAATGACCAACTTACCAAAAGCAATCTACAGACTCATTGCAATGCCCATAAAAATTCTAACACAATTTTTGTAGAACTTGAATGGAATAAATGATAAACCTAGGATAGCCAAACACCCTGAACTATAAAAGAACGTGGAGAGGACTTAATATTCATGACCTCAAGCTATAATACAGAGTAGCTTGATAAAACAACTGCATGGTATTAGTACAGAAATAGACATACTATTCAACAGAATTTAATTAAAGACCCAGAAATCAACTTAAACACCTATGGACACTTGAATTTTGAATAAAGAAGCCCAAACCACACAATGGAAAAAGAAAACTTATTCAATAAATGATGCTGGACTAACTGGATGTCTACATGTCGAAGAATAGAAATAGGTCCATTATTTATCGCCCTGCATAAAACTAAAGTCTAAATGGAACAAGGACTCCAATATTAAAGTAGATGTACTATATTTCATTAAAGAGAAGTTGGAAATACCATTAAAAACATTGGTACAGGGACGAATTTCCTGAACAGAACACCAATGGCACAGGCACTATGATCAACAATTGATAAATGGAACATCATAAAACTGTAAAGCTTTATGTCAAAAGCTTTGTGACTGCAAAACTGTCACTCAGACCGTATGGAACCTACATATTAGGAAAGGATCTTCACCAACCCTACCTCTGACAGAGGGTTAATACCAAAATATTTTAAGAACACAAGAAGTTAAACACTAACAAACCAAATAACCTAATTTAAGTTGGGACAGAAAGCTAAACAGAGAATTGTCAACAGAGGAATCATAAATGGCCTCAGAGCACTTAAATGTTGAAAGTCCTTTATCATCAGGGAAATTTAAATCAATGTAACTCTAAGGTTTTTTTCTTATACCCACCAGAATGGCTAAGAACAAAAACTCAATGATAGCACATGCTAGCAAGGGTGTGGAGTAATGGGAACATTCCTTGATTGCTGGTGGGAATGCAAACTTGTACAACCACTTTGGAAATCAATTTGGCTGTTTCTCAGAAAACTTGAAATAGTTATACCTTAAGACCTATCTATTCCACTCCTGTGAATGTACCCAAATTTGCCTTACCATACCACAAAGATATTTGTTCCACTATTTTCATGTCAGCTTTATTGAAAATAGCCCTAAAATGGATACAACTTAAATGTCCTTCAACTGAAGAATAGCTAAAGAAAGCATGGTACATCTATACAATTGGATACTATTCACCTATGAAAATCAAAAACATGAATTTTGGAGACAAATGAATAGGGTTTGAGAATATTATCCTGAATGAAGCATCCCAGTCCCAAAGGACATGCATAGTTTGTAAGTACTTATAAGTATATATTAGCTGTAATATTCAGGATGTTCATGCTTCATTCCACAGTCCTGAGAATGCTAGGCAGGAAGGAGGGAGCAACAAGAATGCTTGGATTTCAATTGGAAGGGAGAGTGGAATGGTTATGGAAGACAGATGGAGGGAGGAAACAGGGTGGTAAAGGGGATTGAGAGGGAAGCGATGGTTCAGGGTCAGGTTTGGGGAAGAAAAAGGGGACGTAGGGAGTATCTCCAGAAAAAGATAGAGACCTGTGATAGGGGAGGAGCCCAAGCATGAATAAGAGTGTGCTTAACTGAGACTCACCTCATTGGGATACAGAGCCTGGGGAGGCTGTCTTTATTGTGGTTAGGTGCCAGACCCTCCTTGGCTCCCTCAGTGTATGACCCCTGCTGAAACTTGCTGATGCATGTGGAAACTTCTGTTTTTAAGAGAAGAACGTCTTGGCCTTTGCTGTTTGTCCTATGGGTGGTAACACCATTGAGTCAGTTCTTGTTTTTATCCTGAGAACCTAAACTTGTTTTTCCATTTCTGTATTCCTGTTTTTATCCTGACAACATAAATTTGTTTTTGTCATTTCTGTGTTACCGATTTTATCCTGAGAACATAAATTGTTTTTCCATTGTGCTTCCAGATTTTTCTACCTAACGGTCTTGGTGTACATATACTGTGAAACTCAGTAAAGCTTTTGATTCTCATAGCACGAATCTCCCAAGTCTCTGTTTTCTGTTAAATCTCGCAGGCCTTCTCCAGGTTCTCAGTACCATGACTGCACTGTTGTCACCAAGTGGAGTAAGGAGCCCCTGAGAGGTTCATTCCAGGGAGCCAGCCAGCAAAGTGAAAAGAACATATTGGGTGAGTGGCTCAGCAACAAATCAAAGGTACATTTAGTTAGTAAGCAAAACAGTCACGCCATGGGAACCTCAAGTTCCACATTACAGGTAGCAGATTAGATAGTAGCTCTGCTCAAACAGCAGGCAACAGGGATAATAGTAAAAACAGCAAAAGAATTTATTAAAACTTTAGAAAAGACTAGTCCTTGGTTTGTTCATTCAGGAGGACTTAATATTCCTGATTCGAAACATGTTAAGACAGAGTTGCAAAAAACACTGCAGAGAGATGGCCCTAAGAGCATTCCTGTTACTACATACTCTTTGTGGTAATTGTTCAAGGAAGCTTTCTTGAGTCCTATTGCAAAAATAAAGGAACAAATGTCAGAGATAGAAAGAACATACGGAGTAGCACAGGATGATGCCTCTCATAGGCCTTTACAAAACTCTGACTCAGATCAGGATTCAAGCTCAAAGGAGAATGAAGAAGAGATATTAGAAAAAGAGGATTTTAAAAGGAAGATTAATAAGTGCAGGTTTGCTAAAAAAAAAGAAACAAAAAAAACAAAATCTCATCCTCCTAGTAAAAATCCCTTCTTTAAAGAAGAGGAAGCTACTGCTCTTCCTGCCTATGAACCTTATCCTTCCTTGGAGTGGTGTTAGGAAGAGAAGGATCCAAGGAGAGGGGTAATTTTTCCCAAGCCTTCCCCAGGACAGGGAGCAGCATATCCTGTTGTTGGGGTCCCAGCCTCATTAGTAGATTTTTAAAATGCTTGTTTAGTATAAATAAATACTCCAGACCTATAAACAAGCACTACACATAGTTAAAAAAATAGTACACCAGGGTATGAAAAGTCTATGCTTCTGGTTTTTAAGTCAATGTAACCAGTGTAATTTTTATGTCATTCAAAGAACTATGTGCAAAACAGATCTGAGAATCATAAAATAGTGAATAGTGTTTTCTAACAATAATCTCATCATGTTCCGGTTTTCAGAGTTTCGTTGATATAATCTGTAGCATGCTTACATTTATATGGATATGCAGAATTATACTATGCATATTATAAATTTTATTTTATATATAAAAGTGTAAATACTGAGTTGGGGTGCAGCAGGGTAGCATAGGGATTGGCTTATGAACCTGAAGTTTGGCCAATACTTGACGTGGACTAATTATACACCTCTCTTCTCATAATGCTCTTGGTTGACTAAAACCCAGTGTATGCTCTTTATACACAACACTCTCTGATCAGTGTACCTAGCAATCAACATGTTGGCAGTGGAGGAACTCAACTTACGTAAAGCATGTATGTATACCTGGTTGACAAAACTTAAATAGGTTACTTCCTTTAGCAACCCCTTGTAGTGCTCTATTTTTACTTTACATATACCAGAAAATCTCCCAAAGCCTCGAAAGATGAGATGATTTGTCCTGAATAGGCTTTCACTGCTTGAGTAATAAGGTAAACTATGCCCTCTCAAAGTCGTTTTAGGGAAATTACATATTTATCATAACAGACATGCTAATAATTTGGTGTACATGTTAGTAAAATCAAGTGGATTATGGAAAGGTATTTTCACAGTGGGCAAAGAGTTTATTCAATAAAAGCCTGTCAATTAAAATAAAGAAAGACTCCACTATGCTCCTAAGCAACATGCATCTTTTCTTGAACTTCATAAAAGAGAGCCTCATACAATAATGAGGGGTCTTTGGTATTCAAATGACCTACAGCCAATTTGACAATGCTTTCTTTTGAAATCACAACTATCACATTGCTTGAGAAATGTTTCCCTGATTCTTCACTATGTATGTGAGCCTACATTCAATTCTTTCAATAAGAGACCAGAAACCTAAAAACAACAAGCCATACTCCCAAGTAAAATAACACACTGATTCAATGAACATGGGAAATTAAACCTAATATTGAATTTTGTAAATAGTACTTCATTTATATGAACAATTGTGTAGGCATTTATAATTAGGTAGGATATATACAGAAAATCAAACACTCTAATAGTTTTATATAACTGCAATGTGTAATAATAGCCACACTCAATGAACCACCTCCACGAGGCACTTAGAGAAATTTATATTGATGACTGTGTGGTGATTTATACTGCTTTTCAACTTACTGTGTCTAGAATCATCTTGAACACAAATCTCTGAGCATTTTTGTGAGAGGTTGTCCACATTAGGTTATCTTAAGTGAGATGATGCATTTTAAATATGGGTGGCATCATTTAATGAGCTGGGGTCGGTCACAAAATGAATAAAGAGAAGCACTGCATTCATTGCTCTTTGTTTTCTGATAAAATATGCAAGGTGACCACTGGCCTCAGATTCCCCTCTTTCTGCTTTCCTTTTCACTATATACTAAATTCTATAAGTGAAATAAATCTTTCTTCTCTTGAGCTGTTTTTAAAAACATTTTAATTTAATTTATTGACTTATTTACTTTATATCCAGCTCACTGTCCCATTCCTAGTGACTCCCTCCACTCTGCCCGCTCTCCTCCTCTGGGAAGGTGGGGTCCCCTCTTGGTATAGGCCCATCCTGGAAGTTCAAGTCTCTGCAAGGCTAGGTACTTCCTCTCCCATTGGGGCCTTACAAAGCAGCCCAGCATATAGAAGAATTCCCACAGACAGGCAACAGCTTTTGGGATAGTCCCAGCTCCAGTTCAGAGCTCACAAGAAGGCCAAGCTGCACATGTGCTACATATGTCTGGGGAAGCTTAGGTCCAGTTACTTTTATTTTTCTGACACAAAGGCATTTACAGATTTATCCAAAAAGAAAGAAAAGCAAAGAAAAATAGACATCATAATTCATTCAACCCATTAAGGGCAAGACTTTCTTTCCTAGGTAGGACTTACTCACTTAGTTCATTGGTCCGCCAACTATAATGAAAGCCGTCCTATCATGAATATTATTATTTATAGTTTTGCCACACTACATAATTGCATTATAAAAAGGTAACTTGTGTTCCATAATTTTTACATAAATACTTCCATGGGTACATTCTTCTCAAATTTTAAATAAATAGTAAAAATTATTTTATAAAATTGTGTAAAGTTTTGTAATAAAATACAGCCGTGTGTGTGTGTGTGTGTATGTGAGAGAGAGAGAGAGACAGAGACAGAGACAGAGACAGAGAGACAGAGAGGCAGAGAGACAGAGAGACACAGAGAGAGAGTGTGTTTCTTTTTCTTTCTATAGAATGAGATATTAAAAATGTACATAAGGAAAAATGACTTGAAACTATGATCTTCTATGTAAGTGTGCCTTTCTTTATATGTTTATTTTATTTTTAATTCTCTGTCTGTATGAGGGTATATACGTGCACTCATGGTGTTCAAAGGCTTCCAATTCCAGGAGCTGGAGTCATAAGCAGTTAGGAGCCATGGGACATAAGTGTTGGGAACAGAAATCTGGTCCTTGATATAAATCCATGAAAAAGAGATTGTAAGAGGCTGACACATCTGGTCTGGAAAAGATCACCTCTTGAAATGAAATGCCAGCAAACTTGCCCGCACTAATTCAATGCCTTTATATTTCGACACACAATTTCAACATCAAATAAATAAAATGGGAGTACAGGAAGATATATCTCAGGAAGCCACTAATGCAAGGCTCAAAAAACTCCATTTAATGTGGGATTAACCAAAAAAGAGTACAGCTGCTGGTGCTAAACAGACCGGTCAAACACATAGTATGCACCATTCAAGTTTTCAAATCATGACTGAAAACAAGTACATGTTATTTAGTGGACATAGAAATATCAAAAATAATATAAAATCACTGAGAACTACAGAGATTAACAAATAAAATTCATTTTGTATAAAATCAAAAATCACAAATAAAATATATATATTTCCACAGCTTAGGTAAAAAATTGTTTCCCATGTAAGCATGAGGACAGGAGTTCAATCCTCAGAACCTATGGAAAAATGCTGCCCATGGTGATATGTGCTTGTAATATGATTATCAGTGATAGAGACAGGCAAGTCTCTGGGAATTACTGAGCAGCAATAATATTTGAGTCAAATCAGTGAGCTCTGGGTTCATAGAAAGATAATGAAGACAACGAAGGTGCTGTCTTAAGAGCATAATAGGTCAGCAATGGCTCAGTATGTCAAGATTCTTTTCATTAAGCCTGATGATTCAAGTTCAATTCCCAGAATCCTTATGGTGGAAGAGATAGATGACTCCTGAAATATGTACTCTTTTTTCCATATCCTGAGGGTGTAAACATAGAATCACATTCACACACATATTCACTAAGAAATAATGTAAAAATATATATTGAACTTTTGTGCTTATGAAATAGGAAGATAACAATAATAATAGTGTATAAAGTTATAAAACTTTTTAGGTCACAGCAAGTCATCAATTTAATTGTATAGAAATTTTAGAGAAATTTTAACCCAGCCACTTGGTTGTTCTGGCATGTGATCACAACTAAAGACATTCTTTGTCTATTTGATACAGCTGGAATGCATACATATCCTGAATGATCTAGATGAAATATGAACTTGTCTTTAGTACACACCTTTAATTCCAAGCAATGAAAGTGAAGTTAGTTTATAGAAGAAATCAGCCATATTTGAAAGTGACATCTAATTGAGAGGTTGACAATGTGATGAATCAGAGAAAGATTTGACAGAATAAGTCAGAGATGTGATAACCCAACTCTTATGAGAACAGACATAAAAAATGTGACTTAAGAGAACAGTCTCCACACATTCACAAGAACACATTCTCTCTCACACACACAAAGACAGATGAGAGACAGACAAATAAACACAGCAGAGATGAAGACATATGAGAGAGAGAGAGAGACAGAGAGACAGAGAGAGAGATTGGGAGAGAGAGAGAGAGAGAGAGAGAGAGAGAGAGAGAAAGAAACAAAGAAAGAAAGAAAGAAAGGGGGAGGGAAAGAGAGAGTACTGGAACAGATGGATTGCAGGTGAAGACAGACCAAGTCAGAGAATGAGACAGAACCATAAGATTAGAGCAGATTGAGAATTAGTTTGAGGCCACACAGAACAATTTAGTCAGAAGTTGAAAGAGAAACCAATTTGAATTGGTCACCTTGGAGAGGAGTTTTGAACCAGAAGAGCTGACTTAAATCAGCCAGCCAAAGTTGAGAAAGAACTAGAAAAGTTGAGGTTATTCAGCAGTAAGCCTCTGAGACAACAATTATATTAGGAGACTAAAAGTTACCTTTAGAGTAATTATAAATGAAAATTTGAATGTGTACTTTAGCTATGAAATAAAATGATCAAAGTTTTCTTAGTGCTTCTCAGTGCTGTGCATGCACGTTATTCATAGGGTTTTACCGTCTGATTTTCAAACTTAGATACAAATCCAGTCAGATATAGAATAAATTATTGCAGAAATGATTCACTTAGCACTATTCTACTGCTCATATGATATACATAGGGGTCCTTATTTTTTCAAATTCCATGACATGTCTTAATGGAATAAAAAAGTATATTATATCAAGAATAGAAAAATAAAGATATGATTTTGAGGAGATTTGATGATATGATATGTCATGCGTGCCTTTAAAGATGACAAATTGGAAAAAGACTTAAAGGATTTCAAAATATATCATTTACCACAATTCTGCAGCAAAAATTGGATACAACTACATTCAAATAATAACATATGTAAGTTATCATGTCAAAACTGTGGGGAAATACACAGTAGTGATGCCTGTGATCATAGTTTTTGGTTGGAGTAGGTAGGAGGTCAAGAACTTCAAGCTAATCCTTGGCTACATAGCAGGTTCAAGGTCAGCGGCATTTTCTCCTTAGACATCCACTGTACCTTTACTTCTATGTTTTAAACTGATTTTTCCTTGTGTTAAGGATAGCATATATTCTGTGTCACTATGCCACAATTTTCCTCCACCCTTAAACTGGAGGAACAGGCTGCTTGTGAAAAGGAGTCTATCAGGAAAGGAACAGCCTAAAAACCCACTACTGTTTTAGAGACTGTGGAATAACTCAGAGAGCCACGAAGTCTGTCTCAACAATATCCTTTGAAAAACCATTGAGAAAAGATAATCATGTTTTGTTGTTAGAGTCAATCTCTTCAAAATTCCTATTTACGTGATTAGTTACCAGTAAGTTCTGCAGTCTTCTGGGATGAAGGTCACATAATCAACCAATTAAATGTGATTGCTGGAGGTAATATTTTATTTGTATTCACTAGTGGCCTATTATTATTTACCTCAGAAATCATGCATTTCCATGATCTATAGCAGAGAAGTTATATGTTGTCAACATAGGATAAGTGCTATGTTTTTTATTCCTAGAGAAAATTAATGCCAATATCCCTTTGGGAAATATTAGAATAATCTGAAAACATTTATCACAATATAATTCTCATATAGAATTGCCTTTTTAAGATATTTTGAGGACTATGTCTGGATCCTAGATAGTGGATAATTTTGGGGAAAACATAAAGATGATTCACAGCATACTTGAGATTAACCATTATGGGTGCTGTGAGGAGACACACAGTTTTGAGGGAGGAGAGATGTAAACGCAGATTTCTACTTGTGCTACAGGACCATAACATGCATTTGGTTGAAGAGAACTAAACATAGTATTATATGCCATATGCTTTAAATTGGTAAGTATTTTCTTTTTTTTTTATTGGATTTTTCCATCTTTATTAAATTGGGTGTTTCTTATTTAAATTTCAAATGTTATTCCCTTCCCCGATTTCCATGCCAACATCCCCTCAACCCCTCCCCTTCGCTTCTATATGTCTGTTCCCCTCCACAACCACCCCCCCCCATTGCCGCCTTCCCCAAGATTCCATTTACTAGGGATCCAGACTTGGCAGGACCAAG
Source organism: Rattus norvegicus (assembly GCF_021556685.1). Lineage (NCBI taxonomy): Eukaryota > Metazoa > Chordata > Mammalia > Rodentia > Muridae > Rattus > Rattus norvegicus. The sequence continues at coordinate 8,713,572 of NC_141540.1, read as the reverse complement.
GGTTTCCCCTTCCATTGGTGCCCTTGCTAGGCTATTAATTGCTATTAATTGTGCAGTTGGAGCCCAGGACCAGTCCATGTATAGTATTTGGGTAGTAGCTTAGTCCTTGGAGGTTCTAGTTGGTTGACATTGTTGTTCATATGGGGTCTCAAGACCCTTCAGCTCTTCCATTCTTTCCTCTGATTTTTTAAACGGTGGCCCATTCTCAGTTGAGAGGTTTGCTGCTGGCATTCACCTATGTATTTGCCTTATTCAGGATGTGTCTCTTAGGAGAGATCAACATATGGTTCCTGACAGCCTGCACTTCTTTGATTCCTCCATCTTATCTACTTTGGTAGCCATATATGTATGGGCCACATGTGGGAAAGGCTCTGAATGAGAGTTCCTTCATTTTATGTTCTAAACTTTGCCTCCCTATCACCTCCAAAGGGTATTCTTGTTCCCCTTTTAAAGAAGGAACAGAGCATCTGCATTTTGGTCGTCCATCTTGAGTTTCATGTGTCCTGTGCATCTCGGGTAATTCAACCATTTGGGCTAATATCCACTTATCAATGAGTGCATACCATGTGTGTTTTTCTGTGATTGGGTTACCTCACTCAGGATGATATTTTCCAGTTCCATCCATTTGCCTATGAATTTCATAAAGTCATTGTTTTTGATAGCTGAGTAGTATTCCATTGTGTAGATGTCCCACATTTTCTGTATCTATTCCTCTGTTGAAGGGCATCTGTGTTCTTTCCAACTTCTGGCTATTATATATAAGCCTGCTAGGAACATGGGAGAGCATGTGTCTTTGTTGTATGTTAGACCAATTTTGGATATGACCAAGAGAGGTATAGCTGGGTCCTCAGGTAGTGCAATATCCAATTTTCTGAGGAAACTCCAGACTGATTTCCAGAATGGTTGTACCAGACTGCAATCCCAACAACAATGTGGGACTGTTCCTCTTCCTCCACATCCTCGCCAGCATCTGCTGTCCCCGGAGATTTTGATCTTAACCATTCTCGCTGGTGTGAGGTGGAATCTCAGGGTTGTTTTGATTTGCATTTTCCTTATGACCAACGATGTTCAACACTTCTTTAGATACTTCTCAGCCATTCAAAATTCCTCAGCTGTGAATTCTTTGTTCAGCTCTGAATACCATTTTTTTACTAGGGTAAATATATCTTCCTGCAGTCTAGCTTCGTAAATTCTTCGTATATTTTGGATATAAGCCTTCTATCAGTTGTAGGATTGATAAAGATCTTTTCCCAATCTGTTGGTTGCCGTTTTGTCCTAAGAACAGTGTCCTTTGCCTTACAGAAGTTTTGTAGTTTTATGAGATCCCACTTGTCAATTCTTGATCTTAGAGAATAAGGCACTGGTGTTCTGTTCAGGAGATTTTCTCCACTGCACATGTGTTCAAGATTCTTTCCCACATTTTCTTCTATTAGTTTGAGTGTATCTGGTTTGATATGGAGGTCCTTGATTCACTTGGACTTAGCTTTGTACAGGGTGATAATCATCGAACAATCTGCATTATTCTAAATGCTGACCTCCAGTTGAACCAGCACCTTTGCTGAAAAGGCTATCTTTTTTCCATTGGATAGGTTTGGCTCCTTTGTCAGAAATCGAGTGATCTTAGGTGTTTGGGTTCATTTCTGTGTCTTCAATTCTATTCACTGTTTTATCTGTCTGTCTCTGTACCAATACCATGCAGTTTTATCACTATTGCTCTGTAATACTGCTGGAGTTCAGGTATAGTCATTCCCCCGGAAGTCCTTTTATTGTTGAGGATAGTTTTAGCTATCCTGGGTTTTTTGTTATTCCAGATGAATTTGTAAATTGTTCTAACTCTTTGAAGAATTGGATTGGAATTTTGGTGGGGATTGCATTGAATCTGCACATCGCTTTTGGTAAAATGATCATTTTTAATATATTAATCCTGACAATCCATGAGCATGGGAGATCTTTCCATCTTCTAAAATCTTGAATTTCTTTCTTCAGAGGCTTGAAGTTCTTATTATACAGATCTTTCACTTGCTTGGTAAAATTCACACTAAGGTATTTCATATTATTTGGGACTATTATAAAGAGTGTTGTTTTCCTAATTTCTTTTTCTTGGCTTGTTTCTTTTTTGTATAGAAGAAGGATTTATTTGAGTTAATTTTATACCCAGCCACTTTGCTGAAGGTGTTTATCAGGTTTGGTAGTCCTCTGATGGAACTTAAATATACTATCACAGCATCTGCAAATAGTGATATTTTCACTTCTTCCTTTCCAATCTTTATCCCTTTAATCTCCTTTTGTTGTGTGATTGTTCTGGTTAGGACTCGAGAACTATATTGCATAAGTAGGGAGAGAGTGGGCAGCTTTATCTAGTCTCTGATTTTATTGGGATTACCTCAAGTTTCTTCCCATTTAGTTTAATATTCGCTACTGGTTTGCTTTATATGGCTTTTATTCTGTTTAGGTTTGGGCCTTGAATTCCTGTTCTTTCCAGGACTTTTATCATGAAGGTGTGTTGAATTTTGTCAAATGCTTTCTCAGCATCTAATGAAATGATCATGTGCTTTTTTATTGTTCAGTTTTTGTATATAGTGGATTGCATTGATGGTTTTCCATATATTAAGCCATCCCTGAATGCCTGGGCTAAAACTTACTTGATCATGATGGATGATTGTTTTGATGTGTTCTTGGTTTCAGTTTGCAAGAATTTTACTGAGTACTTTTGTGTCGATATTCATAAGGGAAAATGGTCTGAAGTTCTCTTTCTTTGTTGGTTCTTTGTCTGGTTTAGGTATGAGAGTAACTGTGGCTTAATAGAAGGAATTCTGTAGTGCTCTGTCTGTTTCAATTTTGTGGAATAGTTTGGATAGTATTGGTATGAAGTATTCTATGAAGTTGTGATAAAATTCTACACTGAACCCATCTGGACCTGGGCCCTTTTTGCTTGAGAGACTTTTAATGACTGCTTCTATTTCTTTAGGAGTTATGGGGCTGTTCAAATATTTTATATGTTCTGGATTTAACTTCAGTACCTGGTATCTCCTAGGCAATTGTCCATTTCCTCCAGATTTCCAAGTTTTGTTGAATATAGGCTTTTGTAAGCGGATCTGATGATTTTTTTAATTTCTTCTTATTTTGTTGTTTTGTCTCCCTTTTCATTTCTGATTTTGTTAATTTGGACACACTCTGTGTCCTCTGGTTAGTCTGGCTAGGGGTTTATCTATCTTGTTTATTCTTGCAAAGAACCAGCTTTTGATTCTATTGATTCTTTGTATGGTCCATTTTGTTTCTACTTGGTTGATTTCAGCTCTGAGTTTGATTATTTCCTGCCTTCTACTCCTTCTGGGTGTATTTGCCACATTTTGTTCTAGAGTTTTTATGTGTGCTGTCAAACTGTTGATATATGTTGTCCTTTGTTATTTTCTGCATGCACTATGAGTTTTCTTCTTAGCATAGCTTTCATTGTGTCCCATAAGTTTGGGTATGTTGTACCTTCATTTTCATTAAATTCTAAGAAGTCTTTAATTTCTTTATTTATTTCTTGCTTGACCAGGTTATCATTGTGTAGAGCATTGTTCAACTTTCATGTATATGTGGGTGTTCTTTCCTTATTCTTATTGAAGACCAGAATTAGCCTGTGTTGGTCTGGTAGGACACATGGGATTATTTCTATCTTTCTGTATCTATTGAGGCCTGTTTTGTTCCCGATTCTATGGTCAATTTTACAAAAAGTACCATGAGGTGGTGAAAAAAAGTTATATCCTGGGGTTGGGGATTTGGCTCAGTGGTAGAGCGCTTGCCTAGGAAGTGCAAGGTCCTGGGTTCAATCCCCAGCCCCCAAAAAAAGAAAAGAAAAAAAAAGAAGTTATATCCTTTTGTTTTAGGATAGAATATTTTATAAGTATCTGTTACGTCTCTTTGGTTCATAACTTCTGTTTGTCTATCTATGTCTCTGTTTAATTTCTGTTCCCATGACCTGTCCATTGATGAGAGTGGGGTGTTGAAATCTCTACTATTATTGTGTGAGGAGCAATGTGTGCTTTGAACTTTAGTAAGATTTCTTTTATTTATGTAGTTGCCCTTGTATTTGGAGCATAGAAATTTAGGAATGAGAGTTCATCTTGGTGGATTTTTTTTTCTTTGATGAATATGACGTGACTTTCCTTATCTTTTTTTATGATCTTTGGTACAAACTGGATTGTACTCGATATTAGAATGCTACTCCATCTTGCTTCTTCAGACCATTTGCTTGGAAAGATGTTTTCGAGCCTTTTACTCTAAGGTAGTGTCTGTCTTTGTCTCTGAGGTGTGTTGCCAGTAGGCAGCAAAATGCTGGGACCTCATTATGTATCTGGTTTGTTAATCTGTGTCTTTTTATTGGGGAATTGAATCCATTGATATTAAAATGATTCCATAATAATCATTATTAAGGAATAATGATTATTGCTTTCTATTATCTTCATATTTGTAGGTATGGTTATGTTTGTGTGCTTGTCTTCTCTTTGTTTTGTTGCAATACGATTAGTTTCTTCCTTTTTCTAGGGTGTAGCTTGCCTCCTTTTGTTGGGCTTTACTATTTATTATCTTTTGTAGGGCTGGATTTGTAGAAAGATATTGTGTAAATTTGGTTTTGTCATGGAATATCTTGGTTTCTCCATCTATGTTAATTGAGAGTTTTGCTGGCTATAGTAACCTGGGCTGGCATTTGTGTTTCCTTAGGGTCTGTAAGACAACTGTCCGGGTCTTCTGGCTTTCATAATCTCTGGTAAGAAATCTGATGTAATACTGATAGGTCTGCCTATATGTGTTATTTGACCTTTTCCCCTTACTTCCTTTAATATTCTTTCTTTGTTTTTGGCATTTGGTGTTTTGACTATTATGTGACAGGAGGAGTTTCTTTTCTGGTACAATCTCTTTGGAGTTCTGTAGGCTTCTTGTATGTTTATGGGGATCTCTTTCTTCAGGTTAGGGAAGTTTTCTTCTATGATTTTGTTGAAGATATTTACTGCTCCTTTAAGTTGAGAGTCTTCACTCTCTTCTATACTTATTATCCTCTGTTTGATCTTTTCTTTGTGTCTCATTGTGTTTTGGGCCAGTAGTTTTTTCCGTTTTACATTATCTTTGACAGTTGTGTCGATGATTTCTATGGAATCTTCTGCTTCTGAGATTCTTCTATCTCTTGTATTCTGTTGCTGATGTTTGTATCTATGGCTCCTTTTCTCTTCCTTTGGTTTTCTATATCCAGGGTTGTCTCCGTTTGTGCCTTCTTTATGGTTTCTCTTTCCATTTTCAATTCCTTCACCTGTTTGATTGTGTTTTTCTTTATTCTTTATGAGGTTTTTGTGTTTACACTTTAAGGGCTTCTACTTCTTTACTTGTATTTTCCTGCATTTCTCTAATGGAATTCTTTATGTCTTTTGTAAAGACATCATCGTGATCAAATATGATTTTAAATCTAAAAAAAAAATTTTCGTTTCTGGTTTGTTTGAATATTCATTGTTTGCTTTGGTGGGAGAATTGACCTCTGATGATGCCATGCAGTCTTGGTTTCTGTTGCTTAGGTTCCTGCCCTTGTTTTGCTATTTCTGACAGTTGCTTAACTTTCATATAGGCCTGTGTGTGAGGAATGCTGTAGACCTACTTTTGTGTTTTCTTTCATCCATTTATGGGAACAGAGTGTTCTGCTTTCATGGGTATAGTCATTCCTCTCCATTGGCTATCAGCTGTCCCTGTGGGCAGGAACCAGAAGGGCTTGCCCCTCCTTCTCCTTGGTCCCTGTGCACAGGGAGCCCAGATGGCACAAGGCATTTTTCTCTTGAGTCAGAAATGTGGGCAGAGAGTAGTCTCCTCTGATTTCACAGGTATGTCTGCCCCTCTGAAGGTCTACATTTCCCTCTCACAGGATTTGGGTGCAGGAAGCTCTTTGGCAGGTCTGTTCAGATCTGGTTGCAGTCTGGACTGCAGGGCTCCTGCAGCTTGATTACCCCTATCTTCCTGTGGCCAGAGGCCCTATACAGTTTTCTCTTGTGCCAGGGATGTGGGAAAAGGTGGGCAGAATGGAAGTCTCTCCTGCCCTGCAGTCTCAGGATTGCCCACACATCTGGGCCATCAGCTTTCTCTCCCACAGTGTTTGGAAGCCAGGATCTGTGGGCCAGGATCAGCAAGGTTCAGGTACCAGCTAGAAAATAGAAGTGCTTGGTCCCAGAGGAATTTTGCCTTTGTGTGTCCTAAGCCAACCAGGCAGGTCACTTGAAGCAGATAAGTTGGTCTTACCTCTGGTCTTGGGCCTGAAGTCTCTCCTTGGGGCTGGGTTTCAGCTCTCTGTGAGGGCAGCAACTAGAAAGGCCTGCCTCTCCTTCTCCTGTGTCCTTGTGCACAGGGGGCCCATATGGCACTAGGCGTTTTCCTCTAGAGTCAGAAATGTGGGCAGAGAGTAGACTCCTCTGGTTTCCCAGGTGTGTCTGCCCCTCTGAAATTCTAGCTCTCCCTTCCACTGGATTTGTGTGCAGGGAGCTGTTTGACCGGGTCCATTCCATTGGTAAATATTTTCATGTTGTTTATATTCGATGTTTCAGCTTTTTTTTTACTGCCCTCTTATGCAGTTTATTTATAGCTCATCTTCACATACATACATGTGTGTGTGTATGTATGCATACAGTGGATATATATGTATATATATATATATATATATATATATATATACATATATATATATAATGTGCATTACCTTAATTTTTTAGTATCAGTAATTTACACGGAACAAGTCAATTTCATATTACTGATACAAGTATTTAAGAGAGTACTAAAGATTATATTAAAGTATCTTTATATATCAGTCATAATTATGAATTATTGTTATATGATGTAAAAATACTTTCTTTCCTTGCCGTTTAGTGCCTAACTAAATTTTAAAACTTTTTAAAGCAATTTCATACACATCAACCAAAACTGACATAAAAGCTGAATTTAATGAGAAAGAACCTTTTTATTACAGAAATAAGAATGTAGGTAAAAAAAATGAAAGTCTACTATAATACAAGAAGACAAAATTTATACTGGAATTTTTAAAGGAATGAGGATATGATTTAATTGTTTAAAATACAAAAATACTGACATTATTTTCTTAAGAAAATACATATTGAAGCTACACTGCTTACTTTTCTAGTTTGATATTTAGACTATCTCTGTATATAATTAAACTGATCACTGATTTTCTCAATGATCAAGAACTTTGTTTTCTAGAAAAGGTGACATAAGAAAGGCATAATAATATTAAAGAACTAGATGAATTTACATTGAACTACTATGTTTTATACAACAGTAAGTGTAACAGATGGTGGCAGAATGAAAAGAGAAAAAAATGTGGCTTCAAACATAAAAGATGAATCTTCAGAAAAATGTTCGACAGAGTGAGACCAACACAAGGGTACACATGCACACACACACACACACACACACACACACACACACACACACACAGAGAGAGAGAGAGAGAGAGAGAGAGAGAGAGAGAGAGACTCAGATACAGAGACAGACAGACAGACAATCTATGCTTGTTTTGTGGCTCATGTTCATGTATTCATGTTTTCTATGTGGATTTTCTCAATTAGATTTGTTGTAGACAAACTGTCTGAGATAAAGAACAGAACTTCTGGGTCTGACAGACGATCCTGAGCTTCAGGTTCTGATTTTCTTTTTTTCTGTTTCTCACAAATGTGCTGAACATTACTGAAAAATTAAGCATCATTCCACCCATTCTACTGGATTCCCACCTGAAGGCCCCCATGTATTTCTTCCTTAGTAACTTCTCTTTATAAAAATCAGTTACTTCTGTCTGTTACCCTAGGTTTTTGGTCAGCATCCTAACTAAGGACAAGTCAATCTCCTATAATGCTTGTGCTGCCCAACTATTTTTATCTTCCTTGGCTCAACAGAGTTTTTCCTTCTGGCATCCATGTGCTGTGATCACTATGTGGCAGTTTGCAAGCCCCTGCACTATACAATCATTATCAATATCAAAATCTGCCACTGGCTCATCATCAGCTCCTGCATGGCTGATTTCTTGGTAATTTTTCCTCCACTGGCCATGGGCTTAGAGTTAGATTTCTGTGACTCTATCATTTTTGACCACTTCACATGTGACTCTGCCCCTTTGCTGCAAATATCCTGCAAAGACACCAGGACTTTGGAGCTCATGAGCTTTATATTAGCTTTGGTCACACTTATGACCACACTGATGCTGATAATTCTTTCTTACACCTGTATTCTCAGAACTATTTTGAAATATCCCTCAATCATACAAAGGGAAAAGGCCTTCTCAACCTGTTCCTCACCCATGTTTGTTGTCTCCATATCTTATGGAAGCTGCATTTTCTTTTTTTTTTCCACGTGGAGAGGTTTAATGAGAGAAGAAGAGGAGAGGAGAGGAAAGGCCGGCCATGAGCACGTGGAGGGAAGGGGTGGGGGTAGAGAGAAAGGACAGGGAAGAGAGGAAGAGCAGGGAAGAGAAGAGAACAAAGAGGGAAGCTGCATTTTCATGTATGTGAAAACATCTGCTAAGGCTGGCGTTGCTTTGACAAATGGGGTGCTATGCTCAACACCTCTGTTGCCCCCATCCTGAATCCTTTTCTGTACACTTTAAGAAATGACAAAGTGAAAATCATTTAAGGATCTTGTGAGAAGAAAGCTTGCTTTCGAAAGTGCTTATCTGATATAACTTACAAGTGAATTGTTGAGCCGTAAAACTAATGAACATATCCTTGTTTTAGTTCATCTCAGAAATAAAATTGTATGCTACTCTTTTTTTTAAAGATTTATTTACTTATTTTATGTATGTGAACACACTATCACTGACACGCCAGAAGAGGGCATCAGATCTCATTACAGATGGTTGTGACCACCATGTGATTGCTGGGATCTGAACTCAGGACCTCTGGAAGAGCAGTCAGTGCTCTTAACCTCTGAGCCATCTCTCCAGCCCCTATGCTACTCTTAATGGAGTTACTTTACTCATGTTTCGATTCACTTTAATGTTTGCTTTGAATTTCTCAGCATGATTATTATGGGATGATTTTACTAATACATTATATTATAAATTAGGGGTGAAATAATTTTAAATTATAATTTATATATCTCAAGTAATACATATGTCAATGGCATCATACATATTTTTGGAAAGATTTAAACATTGGGCCTCCTTGTGAATCACGTGTATAAGTCCATTTACTATAAGAAAATACAGAACAGATATTATTCTTGTTTGTAGGCAGACAACCCCATTTAAAGAATCTAAAAAAAAAAGTCTCTTCCAAATGAACTCATTTATTCTTTGACAGCCTGTTTTTAGACTTGCAAGGTTTGTAGTTTTAAAGCACACAGAACAGAAAATATCTGAATCAGTCTTTTTATCAGTAGCAAATACTAATACCTAACTTCTTTTACTGTAAGTTTCACTATCTAATCTATAAAGTAGGAAACGTTTTATTTTAATCAAAGTACCCTATTTACTGAGTTTTGTTCTTCCAGGCATGTACCCTGTTGACTGCATTTTCAGAAAACCCTAAGCCTATAATGAATACAGACCTTAAAACTGTAACCTATTCTCCTGGCCTAGAAGAGTTTGTCATTTGTCTCTGTTTACTCCTCACCATTTATACTGTTTGACATTGCTCAGTCACAGATATGCTAAGTAAGTTCCTAGAGTCTCATCTAGCTATGTGCTTATCTGTGCATAATGATCTCAAAGCATAAGGAAGCTTTCCAAATAGTGGCCATAAAAAGTTAATTTTAGAATTTTCCTAAAAGACTCATAAGTAATTTTCTCAGGAAAAGAATAAAATGAGTTATAGTGCAGAAAATCCCCCACAATGCAATATGCAGAGAGCAAAACCTAAAAGTTAGAGAAGGAAGGACAATTGTAGCAATCTGCTCTACTTCGATGGAACTCTGTGAAGCAGCTGTGCTGGCTTCATGACTCTTGCTGTTTCCAAAGTTAATGGCGGTGCCAATTCAGATGTATGATATGGGAATTACCAATACATACAGAGAGCGTTAAAAGTGTGAAGTTCATGAAAGAGAAAAAATGAAAAATAAAATAAAATAAAATGCTATGTTAAATGGAAAAAGAGATGCTAATTTTTGAACTGATCTGGAAACAATTTAAAACCTCTTACAGGCTGCTTAAAGCTTCACAAGAGAACCCAATCTATGGTGACGATTACACATTAATATTTACTTTTGCAAATTATTGTTTTTATAATACTCTTATATTTACTGTGGTTTTAATTATTACTTATAGTAGCTTAAACAACAACACAATGCAGTAGCAAATTAACAATAATTTATTAATTATAATTTTTACAGGAAGAAAGCGAAGTGAAAGTGGTGATTCTGATTCTATGTAAATATATTGGAAAGAGAATTATTGAATAATTGTCAAAAGTTTTCCAATTATAACTGTTAAACTCATTACACAAATAAATGGGCGATAACACATTTTTTATTAAAACTTTTCCTAAATGGCAAAAAAAATCTGAATCTTTGAACTAATCCTGTCTAGCAACTTTCTTTACCAAGGGATGTGATTTAGTAATCAATATTTGTACTGTGCCTTTGATAACTCTATTTTCTTCATTTCAGGTATCCTAGTCTGCTTTTGAAAGATTGTATATTATAGCATATTAAAAATATTGGAATTAGGCAACAGTGGCCCACACTTTAATGACAGAATGTAGGAGGCAGAGGTAGGTGAATCTCTGTGAGTTCAATGCCAATATAGTCCACAGAGTGAGCTGCAGGACAGCTACTCATCAAAGGAGAAACCGTTCCCCCAAAACCATACACACACGCACATGCACACGCACATGCACACGCACATGCACACACAAACACACATGCACACACACAATATTTCTAAATAAACATTGAAAATAATCAGAAATGAAGCAAAATACAATGAGATCAATTGAAAATGGAAGGAAGAAACTGATCCTATCCCACAGCTCCCTGCTCCGAAATACCATGAGGTAGAGAGCTGAAAACCCAGAAGTTCAGATCATTCTGAGACCACAGGACAGATGACCAATTCTGCCCACCTTTGCCCAAATGCCTGGCCCAAGAGGAAATTGTGTAGTGCCTCTTGACACAGGAATAGAGGGGCAGTCAGCAACAGGTACCTACAGTTCTGGTCTGTGCCTAGAGCTGAACTGAAGGGGTCCAACAACTCCATGCACCCAAATCCCATAAGGGAGATGTCTGGACCCTCAGAAGTGTGGACTCTCCTGAGAAATCAGAGGAGACTACTCTCTGCCCAGATTCCCAACCAAGAGGGAATCCCCTAGTGCCATTTTTCCCCCTGGGTACAGAAACCTAGGAGCAGTCAGGGGCAGGACAATTCCAATTCCTGCCTGCACTAAGAGCTGAAAGACTATCACCATGAGCACCTACACACCTGGGAGCAGAGCACAATGTTCCCAAAAATAGCTGAAAGAAAACAGGAATACAGGTCTACAGGAATGCTGACACACAGGTCTACAGGATTGTCAAGTCACTGTCAGAAACAGCAAGACAAGCTAACACCAGAGACAACCTAATATTAAGAGGCAAGCACAGAAACAGAAACCAATACTTTAGCATCATCAGAGCCCAGTTCTCCCACCAAAGCAAATACTAGATATCCAAACATGACCAAAAAGCAAGATTTAGATTTAAAATCATACTTTATGATGAAGATGGAGGACTTTAAGAAGGACATAAATAACTCCCTTAAAGAAATACAGGAAAATACAAGTAAACAAGTAGAAGCACTTAAAGAAGAAACACAAAAATCCCTTAAAGAATTACAGGAAAACACAACCAAAAAGGTGAAGAAATGGAACAAAGCCTTCCAGAATTTAAAAATGGAAATAAAAAATACAGAAAGCAAAAAGGGAGACAACCCTGGAGATAGAAACCCTAGGGAAAGATGGAAAAGTGAATTGCAGGGGAAGAAGATACCAAAGAACACATAGATGCAACCATCAAAGATAATATAAAATGCAGAAGCTCCTAGCCCAAAACATCCAGGAAATCCAGGACACAACGAGAAGATCAAACCTAATGAAAATAGTCTAGAAGAGAGTGAAGACTCCCAACTTAAAGGACCAGTAAATTATCTTCAATAAAATTATACAAGAAAACTTCCCTAACCTAAGAGAGATGCCCATATATATACAAGAAGTCTACAGAACACACAATAGATTGGACCAGAAGAGAAATTCCTCCCATCACATAATAGTCAAAACACCAAATGAACAAAACAAAATACGAATATCAAAAGCAGTAAGTTAAAAAGGGCAAGCAATATATAAAGGCAGACATGTAAGAATTACACTAGACTTCTCATTGGAGACTATAAAAGTCAAAAGGTTCAGGGAAGATGTCATATAAACCCTCAAAGAGCACAAATGCCCAGGTTACTATAGCCAGCAAATCTCTCAATTAACATAGATGGAAAAACCAAGATATTCCATGACAAAACCAAATTTACACAGTATATTTCTACACCTCCAGTCCTACAAAGAATAGTAGATGGAAAGCTCTAACACAAGAAAGGAAACTACCCAGTAGAAAAAGCAAGAAAGTAGTCTCCTTGCAATGAAACAAAAAGATGAGATATACATAAATATAATTCCACCTCTATATATGAAAATAACAGGAAACCACAATCACTATTCCTTAATATCTCTCAACATCAATGGACTCAATTCCCCAATAAAAAGTCATAGAATAACCTACCGGATACATAAAGAGGACCCAGCATTTTGCTGCATACAGAAAACACACCTTGGAGAAAAAGACAGGCACTACCTCAGAGTAAAAGGCTGGAAAACAAACTTCCAAGCAAATGATCTGAAGACACAAGCTGGATTAGCCATTCAAATGTATTGAACAAAATCAACCTTCAACCAAAAGTAATTGACAAGGATAAGGAAGGACACTCTATGTTCATCAAAGGGAAAATCTACCATGATGAACTCTCAATCCTAAACATCTATGTTCCAAATGCAAGGACACCTACAGTTATAAAAGAGATCTTACTAAAGCTCAAATCACACATTTACCGCACACAGTAATAGTAGGATATTTCAATACCCTACTCTCATTAATGGAAAGAACACAGAAAAAGAAATTACACAGAAACATAGAGAAGTGAACAGGAGTCATGAACCAAACGGAGTTAACATATTTATAGAACATTACATCCTAAAACACAATGTTATACTTTCTCAGCACCTTATGGCATCTTCTACAAAATAGATGAAAAAAAATTGGTCATAAAACAGGCCTCAGCAGATACAGGAAGATAGCAATAATACCATGCATCCTATCAGATCAGCAAGGATTAAGGCAGGTCGTTAATAACAACAATCATGGGAGAATACCCACATATACATGGAAAATAAACAATGCTCTATTCAATGACAACATGGTCATGGAAGAAAAAAATGAAATTAAAAACTTCTTAAAATTTAATGAAAATGAAGATACAACATACCCAAACTTATGGAACACAGGGAAAGCCAAGCTCAGAGGAAAACTCATAGTTCTGAGTGCCTGCAAAATGAAACAGGAGAGGGCATACATCAGCAGCTTGACACCTAAAAGCTCTAGAAGAAAAAGAAACAAATACATGCAAGAGAAGTAGAAGGCTGGAAATAATCAAACTCAGTGCTTAATTCAACCAAGTATAAACAAAAAGAACGGTACAAAGACTCAACAAAACCAGGAGCTGGTTCTTTGAAAATATTAGCAAGAATGATAAACCCTTAGCCAGACTAACTAAAGGTCACAGAGAGTTTATCACAATTAACAAAACCAGAAATGAAAACGGAGATGTAGCAACCGAATCTGAAGAAATTTAAATGATCATCAGATCCTACTACAGAAGCCTATATTCAACAAAACTGGGAAATCTCGAGGAAAGGGATAATTTTCTAGACAAATAATAGGTACCAAAGTTAAATCAAGAACAGATAAACCATCTAAACAACCCCATGATTCTTAAAGAAATAGAAGCAGGTATAAAAAGTTTCCCAACAAAAACATCCCAGGAACAGATTCTTTTAGTACAGAATTCTAGCACACCTTCATAGAAGACCTCATACTAATACTGTCCAAACTATTCCATAAAATATAAACAGAGCACTACCACATTCCTTCTATGAAGCCATGATTACTCTTAGTCCTAAATAACACAGAGACCCAACAAACAAAGAAAACTTGAGTCCAATTTCCCTTATGAGTATTGACAAAAAATACTAAATAAAGTTCTTGCAAACCATAGCAAGAACATATCAAAAGGATCACACATCATGATCAACTAGGTTTCAGCCCAGTTATGCAGGGAAGGTTCAATATATGAGAATCTATCAACATAATCCACTACATAAACAATCTCAAACAATAAAACTAAATGATCATTTCATCAGATGCTGAGAAAGTATTTGACAAAATTCAACACCCCATCATTATAAAGTCCTGGAATGATCAAGAATTCAAGGCCCATACCTAAGCATAGTAGAAGCAATATAAAGGAAACCAATAGATAACATCAAACTAAATGAAGAGAAACTTGAAGCAATCCCACTAAAATCAGGGACTAGACAAGGTTGCCCACTCTCTCCTTACTTATTCAATATAGTATTCAATGTCCTAGACAGAGCCATCAAAAGACAAAAGGTTGTCAAAGGGATAGAAATTGGAAAGGAAGAAGTCAAAATATCACTATTTGAAGATGATATTTTAGTATATTTAAGTGTCTGCAAAATTTCCCCAGGAAAACTACTAAACCTGATAAACACCTTCAGCAAAGTGGCTGGGTATAAAATTAACTCAATATATCAGTAGCCTTCCTCTACTCAAAGAATAAACAAGATGAGAAAGTAATTAAGGAAATGACACCCTTAACAGTTTTCCCAAATAATATAAAATACCTCAGTGTGACTATAACCAAGGAAGTAAAAGATTTTTATGAGAAGATCAAGTCTCTGATGAAAGAAATTGAAGGTCTCAGAAGATGGAAAGATCTCCCATGCTCATGGATTGGCAGGAATAATATAGTAAAATTGGCCATTTTGCCAAAAGCAGTCTATAGATCCAATGCATTAATAACAAAATTCCAACTCAATTCTTCATAGAGATAGAAAAAGCAATTTGCAAATTTATTTGGAATAAGAAAAATCCCTACAAAGTGAAAACTATACTCAACAATAAAAGAACTTCTGGAGGAATCACTATCCCTGATCTCAAATAATAATACAGAGCAATAGTGATTTTTAAAAAAAAAACTGTATGGTATTGGTACAAAGACAGTCAGATATATTAGTGGAATAGAATTGAAGATGCAGAAATGAACCCACACACCCATGGTCACTTGATCTTTGACAAAGTAGATAAAATCATCCAATGGAAAAAAGATAGCATTTTCAATTAATAGTGCTTTTTCAACTGGTGGTCAGCATATAGAAGAATGCAAATTGATTCATTGTTATTGCCCTGTTCAAAGCTTAGGTCCACTAGATCAAGGACCTGCACATCAAACCAGATATACTAAAACTAATAGAAGAAAAAATGGGGAAGGGTCTTGAAAACATGGGCACTGGTACAATTTCCTGAAGAAAACAAAAATGGCTTATACTTTAAAATCAAGAATCAAAAATGGGACCTCCTAAAAGAGCAAAGCTTCGGTAAGGCAAAGGACACTGTCATTAGGACAGATTGGCAACCAACAAATTGGGAAAAGGTATTTTCCAATCTTATATCTGGTAGAGGACTAATATCCAAAATACACAAAGAACTCAAGAAGTTAGAATTCAGAAACCCAAATAACCCTATTAAAAATGAGGTACAGAGCTAAACAAAGAATTCTCAGCTGAGGAATATCAAATGGCTGAAAAGCACCTAAGGAAATGTTCAATATCCTTAGTCATCAGGGAACTACAAGTCAAAACAACTTCACACCGGTCAGAATGGCCAAGATTAAAAAATAATAATAAAACAACTCAGGTGACAGCAGATGCTAGTTCAGATGTGGAGAAAGAGGAATACTCCTCCACTTCTTTGAGACTGCAAACTGATACAACCACTCTGCAAATCAGTCCGGAATTTCCTCAGTAAATTGAACATTCCCCTACCTGAGGATCCAGCTATACCTCTCCTGGGTAAATAACCACAAGATGCTCCAACGTACAACAAAGACATATGTTCCACTGTGTCCAGAGGAACCTAATTTATAATAGCCAGAAGCTGGAAAGAACTCAAATGCCTTTCAACAGAAAAATGGATACAGAAAATGTGGTATATCTACATAATGCAGAACTGCTCAGCTATCAAAAACAGTGACTTCATGAAATTCATAGACAAATTGATTGAACTAGAAAATATCATCCTGAGTGAGGTAACTGTATGACAGAAAAATACACTTGGTATGTCCTCACTGATAAGTGGTTGTTAGCTGAAAAACTCGAATTATATAAGATGTAATCCCCAGACCACATCAAGCTCAAGAAGAACAATGACCAAAATGCAGTTGCGTCACTCCTTCTTAAAAGGGAGAACAAAAATATCCATAGGAGTGGATATGGAGGCAAAATTTAGAGCCAAGAATAATGGAATGGCCATTCAGGGCCTGCCTCACATGTGGCACACACACACACACACACACACACACACACAAACACACACACACACACATATATCAAACATATATATATCAAACATATATATATATATACATATATATATGTGTATATATATATATATATATATATATATATATATATATATATATATATATATCAAGAAAGGTCTCAGGCACAATGACTAACATGTCTTGGGCACAGAAGCCTCCCTTCTCACCTTCTCAGCTAAGGAGGTGAAGTTTCCTCAGAAAATAAGAAATAGACCTAACCAGCGATACAGAAATCCCACACTTGGGAATATACCCCAAAGCTGCCTCAACTTTCCACAGAGTCTCATGCTCCACTATGTTTATAGTGGCTTTATTTGTGATAGCTGGAAACTGAAAACATCCCAGATATGCCAGGACATAATAATGAATAGAGAAAATGTGGTTCATTTACACAATGGAATACTACTCATCTATTAAGAATGAGAACATCCTGAGTTTTGCAGGAAAATGGATGGAACTAGAAAATGTCATCCTGATTGAGGTAACTCAGAACCAAAAGGACATGCAAATATGTTTTGAACAGTAAGTAGATATTAGTCCCCCAAAGAAGTACAGAATGCCCAAGATACAGTCCACTGAACCCAAAAAGTTCAACAAGCATAAAGGCCCAAGTGAGGATGCCTCAGTTCCACTTGGGAGTGAGAAGAAACAACCACTAGCAGGGAGGGATAGGAGTACAGGGGAGGGAAAGGGGATCGGGGTGGGAGAGAGAGAGGAACATGATCTGCTATTGGGTGGAAGAAAAGAACTGAAACCCTGGGTGTCAGTAGAAAGAATAAAAACAGGCAATCTTGGGAGGAAGGGGATTGGGAAGACCCTCTAGAATATACCAGAGATATGGGAAGGGAGAGACTCTCTCAAAGGTGTGTATCCTAGATGCTTTCATCTACAGTGGGGAGAGGGAAATTTTTGAATTCACCTCCAGCAGAAAAACAAGGCATCAAGTGGGGGATAGTGTTGCTATCTCACAGCCAAAGCTCTGACCCATAATTCTTCCTGTCTGAAAGAAATGCAGGCATGGAAATGGAGAAGAGCCTGAGAAAAAGAAGTTCCAGTGGCAGGCCCAAAGTGTGTTCCAGCTCAAGAGGGGGCCCCAGGACCTGACACCATTACAGAAGTTATAGGTGTTCACAAAAAGAGACCTACCATGACTGCTCTCCAAAAAACCCAACAAGAAGCTGAAAGACTCAGATGTACATATGTGCACCCAACCAACTAACCACCCTGGCTGAATTAGAGAAAAGCTGGAGGAAGCTAAGGAGGAGTACAAACTTGTAGGATGACAAGCAGTCTCAGTTAACCTAGATCCCTGAAATCTCTTAGACGCTGGATCACCAACCAGGCAGCATACACCAGCTGAGATGAGGTCTCCAACACATATACAGTAGCAGACTCCCTGGTCTGTTTTCATTCAGAGAAGATGCACTCAGGAAGGCCCCAGGAAGTTTAGAGGTTTGGTGGGGTGGGTGAGGTGGGGAATTCTTTGTGTATTTGTGGAGACTCGGGTGGAGCATGGGAGAGGGGCGTGGAGGAGGTATGGGATGTGGAAACCTTGGGGGATGGACTGGGAGGGGAATAAAATCTGGAGTGTAAAAATAAGTAAATTGATAGATAGATAGATAGATAGATAGATAGATAGATAGATAGATAGATGGATAGTGTATCTCATTTTCTCACTATATTTTATTGCATGAATCCATTTGTGCCATATGCATATATTCCTAAATAAAACCTGCTCAGTACATACAATGTTACTTGTATGTATGTTTTCAGAGATGACCATTTGTCATTAGAAAAAAAAATGGTGTACTCTTCCCCAGTGATACACCTTTCCTGTACACAGATGCCCTCAATTGCTTCTAATTTTATTGTGTATGGTTGAATACTCCTGGCACTTTGGCATTTTTCCCAATCCATGACGGCATGCCCTTTGGTGTCTGTAGTCATATGTTTTCCCACCTGGCCATTTTGTTCCTAGAATATTAACTCTGAGAATAATCTTCTTTAATAAATGACTAATCTCTAAGCTTTGGCTTGTTTACTGACTAGCCTTTAACTTACTGAAACTGTCTATTCTATGTCTTCCACATGACTAGTTACCTGTCCTCAGCTTCATGCATCCAGTTTCCTCAGTTCTGGACTAATCGCCTATGAATGACTCTTCCTCCCCCTCCCCCTCCTCTCCCCTTCCTCCTCCTCCCCTCTTTTTCCCACTTTCTAATGTTTCTTTTTCTTCTTGGCTATAGAATTTTTAT
The DNA here is from genome assembly GCF_021556685.1 of Rattus norvegicus. Lineage (NCBI taxonomy): Eukaryota > Metazoa > Chordata > Mammalia > Rodentia > Muridae > Rattus > Rattus norvegicus. The sequence goes on along the minus strand of NC_141540.1, from coordinate 8,694,600 downwards.
TTACAGTTGATGCTTCCAAACAATACTCAAGATATTCTTTCCACAGGTATCTTCTTTGTTGAGCTTGGTCTGGGTGATTATTTTGGTGAGAGTATATTGGCTTTGCTTCTGATCTCACAGGAAACTACCTGATTCTTTGGCTCCTATGACCTTTTAATCGACTCTTTTACAATAAACACTGTCCTGAGCCTTTGGTAGGGAGGAGTCTTGTACATGTTTCCCCTGGGACTGGAATTCTTTCTGTTGTTAATAAATAGTATGCCCTATAAAAAATGCAGTGTCCTCACTTTTAAATTTCCCTGTCTCTAACAACTGTAATGAAACAGAATTGATATATTAAATATTCCATGTAGTTAACACATGAGACGATATTATCTGCTGCAAGTACAAATCCATGCAAGCATTATTATAGTCAGTGTAAGAAACAGAAAGGGCAACAGCTATCGATTTAGTCTAAATGTCACAAAACTAAAACGTAGAGCATAATAAACATTATATTGTTAATATAACAAGCTTATTAGAATTGCAAAATTGATATCAGAGATCTTCAATAAATTGGAACTAAGTGATTTATTACACAAAATATGAAGTATTCTTTAAAATAAATAATTTTCCTATTAAAATACTTAAATGAAATAATTAGTTAATTGATAGACAAAATTCATTACGTTTTTGCAGATTTGGTTTGGCATTTAGAACATATTGTTTTATATATATGAAAAACTAATTATAACAGGACATTTTAAAGTCTGGACAGATACATTGGTAGACATGATATACTTTCTGAAGTTTAAAATTACCTGTGTAGGAAAGCAAAAACAAACACTTGAATGTCAGCATTATGCTTGCATTATATACAATAACCTTTAGTAAAAGATAAAATACAATCACTATTTACAGCTAAATAATTCTCTAAATAGCTTTGCAAATTATCTTATTATTTAGGTAATATAGTGTGGTGTATGAACATCATGTATGTAATTTATGAAGAATATTCAACAGTATTTCAGCTACAGAATTCCAAAGAAATGTATAAACCATCTGTCTTCTAAATGTTGAAAAATTTCATGTACTTAAGACATTCACAAAACTGATATCCTACAAAACTTATACCACTTAAAAGTAAAATTTCCTAAGCATAGAATTTAATCTATCGTTTGATTATATTATTAGTAGATGTCTAATCAACACTACAAATATTTTATTAGAGAAAAAGTTCAAATAAATCTTATATTGTAAGCACATATATTTTCATACTAGAAATAACTGGGTTTATTGACTCATATCTATTTATGGTTTCAGCTAAAAATATGTCTGTCTCATTTTAACTCTTTCATGATTAAATTTTGATTATTAATTTCCTTTTTTATTTTATTATTTTTTTCCTTTTCTTTTTTTTTTTTTTTCGGAGCTGGAGACTGAACCTAGGGCCTTGCGCTTGCTAGGCAAGCGCTCTACCACTGAGCTAAATCCCCAACCCCTATTTTATTTATTTTTATTTCAAATGTTATCTCCCATCCCAGTTTCCCTTCCACAAACCTTCTATCCCCTTCCCCTACCCTACCTCTATGAGGGTACTCTCACAACTGCCCACCCACTCCTGCCTTAGTGCCGTAGCATTACCTAACCCTGGAAATCTCCACATGACCAAGGGGACCCCTCCCAGTGAAGTCAGATAAGGCAATCCTCTACTACATATTCAGTTGGAGCCATGTTTCCCACACATGTGTACTCTTTGGTTGGTGGTTTAGTCCCAGAAAGCTATGGGGGCTCTGGGTGATTGATATTGTTGTTCTTTTCATGGGGTTGCAAACCCCTTCAACTCCTTCAGTCTTTGCCCTTACTCCTCCATGTCCTCACAGTCCAATGTTTGACTGCGTTCATTCGCATTTGTATACGTCAGGCCTTAGAAGAGACTCTCAAGGAACAGGTTTACCAGGCCCATGTCTGCAAGCACTTCTTGGCATCAGCTAAATTATATCTAAGTAAACTTGAACATAACCAAAATTAGGGAAATTCAAAATAAACAACTTTAATGTTTGGGGGATTTTTGTTTATTTTTGGTTTCATTTTTGGTCTCTCTCTTTTATTTTTTTTGTCTGATTCATAAAGAAATTTCCTTTTATTGCTTATTTTATTACTTTATATTCCAGATGTTGCCGTTCCTTCCAGTCTCAATTTCCAGGAACTCTTTGTCACAAATCCCCTCCACTTTGCCTCTGAGAGGTTGCCTCTGCACTCCTGGGGGCAACAAGGATTAGGTTTATCCTCTCCAACTAAGGCCATACAAGGGAGTCCTCTGCTATATAATATGTCTGGGGCCTCAGAACAGCCAGTGATGCTCTTTGGTTGGTGGTTTAGCCTCTGGGGGCCTCCAGGAGTCTTGTTTATATGCTCTCTTATAGGGATGCCCTCTCCTTCAGTTATTCAATCCTTCCCCTAGCTCTTCCATAGGGGTCTTCAACCTCAGTTGGATAAACTTATCTGCACCTGTCATAGCTACTGGTACAGCTTTTCAGAGGACATCCATGCTAGACTCATATTTGTAAGAACAATATAACATCAGCAATATTGTCATGGTTTGGTGCCCACTCATGGGATAAATCCCAAATTGAGCCAGTCACTGGACAGCCTTTCCTTCAGTCTCTGCTCCATTTTTGTCCCTACATTTCCTTTAGACAGGAGATATTATGGGTTAAAATTTTGAAGGTGGTTTGGTGACCCCATCCATTCACTAGGGGGTCCTATCTATCTATTACTGGTGGTCTCTTCGGGTTTCCTCTCCCTGCTGTTGAGTATTATGTCTAAAGTCATTCCCATTGTCTCCTGGGAGCCTCTAACATGTCAGATTTCTGGGACTTTCTAGAAGTTCCCACATTCCCCCATGCCCTCTTCTTGTTGCAAAGTTCCATTCATTCTCCTGGCCCTCTGTGCTTTTCTGATGTTTTTCTCCCATGCCTGATGATACTCCTCTTCCCTTCTCCCTCCCACCCTCAGTCTCTTGTGATTATTTTGTTCATGCTTCTAAGTGGGATTTAAGTATCTTTACCTGGGCCTTTCTTCATGTTCAACTTCTTAGGGTCTGTAAGTTGTATCCTGGATATTCTGTACTTGTTGGTTAATATCCACTAATCACTGAGTACATACTATGCATGTCCTTTTGAGTCTGGGTTATCTCACTCAGGATATTTCCTAGTTCCATACATGTGGCTGCAAAATTTATGGTGCTCTTGTTTTAATAGCTGAATAATATTACTTTGTGTTAGTGAAACATTTTTTGTATCCATACTTTGATTGAGGGTCATCTGGTTTGCATCCATTATCTGGCTATTATGAATCAGACTGCTTTGAATAAAGTGAAGCATATGTCCTTATGTTATGGTGGAGCATCTTTTGAGTATATGTCCAGGAGTGGTATAGCTGGTTTCTAAGCTAAAAATATTGTCAAATTTCTGAGGACCGACCAGATTGATCTCCAGAGTGGGTATACCATTTTGCAATCACACCAGCAATGGAGAAGTATTCCCCTTTTCTCCTCATCCCCATCAGAATGTGCTGTCACTTGAGTTTGATTTTAGCCATTGTAATGAGTATAAGGCAGAATTCCCTGGTCTTTTTGACTAGCATTTCCTTGATGACTAAGAAGGATGTTGAACATTTCGAAAAATACTTCTCAGTTATTCAAGATACCTCTGTTGAGAATTCTCTGTTTAGCTATGTTAATTGGCTTATTTGGATTTTTAGAGTTTAACTTCTTGAATTCTTTATACATTTTGACTATTAGCTGTTTATGCAATGTAGGGTTGGTGAAGATCTTTTACCAAACTGTAGGTTGCCATTTTGTTCTATTGACTGTGCCCTTTTTATAGAACCTTTACAGTTTCATGATGCCTCATTTGTCAGTTGTTGATCATCAAGCCTGAGCCATTGGTTTCCTTTTCAGTAATTTTTCCCCATGCCAATGCATTCAAGGCACTTTCTCAATTTTTTCTAATATTAGATGCAGTGTATCTGATTTTAGGCTGAAGTTCTTAATCCACTTGGACTTTAGCTTTGCGCAACGTGATAAATATGGATGTACTTTCATTCTTCTACATGCAAACTGCCAGTTAGACAAGCACCATTTATTGAAGATGCTATCTCTTTTCAACTCTATTGTTTGGCTTTTCTCACAAATGAAAAGGTCACTGAAACAGAACCTAAGCAGGAATACATTGAAACTAACAGAAGTTATGACCCAAACAAATTTAATACATATCTACAGAACTTTTCACCCGCAAACAAAAAATAACTTCTTAGTACCACAGGGAACCTTCTCTGAAATTGACTATATAATTGGACACAAAGCAAGCCTCAGAAGACAAAAAAAAAGATTGGAATAATTCCATGCTTACTATCATATCACTATGAAGTAAGGCTGGAATCCAATAACACAAAATCAACAGAAAGTTCACATACTCGTGGAAACTCAAAAAATATCTATTCAAGTATAACTTGGTCAGGGAAAACTAAAGACAGAAAATAGAGATGTTCAAGAATTCAATGAAAATGAAGGCAATGCATTTCCAAAATTATGAGACACTGTGAAAACACTTTTTTGTTTTTTCTTTTTTCTTTTGGTTTTGTTTTGTTTTGTTTATTCAAGTTCAGGTCTTAGATCCCAGGCAATGCCGCTGTACAGCAATAGTGGGTTTTTTTTTGCTTTTTTTTTTCTTTATTTTTTATCTTCCCCCGTTTTTGAGATTGTGCTATTTTGTTCCTGTTTTCTTTTTCTTTTTTTTTTTTTATTAACTTGAGTATTTCTTATTTACATTTCGATTGTTATTCCCTTTCCTGGTTTCCAGGCCAACATCCACCTAACCCCTCCCCTTCCCCTTCTATATGGGTGTTCCCCTCTCCATCCTCGCCTCATTACCCCACTCCCCTCAACAATCACATTCCTTGGGGTTCAGTCTTGGCAAGATCAAGGGCTTCCCCTTCCACTGATGCTCTTACTAGGCTATCCATTGCTACTTATGCGGTTGGAGCCCAGGGTCAGTAAATGTATGGTCTTTGTGTACTGGCTTAGTCCCTGGAAGCTCTGGTTGTTTGGCATTGTTTTTCATATGGGGACTCAAGCCCCTTCAAGCTCTTTCAGTCCTTTCTCTGATTCCGTCAACGGGGGTCCCATTCTCAGTTCACGGGTTCCCTGCTGACATTCGCCTAAGTATTTGCCTTATTCTGGCTGTGTCTCTCAGGAGAGATCTACATCCGGTTCCTGTCCTCCTGTACTTCTTTGCTTCATCCATCTTATCTAGTTTGGTGGCTGTATATGTATGGGCCACATATGGGGCAGTCTCTGAATGAGTGTTCCTACTGCCTCTGTTCTACACTTTGCCTCCCTATTCCCTCCCAAGGGTATTCTTGTTCCCCTTTTAAAGAAGGAGTGAAGCATTTACATTTTGGTCATCCTTCTTTAGTTTCTTGTGTTCTGTGCATCTAGGGTAATTCGAGCATTTGGGCTAATATTCACTTATCAAGGAGTGCATACCGTGTGTGTTTTTCTGTGATTGGGTTACCTCACTCAGGATAATATTTTCCAGTTCTATCCATTTGCCTGTGAATTTCATTAAGTCATTGTTTTTGATAGCTGAGTAATATTCCATTGTGTAGATGTACCACAATTTCTGTATCCATTCCTCTGTTGAAGGGCATCTGGGTTCTTTCCAGCTTCTGGATATTATAAATAAGGCTGCTATGAACATAGTGGAGCATGTGTCATTGTAGCATGTTGGAGCATCTTTTTGATATATGTCCAAGAGAGGTATAGCTGGGTCCTTAGGTAGTGCACTGTTGAATTTTCTGAGGAACCTCCAAATTGCTTTCCAGAATGTTTGTACTAGTTCACAATTCAACCAACAATGTAAGAGTGTTCCTCTTTCTCCACGTACATGTTCTCCTGGGCTGTCACCTGAGTTTTTGATCTTAGCTATTCTGACTGGTATGAGGTAGAATCACAGGGTTGTTTTGATTTGCATTGCCCTTATGAATAAAGATGTTGAACATTGCTTTAGGTGTTTCTCAGCCATTCAGCATTCCTCAGCTGTGAATTCTTTGTTTAGGTCTGAACCCCATTTTTAATAGGGTTATTTGCCTCCCTGCAGTCTAACTTCGTGAGTTCCTTGTATATTTTTGATATAAGCCCTCTATCTGTGTAGGATTGGTAAAGATCTTTTCCTAATCTGTTGGTTGCCATTTTGTCGTAATAACAGTGCCCTTGGCCTTTCAGAAGCTTTTCAGTTTTATGATAACCCATTTGTCGATTCTTGATCTTAGAGCTTAAGCCATTGGTGTTTTGGTCAGGAAAATTTCACCAGTGCCCATGTGTTGGAGATTATTCTCCATGTTTTCTTCTATTAGTTTGAGTGTATCTGGTTTGATGTAGAAGTCCTTGATCCACAGGGACTTAAGCTTTTTACAGGGTGATACGAATTGACCGATCTGCATTCTTCTACATGCTGACCTCCAGTTGTACAAGCACCATTTGCTGAAAATGCTATCTTTTTTCCCTTGGATGGGTTTGGCTCCTTTGTCAAAAATCAAGTGACCATAAATATGAGGGTTCATTTCTGGGTCTTCAATTCTATTCCTCTTGTCTACCTGCCTGTCTCTGTACCAATACCATACAGTATTTATCACTATTGCTCTGTAATACTGCTTGAGTTCAGGGATAGTGATTCCCCCGGAAGTCTTTTTACTTATGAGGATAGTTTTAGCTGTCTTGGGTTTTTTATTATTCCAGATGAATTTGCAGATCGTTCTGTCTAATTCTATGAAGAATTGGATTGGAATTTTGATGGGGATTGCAATGAATCTGTAGACCGCTTTTGGTAAAATGGCCGTTTTTACTATCTTAATCCTGCCAATCCATGAGCATGCGAGATCTTTCCATCTTCTGAGATCTTCTTCAACTTCTTTCTTCAGAGGCTTGAAGTTCTTTTCATACAGATCTTTCACTGACTTGCGTAAAGTCACACCAAGGTATTTTATAATATTTTGTACTATTATGAAGAGTGTTGTTTGCCTAATTTCTTTCTAGGCTTGTTTCTCTTTTGTGTAGAGGAAGGCTACTGATTTATTTGAGTTAATTTTAAACCCAGCCACTTTGCTGAAGGTGTTGATCAGATTTAGTTGTTCTCTGGTGGAACTTTTAGGATCAGTTAAGTATACAATCATGTTATCTGGAAAAAGTGATATTTTTACTTCTTCCTTTCCAAACTGTATCCTTTTGATCTCCTTTTGTTGTCTGATTGCTGTTGTTAGATTTCAAAGACTATATTGAATAAATAGGGAGAGAGTGGTCAGGATTGTCTAGTGCCTGATTTTAGTGGGATTGCTTCAATATTCTCTCCATTTAGTTTAATATTAGCTACTGGTTTGCCATATGTAGCTTTTACTATCTTTAGTTATGGGCCTTGAATTCCTGTTCTTTCCAGGACTTTTATCATGAAGGGTTTTGAATTTTGTCAAATGCTTTCTCAGCATCTAATGAAATGATCATGTGGTTTTTATCTTTCAATTTGTTTGTATAGTGGATTACGTTGATGTTTTCCATATATTAAACTATCTGTGCATTCCTGGAATGAAGCCTACTTCAGCATAATGGAAGATTGTCCTGATGTACTCTTGGATTCGGTTTGCAAGAATTTTATTGAGTATCTTTGCATCAATATTCATAAGGGACATTGATCTGAAGTTCTCTTTCTATTTTGGGTCTTTGTGTGGTTTAGGTATAAGAATAATTGTAGCTTCATAGAAGGAATTCGGTAGCACCCCATTTGTTTCAAAGTCGTGGAATTTTTTTGGATAGTATTGGTATGAGTTCTTCTATGACTGTCTGATAGAATTCTGCACTGAACCCATCTGGACCTGGGCTCTTTTTGCTTAGGAAACTTTTAATGACTGTTTCTATTTCTTTAGGAGTTATAGGGTTGTTTAAATGTTTTATTCGTTCCTGATTTAACTTCGGTACCTGGTATCTGTCTATGAAATTGTCCATTTCCTCCAGATTCTCAAATTTTGTTTAATATAAGTTTTTGTAGTAGGATCTGATGATTTTTTTTGAATTTCCTCTGGCTCTGTTGTTATGTCTTCCTTTTCATTTCTAATTTTGTTAATTTGGACACACTCTCTGTGTCCTCTGGTTAGTCTTACTAATGGTTTAATCTATCTTGTTGAATTTCTCAAAGAACCAGCTTTTGGTTTTGTTGAATCTTTGTATAGTTCTTTTTGTTCCTACTTGGTTGATTTCAGCTCTGAGTTTGATTATTTCCTGCCCTCTACTTCTCCTGGGTGTGTTTGCTTCTTTTTGTTCTAGAACTTTTAGGTGTGCTGTCAAGCTGCTTATATATGCTCTCTTTTGTTTCTTTCTGCAGGCAGTCAGAGCTATGAGTTTTCCTCTTAGCCCAGCTTTCATTGTGTCCCATAGGTTTGGGTATGTTGTACCTTCATGTTCATTAAATTCTTTTTTTTTTTTGTCTTTTTTTTCCAGAGCTGGGAACCGAGCCCAGGGCCTTGTGCTTGCTAGGCAAGCACTCTACCACTGAGCTAAATCCCCTACCCCCATGTTCATTAAATTCTAAGAAGTCTTTAATTTTTTCTTTATTTCTTCCTTGACCAGGTTATCATTGAGTAGATTATTATTCATTTCCCATGTATATGTGGGTGTTCTTTCCTTATTGTTATTGAAGACCAGCTTTAGCCCATGGTGTTCTGATAGGACGAGTTGGATTATTTCTATATATCTGTATCTGTTGTGGCCTGTTTTATGACTGATTATATGGTCAATTTTGGAGAAAGTACCATGAGGTTATAAGAAGAAGGTATATCCTTTTTATTTTAGGATAGAATGTTCTATAAATATCTGTTAAATCCATTTGGTTCATGACTTCTCTTAGTCTCTGTCTCTGTTTAATTTCTGTTCCCATGATCTGTCCATTGATGAGAATGGAATGTTGAAATCTACTATTATTGTGTGAGGTGCAATGTATGCTTTGAGCTTTAGTGACATTTCTTTTATGTATATAGATGCCTTTGTATTTGGAGCATAGATATTTAATATTGAGAGTTCATCTTTGTGGATTTTTCCTTTGATGAATATGAAGTGTCCTTCCATATCTTTTTTGATGACTTTTGGTTGAAAATCGAAATTAGATTTATTCGATATTAGAATGGATACTCCAGTTTACTTCTTCAGACCATTTGCTTGGAAAGTTGTTTTCCAGCCTTTTACTCTGAGGTAGTGTCTGTCTCTGTCTCTGAGGTGTGTTTTCTGTAGGCAGCAAAATAATGGGTCCACATTGTACAACCAGTTTATTAATCTATGTCTTTTTGTTGGGGAATTGAGTCCATGAATGTTGAGAGATATTAAGGAATAGTGATCATTTCTTCCTTTTATATTAGTTTTTGGATGTGAGATTATGTTTGTGCTTGCCTTCTCTTTGTTACATTGCAAAACAGTTAGTTTCTTGCTTTATCTAGGGTGTTGCTTGACTCCTTATGTAGGACTTTACCATTTATTATCCACTGTAGGGCTGGATTTGTAGAAAGATATTGTGTTAATTTGGCTTTGTCATGGAATATCTTGCTTTCTCCGTCTATGTTAACTGTGAGTTTTGCTGGATACAGTAACCTGGACTGGTATTTGTGTTCTCTTAAGGTCTGTATGACATCTGTCCAGGATGATCTGGCTTCCATAGTCTCTGGTAAGAAGTCTGGTGTAATTCTGATAGGTCTGCCTTTATATGTTACTTGACCTTTTCCCCTTAATGCTTTTAATATTCTTTCTTTATTTTGTGCGTTTGGTGTTTTGACAATTATGTGACGGGAGGTGTTTCTTTTCTGGTCCCATCTATTTGGAGTTCTGTAGGCTTCTTGGATGTTTATGGGCATCTCTTTCTTTAAGTTAGGGAAGTTTTCTTCTATGATTTTGTTAAAGATATTTACTGGTCCTTTGACCTGAAAGTCTTCACTCTCTTCTATACCTATAATCCTTAGGTTTGATCTTCTCATTGTGTCCACATATCCTGTATGTTTTGGGCCAGTACCTTTTTCCATTTTCCATTACCTTTGACAGTTGTTTCAATGATTTCTATGGAATCTTCTGCTCCTGATATTCTCTCTTCTGTACCTTGCATTCTGTTGTTGATGTATAGCAAGAATTATAATAAAAGGCTATTAAGCTCCATGAAATAATATTTATTCCTCTGGACAAGAAAATTAACATCAGTGAATCTTTCATCTCAATTAAAAGCAGATTACTAAAATGTGTATTTTTAAAAATAAAGTGACCTTTATTTTCAACCACATCTCTGAAAATCTTAGATTTTGCCTTAGACAACATTTCCTTTTAAGTCACTTTTTAAAATGTCAAAGATATGAGTTAATACATACGTGTCCAATCAATTTATTCTTACATATTCATTGAAATAGTGGTAGCTGAAATCATCCCCTGGAAATTAGTTTCTAACATTTCCCAGTTTTTTAAACAGCAAAATAGCCTATGATAGGAAACCTAAATGGAATTTTCCCTAATGAAAAGAAAGAAAAAAATTAAAAACATGGAAAACAATTTTCAAAACATCTTATTTATCAGTGAGCTAAAATAATTTAGTAGCTATATGCTGTGATGTAGGAGGGAGCTTAATTTGGAAGATGACAAGTTCAATTCATGTTATTTACACAGTGAGACTTTATCTTAACAGTTAAAGCTCTAACTAAGAACCTGAGGCAGTGGATTATGTTGATGGGTTTCCATATAGTGAACAATATCTGTGCCTCTTGGATGGAACCTACTTTATCATGATGAATGGTCATTATGATGTGTTCTTGGATTTAGTTTGCAAGAATTTTATTGAATATTTTTGCATCAATACTCATGAGGGATATTGGTCTGAAGTCCTCTTTCTTTGTTGGGTCTTTGTGTAGTTTGGGCATTAGTGTAACAGTAGCTGCATAGAATGTATTTGGTAGTGTTCCTTCTGTTTCTATTTTATGGAATACACTGAGAAGCTTTGGTTTTAGGTCTTCTTTGAATGTCTGATAGAATTCTTCACTAAAACCATCTGGTCCTGGGAATTATTTGGTTGTGAAACTTTTAATGACTTCTTCTATTTCCTTAGGGGTTATGGGACAGTTTAGATGTTTTGGCTGATCCTAATTTAACTTTGGTACTTGGTATCTGTCTAGAAAATGATCCATTTCATCTAGATTTCCAGTTTTGTTGAGTAAAGGTTTTTTTTTTTTTTAGTAGGATCTGATAATTTTTAAATTTATTTGGTTTCTGTTGTTTTATCTCCATTTAACATTTCTGATTTTGTTAATTTGCATGCTATCTTGAGTCCTCTGACTAAGCGAAGTGTTTATTTATCTTGTTGAATTTTTCAAAGAACCAGCTAATGGTTTGTTGATTCTTTCTGTAGTTAAATTTGTTTGTTTCTATTTGGTTGATTTGAGCTCTGAGTTTGACTATTTCCTGCTGTTTACTCCTCTTCCTGTATTTGCATCTATATGTTCTAGAGCTTTGAGGTGTGCTGTAGGGTTGTTACTGTATGCTCTCTCCAGTTTCTTTGTGGATGCACTGAGAGACATGCACTTTTCATTTATCACTATTTTTTATAGTATCCCATAAGTTTGGGTATGTTGAGCCTTCATTTTCATTAAATTCTGAGAAGTCTTTCTTTATTTATTCCTTGACCAAGTTATCATTGAGCAGATACTTGTTCAGCTTCCTTGTGTATGTTGGCTTCATGTTATTGTTGTTATTGTTGAAGACCAGCCTTAGTCTGTTTTGGTCTGATAGGATGCATATGATCATTTCAATCTTCTTGTATTTGTTGAAGCTTGTTTCATGTCAGTTACAGAGAATGTACCATGAGGTGATGATAAGAAGTTATATTCATTTGTTTTAGGATGAAATGTTCTGTAGATATCTGCTAAGCCAACTTGGTTCAAAACTTTTGTTAGTTTCACTGTGTTTCCATTTAGCTTCTGTTTTCATGATCTGTGCATTGTTGAGGGTGGGGTATATGGAAATTCATCAATGTTATCCAGAATATAAACAAACACACAGGAAAAAAATCACAAGATCAACTCATTAGATGCAGAAAAAACAACAACAATCCTTTGACAATATAATAATCTTTCATGCTAAAATTATTGGAGAGAATAGAAATTCAAACTCTATAACTAAATATAATGAAAGGAAAATACAGCGAGCCAATAGCTAATATCAAGCTAAATAAGGAGAAACTTAAAGCAATCCTACTAAAATTTGGAACAAGATGAAGCTGCCCACTCTCCCACTATCTATTCAATATAGTCCCTGAAATTCTAGCCAAAGGAATTAGGCCACAAAAGGATATGAAAGGGATACATATTGGAAAGGAAGAACTCAAGATATCATTATTTACAGATGATATATTAGTACGCATAAGTGATTTTAAAAAGTCCATAAGAGAACTTCTACAGATGATGAACAACTTCAGCAAAGTGTTTGGATACAAATTTAATTCAAACAAATCAGTAACTTCCTGTACTCAAATGAAAATAGGGTGAGAAAAAATTAGAGAAATGGCATCCTTTACAATAGTCACAAGTAGTATGAAATATATTGTTGTGATGCTTACCAAGAAAGTGAAATATTTATATGACAAGAAGTTCATGTCTCTGAAGAAATAAGTTGAGAAGATCTCAGAAGATATAAAGACCTCCCATGCTCATGGATCAGCAGGATTACCATAGCAAAAATAGCCATGTTATCTAAAGCATTCTAGAGAGTCTATGAAACCCACCACCAAAATTTCAACTCAATTCTTCATACAGTTAGAAAGAACAGTTCTCAAATGTATCTGGAATAACATAAACCCAGGATATCAAAATCCATTCTAGTGCCTGTGGCCCAACTTCTCTGATCCGAGCCCATAGCTCCCTGCTCCCAAATCCTGTGGGAGGGAAAGCTAATCACTCAGAAGTGTGGGCAATCCTTAGACTGCAGGGCAGGACAGACTGCTACTTCTTCCAAATTTTGCCCACATTCCTGACCCAAGAGGAAACTGCATAGTGCCTGTGAAAAAAGGAATATAAGAGCAGTCAAGCTACAGGAGCCCCAGGGTCCAGATCTGCACCCAGATCTGAACCGAACCAGTCAAACTGCTCCCTAAACCCAAATCCCACATAAGGAGGAGAGCTAGACCCTCAGAAGTATGGACACTCCTGTTACATCTGAGGAGACTACTCTCTGTCCACATTTCCAACTCAAGAGGAAAAAGCCTAGTGCCATCTGTGCTCCCTGTGCAAAGGGACCTCGAAGCAGTAGGAGAAGGACCCTTCCAGTTGCTGCCATCATGGAGAACTGAAAGTCAGCTGCCAGGAGTGACTACACACCTGAGAGCAGAACACTCTGTTCTCATAAGTGGCTGAAAAAAATGAGGAAAACCAGTGCAGGAAACAAAACAAAAGAAAACAAGATTATTTGGCATCATCAGAGCCAGGTCTCCTTACCAAAGCAAACACTAGATATCCAAACACAGGATAAGCACGATCTAGATTTAAAATCATTTTATCATGATGGTGGAGGACTTTAAGAAGGTCATAAATAACTCCCTTAACGAAATACAGAACAACATAAGTAAGCAAATAGAAGCTCTTAAAGAGGAAACAAAAAAATTCCTTAAAGAACAACTGGAAAAAATAACCAAACAGGAGAAGAAAATGAACAAAACAATCCAGGAGTAAAAATGGAAATAGAAAAAATAAAGAAAACCCAAAGGGAGACAACCCTGGAGATAAAAAACCTAGAGAAGAGATCAGGAGACATAGATGTGAGAATCAAGAACAGAATACAAGAGGTAGAAGAGAGAGTCTCAGGAGCAGAAGATAACTTAGAAAACATCGACACAACTGTCAAAGATAATGGAAAATGGAAAAAACTCCTACCCCAAAACATCCAGGAAATACAGGACACAACGAGAAGATCAATCCAAAGAATAATAGCTATAGAATAGAGTGAAGACTCCCACCTTATAGGGCCAGTAAATACCTTAAACAAAATCATAGAAAAACGTCCCTAACCTAAAGAAAGAGATGTCCATAAACATACTAGAAGCCTACAGAACTCCAAATAGATTGGACCAGAAAAGATATTCCTCCTGTCACGTGATAGTCAAAACACCAAATGCACAAAACAAAGAAAGAATATTAAAAGCAGTAAGGGGAAAATGTCAAGTAACATATAAAGGCAGACCTATCAGAATTAAACCAGAATTCTCACCAGAGATTGTGAAATCCAGAATATTCTGGACAGATGGCATATAGACCCTAAGGGAACAAAAATTTCAACCCAGGCTCTTATAGCCAGCAAAACTATCAATTATAATTGAGGGAGAAACCAAGATATTCCTTGACAAAACCAAATTTACACAATATATTTCTAAAAATCCAGCCCTACAAAGGATAAAAAACGGCAAAGCCCAACACAAGGAGGTAAACTACACCCTAGAAAAAGCAACAAAGTATTTTTCTTGTTAGAAAAACAGAAGAAGAGAAGCACATAAACATAATCCCACTTCTAATTATAAACATAACAGGAAGCAACAATCACTATTCCTTAATATCTCTCAATATTAATGGACTCAATTCGCCAATAAAAGGACACAGATTAACAGACTGGATATGGAAAGAAGGCACAGCATTTTGCTGCCTACAGGAAACACACCTCAGAGACAAAGACAGACACTGCTTCAGAGTAAAAGGCTGGAAAACCATTTCAAATCAATTCGTCTGAAGAAACAAGCTGGAGTAGCCACTCTAATATTGAATAAAATCGACTTCCAACCAAAGGTCATAAAAAAAAGATAAGGAAGGAGACATATTCATATTCATCAAAGGAAAAATCCACCAAGATGAACTCTCAATCCTAAATATCCATGCTCCAAATACAAGGGCACCTACATACATAAAAGAAACCTTACTAAAGCTCAAAGCACACATTGCACCTCATACAATAAGAGTAGGAGACTTTAACATTCCACTCTAATCAAAGGGAAGGTCGTGGACACAGAAATTAAACAAAGACATAGAGAGAATAGCAATAGTTTTGACCAAATTGACTTAATAGAAATTTAAAAACCATTCCATCCTAAAACAAAAGGATATACCTTCTTCTCAGCACTCATGCTACCTTCTCCAAAATAGAACATATAATCAGGCACAAAACAGGCCTCAAAAGGTACAGAAATTTAGAAATAATCCCATGCATCCTATCAGATCACCATGTGTTAAGACTGGTCTTCAATAACAACAATAAGGAAAGAACGTCCACATATACATGGAAGTGGAGCAATGCTCTACTCAATGGTAACTTGGTAAAGGAAGAAATAAACAGAAATTAAAGGCGTGTGAATTTAATGAAAATGAAGGTACAACATATCCCAACCTGTCGGACACAATGAAAGCTGTGCTAAGAGGAAAACTCATAGGTCTAAATGCTGGCAGAAAGAAATAGAAGGCAGCATGCATCAGCAGCTTGACAGCAAACTAAGAGCATTAGAATAAAAAGTAGCAAATACACCCAAGAGGAGTAGAAGGCAGGAAATAGTCAAACTCAGAGCTGAAATCAGCCAAGTAGAAACAAAAAGGACTGTACAAAGAATCAACAGAACTAAAAGGTGGTTCTTTGAGAAAATCAACAAAATAGTTAGTCCCTTAGCCAGACTAAGGTGAGGGCAAAGAGAAAGTGTCAAAATTAACAAAACCAGAAATGAAAGGGAGACACAGCAACAAAATCTGAGGAAATTAAAAAAAAATCATAAGATTCTACTACAAAAGTCTATATTCATTAAAACTGGAAAATCTGGAGGAAATGTTCAATTTTCTAGACAAATACCTGGTAACAAAGTTAAGTCAGGCACAGATAAACTGTTCAATCAACCCCATAACTCCTAAAGAAATAGAAGCAGTCATTAAAAGTCTCCCCACCAAAAAGACCTCAGGACTGGACAGGTTTAGTACATAATTCTACCAGACCTTCCTAGAAAACCTCATAGAAATACTTTGAAAAGTATTTCACAAAATTGAAACAGACAGAACACTACCAAATTCCTTCTAATTACTCTTATACCTAAACCACACAAAGACCCAACAAAGGAGAACTTCAAACCAATTTCCCCTATGAATATCGATGCAAAAATACTCATTAAAATTCTTGCAAACTGAATCTTAGAGCACATCAAAAGGATCATCCAGCATGAGCAAGTAGGCTTCATTCCAAGTATTCAGGGATGGTTCAATATATGGAAAACCATCAACATAACCCATTATACAAATAAATACAAAGATAAAAAACACATGATCGTTTCATTAGATATTGAGAAAGCATTTGACAAAATTCAATTCCCCTTCTTTTTTGTGGTTTGCCCTGGAGTTATCTGTATTCTGATGCTAATTCCACTGCCCCAAGGACAGTTGCCTAGGACTCAGGTGACTTCACCAGAACCTTCTCCCCATTTAATTTGTAAAATACAGGTGAGGGCAGGTACAGGATAGAAGGGGGCCTGTCATTGGACTAGAATGAAGGATGAGTGGTAGAGAAGTTTAAAGGAAGGGGAGGAGACTGGAATGGAAAGAGGAGAGACAGGAGGGACAAAGAACATAGTCATGGTGAAAAGAAAATGGAAGCTGACGTTCATATTCCACTCTGTGTTACAGATTTACAGATTGTTATTAATGTTCTTAAGAGATGGGGTCTGAGGGGGTTGGGGATTTAGCTCAGTGGTAGAGCGCTTGCCTAGCAAGCGCAAGGCCCTGGGTTCAGTCCCCACCTCCAAAAAAAGAAAAAATAGATGGGGTCTGTATGTTTAGGTGGCAATTATATCTTTTTTTTTTTATTATTATTAACTTGAGTATTTCTTACTTACATTTCGAGTATTATTCCCTTTCCCAGTTTCCGGGCAAACATCCCCCTAATCCCTCCCCCTCCCCTTCTTTATGGGTGTTCCCCTCCCCATCCTCCCCCCATTGCCGCCCTCCCCCCAACAATCACGTTCACGAGCGGCAATTATATCTTATCAATTGGGTCAAAGGTTATTGTGTTGTGTAATCTTTTATGTGACAGTTTGAGTGTAAGAAAGTGTGTGACAGCTGGACACACTGGGCCACTATGGAATTGAGATGTGTGTTTCTGGCATGGAATCCTGTTTTGGGAACTACATACATAGAGAGATTGTTGCCAGGCTCAGAGAGAGGTCTTCGACATTGTGATATGAGATGGAGCAAAGTGGGTGAGAGACTTTGTGGACTGGGAATTAAGAAATCTAGCAGAATCTGAGGTGCTGGTCCTAGTGGGGATAAAAGACTGTTATATTTTTATATTTTTACAACAACAGTTCATGACAAAAGTCCTGGAAAGAACAATATTTTGAGGCTATAGCTAAACATAGTAAAAGTCATATAAAGCAAACCAGTAGCTAACATTAAACTAAATGGAGAAAAACCTGAAGCAACCCCACTAAAATCAGGGACTAGACAAGGCTGCCCACTCTCTCCCTACTTATTCAATATAATTCTTGAAGAACTAGCCAGAACAATCAGACAAAAAAAGGAGGTCAAAGGGGTAAAAATTAGAAAGGAAGATGTCAAAATATCATTATTTGCAGATGATATGATAGTATACTTAAGTGACCACAAAAGTTCCACCAGAGAAATACTAAGTCTGATAAACAACTTCAGCAAAGTGGCTGGGTATAAAATTAACTTGAACAAATCAGTAGTGTTCCTCTACTCAAAGGAGAAACAGGCTGAGAAGTTAAATTCCAGAGTACCAAATAGCCCTGTTAAAAATTGTGTACAGAGCTAAACAGAGGATTCTCAAATGGCTGAATAGCACTGAAAGAAATGTATAACATCCTTAGTCAGCAGAGAAATGCAAATTAAAGAACCATGAGATTTCACCTCACAACAGTCAGAAAGGCTAACACCAAATCTCAGGTGACAGCAGATGCTGGCAAAGATGTGGAGAAAGAGTAACATTCCTTCATTGGTGAAGGGATTGTAAATTGGCTTAACCACTCTGGAAATCACTCTGGCAGTTCTTCAGAAAATTTGAAATAATTCTACCAGAGGACACAGCTATACTAATCCTGGGCATATACCCAAAAGATGATCCAACATATAACACAGACATGTGCTCTACCATGTTCATAACCTTGTTTATAATAGCCAGAATCTTGCAACAACCTAAATGTCCCCCATCAGGAGAATTGATACAAAAATTGCAGTATATTTACACTCAGCTATTAAAACAATAATTTCATGAAATTCACAGGCCAAGGGATAGAATTTGAAAAAATCATCCTGAGTGAGGTAACCCAGGCAGGTAAGAACAGACATTTTATGTACTCACCGATGATTGGATGTTACTCAGAAAGAAGTTTAGAATACCCACAATACAACTCACAGATCTTATGAAATCCAATAAGAAATAAGATTCCATCAAGATGGTAAAGGGTAGAGGGGGCTTGTAGAGGGGAAACTGGTAATGGGCATAATACTTGAAATGCAAATATAATATAATAATGTATATTATATTATATATTATTATAATATAATAACCAATAAAAATGAGAAAAAAGGAAAAGCAAAATCAAAATACAAAATACAAAAAACAAACAAACAAAAAACAAAAGAAGCTGAGGCAGGAATATTGTCACAGCTATCAGTTAATACTAGGTTATATAGTGATTACCAGACCATCAAGGACTAATATACTACAGCGTTTCATAAACATTCATTTTTACAAGTATAGTGATGTGATATCCTACATTAAAACATCTTTGGGGGGGTTGGGGATTTAGCTCAGTGGTAGAGCACTTGCCTAGGAAGCGCAAGGCCCTGGGTTCGATCCCCAGTTCCGAAAAAAAAAAAAGAACAAAAAAAAAAAAACATCTTTGGGGACTAGGGAGTGGTTCAGTAGGGACTTTATTACTAGGTTAGTGTTCTTCCTATGCAAGCACCAGAACCTGAGTTTGCATCCCCCAAATCCATGTAAGAGCTGAATACCATGTGTCTGTTACCTAGGGATGCTGATCCAGGAATCTCATGCACTGATGTACCAGCCAAGCAAAAACAAGGAGCTCCAGGTTCAATAAGAAGTTGTATCACAAAATATAGGACAACCCATCAAGCAAGGACATCGTGATGTTAGCCTTTGTCCTCTATACATGACTTTATGTGTGGCTGCAGGCAAATACATCCATCATTGCCCTCCATACATACTGAAATTTATAATACATTCAAGATCATTGTAGAAACACTGTAGCAAGCATGAAAAAATATTGTATTCTATGACAATCATTATTTTGGAATTGATGCCAAATTAATCCCTTCTGAGCAATAATTACTGTGAGGGTTTATGTTTGTGTTCCAGTGGGTGACTTTATCTATAAGAAAATGGCATCCAAGTGTCCAATAGAAACATTTCTCCTATATGTTTTCCAAAAACTATACTATTCTGTATTAATGAGTCAACTGAAACTGCACAAAATGTGACTTTGGTATGAATATTGGAATATATTTCATAATTCATATCTTCATTTAGATTACATCACAGCATATCTGTAAGACCAGAGCTATCTACTGTGTACTCTTGCCAACCATAAGTTTGGGATAACTTCATCAATGATCTATGGACACCTAAAGGCAAACTTTATTCAGTTAATAATTGTTATAATGTCTATAAGATACTTATTACTGCTTTAGCACTTTTTATTCCTTTTCCTTAGTTATTCTATCAAGAAAATTATTATAATTATAAATATTTTTGGATTTTGAAAATACAGAGAAATTGTATATAGTCATGGAAGAATCTAGAAGTTATGGAGAAAAGTTACAAGGAAACCTCTGATATAAGATATAGCTTAAAATGAATTACTGAGGAACTATAATACAGCAAGTGGTCAAATTGATGATTAGGGAATAAAATACAAGCACATAGAAGATATTTAATAATATCTAATCTTAAATAATTGCTAAGAGAGACTACAGAAATAGATTTGTAGGTAAGAGATCTTGATGTACAA
The DNA here is from genome assembly GCF_021556685.1 of Rattus norvegicus. NCBI lineage: Eukaryota > Metazoa > Chordata > Mammalia > Rodentia > Muridae > Rattus > Rattus norvegicus. The sequence continues at coordinate 8,674,489 of NC_141540.1, read as the reverse complement.
TACTTGTAATACTTTTTTTAATTGGGTATTTTTTATTTACATTTCAAGTGCTATCCCTTTTCACGATTTCCTATCCATAATCTCCCAATCCCATCACCCACCCCTCTGCTTCTATGAGGGTGTTCCCCCTTCACAACAACCCATCTCTTACCACATCCCTGCCCTGAAATTTTTGCTTCACTGGGTCATCAAACCTTGGCAGAACCAATGGCTTCTCTGTCCCAATAAGTCCATCCTCTGCCACATATGCAGCTGTAACCATAGGTCTGTCCATGTGTACTTTTTGGATGGTGTTTTAGTCCCTGAGAGCTCTGATTGGTAGGCATTGTTGTTCTTATGGGGCTGCAAACCTCTTCAGCATCTTTAATACTTTTTCTAACTCCTCCAATAGGAAGCCATTCTCAATCATTGTTTGGCTGTGAACGTCTGCCTCTGTATTTGTCATGTTCTAGCACAGCCTCTCAGGAAACAGTGATACCAGGCTCCTGTCAGCATGCACTTCTTGGAATCAACATTATTGTCGGGGTGTGGTGGCTGTATGTACATGGGCTGGATCCCCAGTTGGGGTAGGCTCTAAATGGCCGTTCCTTCAGTCTCTGCTCGAAACATTGTCTCCATATCTCCTCCTATGAATATTTTTGTTACCTCTTCTAAGAAGGACCTAAGCATTGGAGGTTGTTCATCCTTCCTCTTGAGTATTCTTAACCATAAGTTTAAGTTCTCAGTAACTATCTAAAACTCTGTGTGTCACCACATGTGCCTACTACCCCAGCATAGAGGGGCATGGAGACAGGAAGTTGCTGTGCCTTACTGAAAACTTCTCTGGCTTTAGATCAGTTAAAAGAACTTCTCTAAACTAAAAAGATAAAAAGCGATACATCAGGACACTAATCTTGTGCATATACAACAAACATAGATGTGCAAGCACTAAATTATTATACAGAAAAAAAGGGTAAGAAATAATACCTGGTGGTATACAAATTTGACAATACATTTAACCTATTACATAGATTTAAGGTTGGAACAATAATAGTATACTGGCCTAAGCCCAGGGAAATTCAAACTTTAAAATTTAAAACATGTTTTTTAAGATTATTTTTAGATTATAATTGCATAGTTTCCCTTTCCTCGTTAACTTCCTTTAACCCTCCCCCCCATACCCCTGCTTTATTCTGTTTCAAATTCATTGATTCTTTTTAATTCATTAATGATGCACATAATAACTATTTAGATTATGGGATTGAAGTTGGGGACCCCTATGGAGGAATTGAAGGACCTGAAGGGTAGGGTGACCCATAGGAAAACCAAGAATCTCAAGTAACCTAGACTCCTAGGAGATCCCACAGGTTGAACCACAAATCAGGCAGAGCCCATGAGCTGGTCCAAGGTCTCTGGCACATATATAACAGAGGACTGCCTAGTGTGGCCTCAGTGGGAGAAGATGCACCTAATCCTGGAGAGATTTCAGGCCCCAAGAGTAGGAAAAGAGGGGAAGCATAATTTCAGAGGCAAGGCTGAAGGGGAATGGGGTTAGGCAATGTATGGGGATGAACAGGGGAAGGCAATGAATATATATATATATATATATATATATATATGATCTCCAAACAAAATTTAAAATAAAATTGCTACTAAAAGAAGATTTTAGATTTTTACTTTTTTAATTGACTTTTTCACTGACTAAACACAGGTGTGGTGAGTATGCAGAGCCCAAGGAGTGGCAATATTTGGAGATGTGGCCTTGTTGGAGTAGGTGGGTCACTGTTGTCCTGAGCCTTAAAAACCCTCATCCTAACTGCTTTGGAAGTCAATCTTCTCCTTGCTGCCTTTAGAAGAAGATGTAGAACTCTAAACATCTAACAGTTGCTTTGGTCATAGTGCCTGTTGACAGCAGTACAGCCCTACCTATGAAAATGGGTTGATGTTAGCAGGAGATAACTTAAAAGGATTGTTTGGCATTCCATAAGTTGGCTCAGTGAATGAGAATGTAGAGGAATCTTAATCCAACCACATGGCTACCCTGGCAAAGAATCACGTACAAGGAATCACAAACAAAGATCTGTGAGACCCTGCAGGTTGTACACTCACATGCCTTTAATATTTATCTTTAATCCTTCTGCCTGGAATAGAGCTTTGTCTTTAGTATACAACTTTATCTCAAACAATTAAATCTAATGAAGGACAGAGAATATGACAAATCAGAGAAAATTTTGACAGAATAAATCAGAAATAAGACAGGCCCAACTCTCATGAGAACATACAGGAAAGAATACATAAGAACAGAGAGGGAGAGATGAGAGTTCAGTTTGATAAGTTCATTTCCAATAGTTTAGGGGCAGGTTTTCCAAAAGAAACTGCAAGTTTCTGCCAATTGTCAGGAGTCATTGAGAGTAACCAGAAACCACTAGCATGTCATGAAAAATTTTAAGTTCTATTCTCTTAAGAGTTAACAATAAGCTATGATCAGTGAAGAAGACAAAGGGAACCAATGCCACATGATCATCAGGTAACACTAGCATCAGCAAAGCCCAATAAAGACCAGTGAAGAGTGACAAGGTTAAGCAATGCCAGCACATTATCTGCTGTCTCTTGGGTTAACTTATACCCTTTCCAAACATCAAGTTTCTTCTCAAGCATCTGCTCTAGCAAAACACCACATGCCGTTTTAGGCAGCTTCTAGAGAAAACATCACATGTCTATTTTCAACAAAATTATCCTCCTACGTGCCTGCTTCAGCAAAACATCCTTTCATAAGACAGCCTCCAGAAAAATATCACATGATACCACTGAGTCTCCAAAGAAATGAGAAATCTACATTTCACACACAGACATACACAGACACACACACACACACACACACACACACACAGAGCCTTAAATGTGATAAAAATTTAATCTATTGTAAAATTATTTTGTTTAATATAGTAAAAATATTGAGGCTACATTTCCACTGAGATATGTACAAATAAAACATTTATGCTGAAAAGATATAAGGCCCCCAAATACATATACAGCAGAGGATACAGGGTCTGGACTCTGTAAGAGAAGATGCACCTAAACTCTCAAGTGGCTGGGGTGAGGGTCAGGAGGGCAGAGAAATCCTTGTGGAGAAACGGACTGGGGGAAGGAGTTATGGGATGTGGAAAAGGCAGAGGGTAGGTCAAGAGGAGGAACAAATCTGGACTCTAAGAAGAGATTAAATAATTTTTTAAAAGAAAGGACAAAATTATGAAAAGGAATCATATGGCTTATTAATCATAAATGTATATATATATATGTATATAATTTACAGAAGTGATCTTCCTATGTAGCCCAGGTTAACTTCAGATTTCTGATTAGCATATGTAAAAGTTCATGACTCTTATTCCAAGAATGAGGTAGCAACATCAGGCCAGGAAGCAGGTCCTATCAATGCAGGAACATTTCTTGACACCAGCCTTATGTCACAGGAGGGAGTCCTGCAGAAGCCAGACTTGGGAAGCACATGCAGACTCTTTTTGATGGCATGGGATGAACATATCCACAATCTAAGTAAGAGTTTAGTACTATCAACCAAGTCCCAAACAGTCTGGGCCATAGAAATCACTTTCAGGAGTGACAAAATACCAGTCTGCCAGGAGCCCATACATTTGTTTACTTGGTAGAAGCTTGACATATATGAGTATTCTAGTAAAAATGATGTGTGTTTTCCTTTCCTCTCAGATGTCAACCAAACAGCTGAATCTAGTGTTTGCTCTCTCTAGCTCTTGGAGCAGCACCACTCCTTGGATACTTACCTATTGATATCAACAAAAAAATTTAGATTGGATTTTGGAATTTTTAAAAGAATGATTTCTATTTGTTTAAATATTATAATATAATAAAATCACCTCTCCATCCCCTTTCACATCCAAACTCTTCTGTATACCCATCCTTGCCTTTTTAAAGTCATGGCCTCTTTTATCATTAGGTAATTGTTATATACAATCTCATCTATCTATCAGGATCATGTGATTTACACATAATACAGAAAAATAAACCTGATAAGGATAAATTGCCAGTAGATTATTAAAATTTAAAATTAGGACAGTTAGTAATATAATATAAAACATACTAATGAATCCAAGGTAAGCATAAAGTGGAATTTACATGTTAAATGTTTATCTAAATACCCTCTAAATACTAATCATAAATCTCTGCTTTTTCTAAAGAGTTAGGATTGCATTAAAGGTCCCAGTTTTAAAATGATAAATCATTTTACCATTTTTTAAAATTAAAAATATTTTAAAGCCCAAAAAGATCCAAAGTTTTAAAACATTGGTTAAAATACTATGTTGAGAATTTAAATATTCTGATAAAAATGATAAAAATAAAATATATGTAAAAATACAGCTTATTATCCAGTGTTAAAAGATTCGCATTAGGATGCAGAAATTTAATTTTAAGTCTCCAATAGCCTTTGACCTATAGCAGAAAAGTCTTGTAAAAGGATTAAAATCTTAAAATGCCTTGTTTTCACTGATGGGATGTAAATCAGCATACTGGGGTATTGATATGTGTGCCATTCTGTTAAGGTACATTAAAGATATGTCTGCTATATAAAGTTGATAAGCAATGCAGGTAGTAGCTTCCTAATTATGCTCATATATACCTATGTAATAATGCTAATAATAATAAAATAAACAGTCTATAAATTTGAGAATGAAAAAAGAAATGGGAGGATTTACAGGGAAGAAAGAAAAGGGGCGAGTGTTATAATTCTTTTTATTTAAAATGGATTAAACTAATAAATGCATACAGTTATCATTATCTTTTTATGTTTAAAATTTGTTGGAAACTATAATATAATCACATCAATTATAATTTCTCTTTTCTCCTCCCATACATTTCCAAATACCTGTTTTGTTTTTTAAGTTATGACCTCTAAGTCTTTATATATACAACATATTCATATACATCATATACATATTCATATATAAATATAATATATAGACACATTAATACATGTATTCCTTAAGGAATATAGTACATAATATTTTTCAGGGCTGATCATTTGGAATTGGCTAACAAATTGGTGTGACTTTCCTCATGGAAGATCATTACTCTATACCTCAATGTTACTTAGTTGTTGCAGTTTTTTGTTCACTGGTGATGCAACATGAACATTTTCACCTCATTGTTAGCATGTCTAGTGGTATTTTCCTTATTCCGGTCATGTTCAGTTAGTCTTGTTGGTCAGACTTACAAATATTTGTCTATACATTTACAGATCATTATATTTGATCTTTTTTTTAAGAGAACAGAATTTCAATATGCAGAAATATTTAAAGAAAAGTGTAGTGGAGGAAAATTGGGAAATTTAGTGCTGAGTCCCATTAGATACATCTGTAGCAGAACTGCAGTGTCTAAGCCTCAAGGTTTCTTGCAGAAGAGAGTGATGTTTGTAAGAGTCAGATGAAAAAGGGTTTGCTGTAAGACTCTGTCATCCTGTCATCCAGAAATGTCATTAGCTACACACATGTGTTCTCATACTAGGCTGCCTAAGCATTGTTCGTATTTAGTAAACAACCAAAAATACTTTCCAGATAGGATGAAGGATATCTTGCATCAAACAAAGAGTATTTGGAAGTTTTCATAAAACAAAAATGCACATAAACGCATGCATATACACATACATACATCACACACACACATACAAATATATACTCACAGTTATTTAATTGCTACTTCATGGTACACAAACATGCTTAACATATTTCTTCTTAAAAAGATAAAAATCTGCTCTTTTGAGGCAGCGCCAAGTGATGAACATCTCTAGGGACGACTGGCACAAGCACAGTAAAAACAGGGTAAGAGAAACCCCACCACAAGAAGCAAAAGTGTGAACTAGCTTGGCCTGCTGCCAATCCTAAGATTGACCCTCACTGCCTACACACCATCCATGTTCGAGGAGGCAATAAGAAGTACATTTCCTGAGGTTGAATGTGGGGAAATTATCCTGGGGCTTTGAGTGTTGTACTTGCAAATCAAGGATCATTGATGTTGTCTACAATGTATCCAATAATGAGCTTGTCTGAACCAAGACCATGGTGAAGAACTTCATTGTGCTTATAGACAGTACACTATACCAATAGTCCCACTATGCATTGCCTCTGGGCCACAGTAAGAGAGAAAAGCTGACTTTTGAGGTGAAAGAGATTTTAAACAAACAAACAAACAATCAAACCAACAAAAAATGGTCAAAGAAAATTCAAACGAAATATGTCAAAAGGAAAAAGAATGCCAAAATCAGCAGTCTTCTGGAGGAGCAGTTCGAGCAGGACAAACTTATCTGTACTGTATCAAGACCAGGCTAGAGTGACAGAACAGATGGTCATGTGCTTGGAGGCAAGGAGCTCGAGTTCTTTCTGCTGAAAATCAAAGTCCAGAAAGGCAAGTAAACCATCATTCATTACTCATGTAATAAAAGTGTTTCCGGTCCTGTACGTAAAATCAAAATTAAAAAGATAAAAATATACTTGTAAAATATAAAAGGATCTTCACCCATAAAGAAAATGAGTGATGGGCCAGGGTAAAGGAATACTGAGAGTTTCCCCACCTGCTCAGAGGAGAACAGGAAGAGGGATGTGAGACAGATTGTAAGAGTGATGACCAGGTGACCAGGAGGGAGCAGTGAGCAAGTTGTAGAGTGAATGAGTAAAATCATAATAATGAAAGAAAAATAGATCAAAAGCAAGAAAATGAGTGATTGGTGGTTGGGAATTTAGCTCAGTGATAGAGCGCTTGCCTAGCAAGCACAAGATTCTGGATTTTGGTCCCCAGCTCCGAAAAAAAGAAAAGAAAAAAAAAAGAAAGAAAATGAGTGATTATTTTCCATGGAATGTTTGACAACTTCTCAGAACTTTGTCTATACATGAGCATCAAAAGTGATGGAAAAACCTAGAATAATATTCTTGTAATTTATGTAAAAAACACATAAAACTGATAAAATCAAAGTTAATATTATTTCATCTTGTTAGTTCATGGTAACAATTATATGAACATATAATGACTTTTGCATTATAATTCAGTTCAAATATAATTTGATATAAGACCATATTTTTTTTTTTGGAGCTGGGGACCAAACCCAGGGCCTTGCGCTTGCTAGGCAACCGCTCTACCATTGAGCTAAATCCCCAACCCCGACCATATTTTTTAATTTTAACTAGAACTTAAAACTGAATTTTGCTTGCATTCTGCATGCTGTGAAGGCATTCTAGTATTGTACCATGCTGCAAGTTATAACCTGGATTCTAAAAGACTAAAAAGACATTGAAAATGTATATTTAACTTCCTTTATATAATTAAAAGCATAGGTAATTTAAATATCTCTTAGAAAATAGAAAAAATTCTTATTTTCATTAAAGTTTTTCACTGAAAAGGTAGCTTGAAATAATATTTTGTGAAAAGAAGTACAAAAGTCAAAATGGGTAAATCCTCTTCAAAACTCTACTACTATTATATTAATCTCCTTTCTTCATTTCCTTCATATAATTAAATAAAACAGTCATTTCTTTGAGAAAGATGCAATCCTGTGTGCTGTATTAATGAATGCATTTTTCACTTGCTGATTCCTCAAGGTATAGATAAAAGGATTCAGAAGTGGATCCACTGAGGTATTGAGCACAGAAATTCCCTTGGAAATAGATACCCTCTGCTTGACTGATGGTTTCAGATACATGAAGATGCAGCTGCCATATGAGAGGGTTATCACAATCATGTGAGACGAGCATGTAGAGAAAGCCTTCTTCCTCTGGCTGGTTGAAGGGATTTTTAGAATCATCATAGCAATGTAGGTGTAGGATATGATCACCATTACCAATGTGAGTAAGAGTGTCACCAGAGCTGAGACAAATCCCATTGTCTCCAGGAACTGTGTGTCCATGCAGGAAAGCTGCAGGAGTGGAGTGGTGTCACAGTAGAAATGATCAACAATGTTGGAAGCACAGAAGTCAAGATTCAAGCCTAACACAAGTGGTGGAAAGATGACAAAAAAAACCAGCAAGCCAACAACTTAGGATCAGCTGCACACAGACTTTATTGTTCATGATGGTCATGTAATGCAGGGGCTTGCAGATGGCTACATATCTGTCATAGGACATGGTAGCCAGTAAATAAAATTCTGATGCTCCAAACAGGAAAAGCAAAAAACACTTGAGTGAAATAATTACCATAAGAAATGGTTTTTGTCTCCAGTTGCCATAATAACAAGCAATTTGGGTATGCATGTAGTAGTGTAGGAAATCTCTAAGAAGGAAAAATTCCGAAGGAAAAAATACATGGTTGTCTTCAGGTGAGCATCCACCAGGGTGAGTGTGATGATGGTCAGATTGCCAGTGATGCTGAGCAGATAGGTAAGAAGCAGGAAGATAAATAACACAGCTTTCCACTGTGGGTCATCAGTCAAATCTGCTATGATGAAAAATGTCACCCTTGTGTGGTTCTTCATTGTGATTTTCTGACTGTTAGACGGTCTAATGGAAGAGAGAGGTGGTGGGGAAGAGGTTATTACTACAGAACTGTACTAGTGATAGGTCATGTTGAAAAACCATAAAAATTGCAAGAGCCCATTTTCAGACACAGCAACATCTCTAACTAGGGCTATACTGGAAAATAGTTTATATAGTTTCATAGGCATAGTTAAAGTTATTAATTTACAATACCAATTTTGGATAACTTATGATATTATTTGTTTATCTCTTATATGAATTCACATGGTGAAATTAAAGGAACTGAGAAATACTTGTTTCCATGCTTAAACCTTAAAATTGAGATGTTATTTTGTTTTGTTAATTTATTTGAATAAAATATTAAAAGTTTGTATATAAATTCAAATTCACTTGAAATGCATTAGTGTGTATTTTCAGCTCTCCCCCTCTCTTCCTTTCTTATCCCCTACACATAAACACACACACACACACACACACACACACACACACACACACACACACACACACCATCTTTATATCTTAACATAAAATACTATCATTACTGTAACCAATTTTGTAGAATACAAATCATATCAATACTTCCATGACTGTTGTCTTATATCAGACGTCTAAATGAAGCCTAGGAATTGATTTCCTTGCACTTTCAATATATTTCAACTGCTTCAATTTTCATTATTATCCTTTATTCTAAGCACTCTCCATTCTAATACAAAGTCATTAGAAATAGTCTGGTAAATCCACTGTGAAAAATAAACTATTGTGGTTTTCTTCTGGTGTGGAAGTATTGATAACACAACAAGTGTTATAAATCAATATCAGGGTGAAAAACCACCAAAAATGTAAACATAGAAATATGGGATTAATTTTATTTTAGAGGCAGAGGATATAAAGACAAAGCCATATGGAAATGTATTGATATAAAGATTTTTATAGATGAATCATGAGCTTAAAGGAAAATCTTAGTGAATCTGAATTATTAAGTAAGAGAAACATGGAAAATTTCTCCACCAGTTGCTAGTTCTTTAACATTTTCCTTCTTAGAGTAAATATTTTGACAACCAGTGATTTTAATATATGTGTGATCTTAAAAGCAGGAGCTGAGTTTCAAAATCACTGAGTAGGACAACATAAGTTTTAAAAAACGTATAAATCTCTGACCACCATTCAAATAAAAAGAGGTTGAGGAACCAAGGGCATAGGTCAGTATTGCAGTCCTACATTAGCCTGTACAAAGTCCCAAGTCTGATGCTTCTCACGGAAAGAGTGTGCACATACCTCCAGAGGGCATATTGACAAGTAGATAACTATGTAGTATACCTTGACGGTGATATTAAGAAACAAAATTGTGACTGGCCAGGCAAACAGGTTAATGCCTTCCTCAGCCAACATCAGAAAAACTTCCTCCTGCAACAGATGGGAACAAACACAGAGACTTAGAGCCAGACTTTATGGACAGAGTGTGAGACCTTTGAACAATCAGACCTAAATGAGATGTCTGCGTTAAAATGATCCTGGCAGAGCTAAAGGAACATCAAGAAGGTAGTGATAAAAAGTATAAGGGCCAGAGGAAAAGGAGAAACCAGAAGAAGGTTCTTTAAATCAATATGTACAGTTACTCACAGAGACTCAAATAGCAAGCTTATGACCTGAATGTGTATGTACGAGGTTATCATATATATATATATATACATATATATACATATATATGTATATATATATATATATATTATGACTTTAACTGCAGTGTTTTTTTAAAGAATTCCTGAATATAGGAACAATGGGGTCTCTGATCCTTGTACAACCTCTTGGTCATATTTCCTTCTGTTTATTTTGTTCAATCCCAATATATTATTATTTGTTTCAATTTTTTTTTTTTTTTGGTTCTTTTTTTCGGAGCTGGGGACCGAACCCAGGGCCTTGTGCTTCCTAGGTAAGCGCTCTACCACTGAGCTAAATCCCCAGCCCCTTGTTTCAAATTTTTATATTTTGTTTTATTTTATTATAAAATGTAAAATTTACCATCCATGGAAGAAATTTAATTGCTTAGTTTATTCACAGAAAATATACTGAAGTTGAGAATTAAAAGTAATAATTGTTCTACAGACAATTTTCTTGGGGAGTCTTCATGATCAAACATGTAAATAAGTTAATTTTTCAATGGATCATGACAATATCTGACAATACTTACTTTCTAAGTCTATCAAGACGATCACTTACCATCTCTAAAATATGCATTAATACTAAAAATGAAATATTTTAATACTAATATAAAAATAAAATATGTATTTGAGAAGAAATTAACCTACCTTATGATAATATCAGTCATGTTTTAAGGAAAATGTTATAGACTTTATTGTAGGTGTAAGATTAAGAAAAGATACTCCAGGAATGCCTAAACAGAAGATATGTGACTCAGTCATGGGACAAGAAATAGAGTTGATGCATCTACAATAACGAGAGAAAGGAAATGTTATGTCTGTAGGACATTCCTTTTACATTCAGATACTTGTGAAGATATCACTTACAGAGTTTCCAGACTTACACAAATAGCCTCTTGACACCAACAACAGCTGAAATACAAAACAAGAAATAAAACATGTAAAAGCATATTTTAGTTGAACTTCTACAGTTACATTGATCAACTGTTTCTGGACATACTGTGTCAAAATCAAATTTGCACTAGAAATTGAATGTATGAATGAAACTTTATCTAACTATATTAGTAATAATGAGTATCAAGTTAATATAAAAAAGTCTTTTATTTTAAATTATCATTAGTCCATAGTCTAATCTATTCTTGTGTAAGATTCAAAATGTTGAATAAAAATATGAAGCTTAAAAAATACAAATTACAATAGACATAGCAGGAATTGTTGTATTTTAATTTGGCCAACATTACTTATTTTCATCTGTTTAAATTTAAAACAAGTTCATCAAAAAAATTTAAAATACAGATACTTGACACATAATAATATTCCTTAAAGGAGTATATGTCAAGTCACACTTGAACAAGATGATCTGATTCTTCATATTTAAGTATCTTACCATAATGCTGACTTGAGCACAGTCCCTATTCTCCTCGCTGAATCCATGTAACTAAACGAGAGACTATGGCTTGTTTCTCTCACTGTAAGGGTAATCTTCATTGCCTAATTTATTTCATAATTATAGTTACTTACTCATATAGTTTAAGTCATTTCCTACTCATTTCTGACATGGCCACAAAATGAATTATTCACGGTCTTTGAGAGTTTTCCTGATCCTGTTGCCCAAGTGAAATGGTCAAGAGGGAATAGATACTCTCCTGAGAATTTGAGATCAACATTAACATTTCCCAAGAAAATATGAGATTTTATGTTAAGAATGTCTTCCCTACAGCCAAATATGTGTTTAAATGTTGCTCCTTCAAAGATTACTATAAACAATTCCTCCAACAACCCCAAAGCACATTATCCTAATAAGTGTTCAGGCATTTGAAAAAACAAATTAAATAAAAACTATTATTTTTATGAAACTTAAGTAAAATTGGGCTCCTATATGTACCTTTACTCAAGATCGAGTAATTTATAAAGCAACTGATTTTACTTAAGCTGATGTTTCTAAAGAACAGTAGGCCCATCCCAAATCTAGTGGTCCCATAACAAGTCTAACTGTTCTTTAGCTAGTGGCAGAGATCAAGAGGAAAGGAGCTCAAGTAGAGGGATAAAGTTGTGAGAATTTACCCTCTCATATGAAAAATTGATTAATTCACTTCAATGATCCAAGCCCATTTTTCAGTCCTACCTCTTAATACCTATGCATTGAAGAATGAAGTTTCTGTCACAGGAGTGTCATAGGACCTTCTCAAACAGGAAAAGTTTGTTTATGTTCAACTTTCCACCCAAAGATATACCAGACTGATTTCAGTTTTCACTGAAAGGATATATGCAAGTTCTGGAATAGAACCTTACATTTTCAATATATTTGTTTTGAGTCTCTCACTTCATTTTCTCTTCACTAGTACCAAGGAAGATGAGTTGAGGAGCAGCTTACCACTAGATCCACTGGCCGCTCTTACTTTTGGTTCATTTATCTGATAAAAAGATTTGTCCACCTGCTGACATTATAATTCATGCATGATTCTGCATATTTTTTCATTTTGCTAGTAAATAGATCAACTTAGTTATTAATATTTCAAATCTTAAAATAGCACCGTTAATTTATTACACATACCAAAAAACCATTATAGTTGTAAGCTATCAATATATATTAGCAAGTGGGAGAATAGTTCACCGTCCTACTTAGAACCATCATTTTTATGTTAACTGTCTTATGTTCTTATGTTAACTGGCACACAAGTATATAAAATAAACATCTCTTCATGGAAATGTATACCTATAATTCATTAAAAACACATTTAAACCAAAATGAAATTAAAGATTCTATGTTTGTATTATTCCTTGATTTTAGCTTTGATTTTTGTCACTTAGTCAACCTATATGACCTAATGCTTATTACTTACCTTTATATTTCTTTATTACTTTTTGTCTTCAAAGGAAATAGCTAACTAATACTACTATGCATGTTGAGGATTTAATTATATAATTCATCTAAAATATATCACGTTTCTATACGTATCGTCATGTAGGACTAATCTTTTTTTTTTTTTATTAACTTGAGTATTTCTTATATACATTTCGAGTGTTATTCCCTTTCCCGGTTTCTGGGCAAACATCCCCCTCCCCCCTCCCCTTCCTTATGGGTGTTCCCCTCCCAACCCTCCCCCCATTGCCGCCCTCCCCCCATAGACTAGTTCACTGGGGGTTCAGTCTTAGCAGGACCCAGGGCTTCCCCTTCCACTGGTGCTCTTACTAGGATATTCATTGCTACATATGGGGTCAGAGTCCAGGGTCAGTCCATGTATAGTCTTTAGGTAGTGGCTTAGTCCCTGGAAGCTCTGGTTGCTTGGCATTGTTGTACTTTTGGGGTCTCGAGCCCCTTCAAGCTCTTCCAGTTCTTTCTCTGATTCCTTCAATAGGGGACCTATTCTCAGTTCAGTGGTTTGCTGCTGGCATTCACCTCTATATTTGCTGTATTCTGGCTGTGTCTCTCAGGAGCGATCTACATCCGGCTCCTGTCGGTCTGCACTTCTTTGCTTCATCCATCTTGTCTAATTGGGTGGCTGTATATGTATGGGCCACATGTGGGGCAGGCTCTGAATGGGTGTTCCTTCAGTCTCTGTTTTAATCTTTGCCTCTCCCTTCCCTGCCAAGGGTATTCTTTTTCCTCATTTAAAGAAGGAGTGAAGCACTAATCTTTCACGAATTTCATGTTAAGGATCTCTGTTTCTGTCTCTGTCTGTCTCTCTCTTTCTCAGTCTGTCTCTCTCTGTCTGTCTGTTTCTCTCTTTCTCTCTCTCTCTCTCTTTCTCTCTCTCTCTCTCTCTCTCTCTCTCTCTCTCTCTCTCTCTCTCTCTCTCTCTGTGTTGTCTGGTTAGTAGACAACCATAAGTATGAATGCCAGAGTTCAACTATGTGCATCTTTCTCTAGAACTCACCAACCTCATTTTTGACGGTGATAGTAATATAGGGATATACCACATAAGCCTATCAATTCATTTATTAAACAAAATATGTATTCATTATGTATTTTGACACCAATGAATCAATTGTCTTCTAATTCCTATGGAGACATTTATGTATAGATGTAAACATTTGGCAAATAATGAGGAATGGGATGTTTATCTTGCATACAGTGAACATTTACCTCTGTAAGAAATTACTAAATTGTGGCAGGTGTGACTACATTATATTCATTTTTAAACTGTTATTGTTTGAATATAAAATATTTCTCATAGATTCATGTGCTAAGGCTAGTGTACCCAGAATGTGGCCCATTGGTGAAGAAAGTCTAATCATTAGAAGATAGGTATCTAATGCAGGTAATAGGTCACTGTATGGATATCATTAGGTATATCTTGTGGTATGTAGATATCTGTTTGTGTGTGGTACATGCTATATGTGTGTGTATGTGTAGTATGTGTGCGTATGGTGTAGTATGTGGGTGTTATATGTAGACATGAATGTACAGGAATGTGTGCCTGTGTGAGTATATATAAGCCAGAAGAGAATGCTGGGTGTTTTACTCTATCACTATATTTCTTGTTTCCCTGAAATGTCATTTTGAACTGCATGTAATGGTAGCAAGCACCGGTGATTTTTCTGTCTTGGCTTTACACAGTGTTTGTTCCTCTGTCCTATACTTCTGCTATTATTCCCTTTGACAAAGTGCCCATGGAATAACCCCTTTAAGACTATGAGTTAAAATATTTGTTATGTCAGTATCAGCCTTATGCTTAGACAGGACATAGTTCATGCAGGAGAATCTATCACTCTTCAGCTGTTAAATTATAATGACTCTATTTTAGGGTTCTTTTATAACAATAATAGCCTTTTATTCCCGTAATCCATGTAGTAAGCCAACTCTGAGAAGCTTTTGCTTGAAGTAGATGCAAACACTGAAACTGCACAAACTCTAGTGAATAAGAGACAATAAGAGACAGATGTTCATCCATTTCATTTTCAATGGTCTATTCTTTAGTGTGTCAATTTGAATTTCTGAGCCATGTCATAGTTCTTCCTGAAGCATGTAAAAAGCTTGTTTGTCATGAACCTTATATGCTAGTTATGAATTACCTAATTTTATTTTTGTAGTTAGATATTTTTATTACCTTTGAAGAGATATCTCATGGTATATGTAGTTCTTAGATAGTAGTTGACGATCACTTAAAATATTTATTCAGATTTACATACTTTCAAACATGTATATTATTTAAATGAGACTGGATTTTGTACTGCATTTTATTTTACTGAATTTTAGGTAATTCTTTTAAAACAAAGAAGAATATCTTCATTCATTTAGTATAATAAGCATTTTTTTCTTTTTTTTTTCGTCTTTATTAACTTGGGTATTTCTTACTTACATTTCTTTTTTTTTTTATTAACTTGAGTATTTCTTATATACATTTCAAGTGTTATTCCCTTTCCCGGTTTCCGGGCAAACATCCCCCTCCCCCCTCCCCTTCCTTATGGGTGTTCCCCTCCCAACCCTCCCCCCATTGCCGCCCTCCCCCCATAGTCTAGTTCACAGGGGGTTCAGTCTTAGCAGGACCCAGGGCTTCCCCTTACACTGGTGCTCTTACTAGGATATTCATTGCTACCTATGGGGTCAGAGTCTAGGGTCAGTCTTTAGGTAGTGGCTCAGTCCCTGGAAGCTCTAGTTGCTTGACATTGTTGTACTTTTGGGGTCTGGAGCCCCTTCAAGATCTTCCAGTCCTTTCTCTGATTCCTTCAACGGGGGACCTATTCTCAGTTCAGTGGTTTGCTGCTGGCATTCGCCTCTGTATTTGCTGTATTCTGGCTGTGTCTCTCAGGAGCGATCTACATCCGGCTCCTGTCAGTCTGCACTTCTTTGCTTCATCCATCTTGTCTAATTGGGTGGCTGTATATGTATGGGCCAGATGTGGGGCAGGCTCTGAATGGGTGTTCCTTCAGTCTCTGTTTTAATCTTTGCCTCTCCCTTCCCTGCCAAGGGTATTCTTTTTCCTCATTTAAAGAAGGAGTGAATCATTCACATTTTGATCATCCATCTTGAGTTTCGTTTGTTCTAGGGATCTAGGGTAATTCAAGCATTTGGGCTAATAGCCACTTATCAATGAGGGCATACCATGTATGTCTTTCTGTGAATGGGTTAGCTCACTCAGGATGATATTTTCCAGTTCCAACCATTTGCCTACGAATTTCATAAACTCTTTGTTTTTGATAGATGAGTAATATTCCATTGTGTAGATGTACCACATGTTCTGTATCCATTCCTCTGTTGAAGGGCATCTGGGTTCTTTCCATTTTCTGGCTATTATAAATAAGGCTGCGATGAACATAGTGGAGCACGTGTCTCTTTTGTATGTTGAGGAATCTTTTGGGTATATGCCCAAGAGAGGTATAGCTGGATCCTCAGGCAGTTCAATGTCCAATTTTCTGAGGAACCTCCAGACTGATTTCCAGAATGGATTTACCAGTCTGCAATCCCACCAAAAATGGAGGAGTGTTCCTCTTTCTCCACATCCTCGCCAGCATCTGCTGTCACCTGAGTTTTTGATCTTAGCCATTCTCACTGGTGTGAGGTGAAATCTCAGGGTTGTTTTGATTTGCATTTCCCATATGACTAAAGATGTTGAACATTTCTTTAGGTGTTTCTCAGCCATTCGGCATTCCTCAGCTGTGAATTATTTGTTTAGCTCTGAACCCCATTCTTTAATAGGGTTATTTGTTTCCCTGCGGTCTAACTTCTTGAGTTCTTTGTATATTTTGGATATAAGGCCTCTATCTGTTGTAGGATTGGTAAAGATCTTTTCCCAATCTGTTGGTTGCTGTTTTGTCCTAACCACAGTGTCCTTTGCCTTACGGAAGCTGTGCAGTTTCATGAGATCCCATTTGTCGATTCTTGATCTTAGAGCATAAGCCATTGGTGTTTTGTTCAGGAAATTTTTTCCAGTGCCCATGTGTTCCAGATGCTTCCCTAGTTTTTCTTCTATTAGTTTGAGTGTGTCTGGTTTGATGTGGAGGTCCTTAATCCACTTGGACTTAAGCTTTGTACAGGGTGATAAGGATGGATCGATCTGCATTCTTCTACATGTTGCCCTCCAGTTGAACCAGCACCATTTGCTGAAAATGCTATCTTTTTTCCATTGGATGGTTTTGGCTCCTTTGTCAAAAATCAAGTGACCATAGGTGTGTGGGTTCATTTCTGGGTCTTCAATTCTATTCCATTGGTCTATCTGTCTGTCTCTGTACCAATACCATGCAGTTTTTATCACTATTGCTCTGTAATACTGCTTGAGTTCAGGGATAGTGATTCCCCCTGAAGTCCTTTTATTGTTGAGGATAGCTTTAGCTATCCTGGGTTTTTTGTTATTCCAGATGAATTTGCAAATTGTTCTGTCTAACTCTTTGAAGAATTGGATTGGTGTTTTGATGGGGGTTGCATTGAATCTGTAGATTGCTTTTGGAAAATGGCCATTTTTACTATATTAATCCTGCCAATCCATGAGCATGGGAGATCTTTCCATCTTCTGAGGTCTTCTTCAATTTCTTTCCTCAGTGTCTTGAAGTTCTTATTGTACAGATCTTTTACTTGCTTGGTTAAAGTCACACCGAGGTACTTTATATTATTTGGGTCTATTATGAAGGGTGTCGTTTCCCTAATTTCTTTCTCGGCTTGTTTCTCTTTTGTATAGAGGAAGGCAACTGATTTATTTGAGTTAATTTTATACCCAGCCACTTTGCTGAAGTTGTTTATCAGCTTTAGTAGTTCTCTGGTGGAACTTTTGTGATCACTTAAATATACTATCATGTCATCTGCAAATAGTGATATTTTGACCTCTTCTTTTCCGATCTGTATCCCCTTGATCTTCTTTTGTTGTCTGATTGCTCTGGCTAGAACTTCAAGAACTATATTGAATAAGTAGGGAGAGACTGGGCAGCCTTGTCTAGTCCCTGATTTTAGTGGGATTGCTTCAAGTTTCTGTCCATTTAGTTTAATGTTAGCAACTGGTTTGCTGTATATGGCTTTTACTATGTTTAGGTATGGGCCTTGAATTCCTATTCTTTCCAGGACTTTTATGATGAAGGGGTGTTGAATTTTGTCAAATGCTTTCTCAGCGTCTAATGAAATGATCATGTGGTTCTGTTCTTTCAGTTTGTTTATATAATGGATCACATTGATGTTTTTCTGTATATTAAACCATCCCTGCATGCCTGGGATGAAGCCTACTTGATCATGGTGGATGATGGTTTTGATGTGCTCTTGAATTCTGTTTGCCAGAATTTTATTGAGCATTTTTGCGTCGATATTCATAAGGGAAATTGGTCTGAAGTTCTCTTTCTTTGTTGTGTCTTTGTGTGGTTTAGGTATAAAAGTAATTGTGGTTTCATAGGAGGAATTCGGTAGTGCTCCATCTGTTTCAATTTTGTGGAATAGTTTGGATAATATTGGTACGAGGTCTTCTATGAAGGTTTGATAGAATTCTGCACTAAACCTGTCTGGTTCTGGGCTCTTTTTGGTTGGGAGACCTTTAATGACTGCTTCTATTTTCTTAGGAGTTATGGGGTTGTTTAACTGGTTTATCTGTTCCTGATTTAACTCGATACCTGGTATCTGTCTAGGAAATTGTCCATTTCCTGAAGATTTTCAAGTTTTGTTGAATATAGGTTTTTATAGTAAGATCTGATGATTTTTTGAATTTCCTCTGAATCTGTAGTTATGTCTCCCTTTTGATTTCTGATTTTGTTAATTTGGACGCACTTTCTGTGTCCTCTCGTTAGTCTGGCTAAGGGTTTATCTATCTTGTTGATTTTCTCAAAGAACCAACTTTTGGTTCTGTTTATTCTTTCTATGGTCCTTTTTGTTTCTACTTGGTTGATTTCAGCTCTGAGTTTGATTATTTCCTGCCTTCTACTCCTCCTTGGTGTATTTGCTTCTTTTTGTTCTAGAGCTTTTAGGTTTGCTGTCAAGCTGCTGACATATGCTCTTTATTGTTTCTTTCTGCAGGCACTCAGCGCTATGAGTTTTCCTCTTAGCACAGCTTTCATTGTGTCCCATAAGTTTGGGTATGTTGTACCTTCATTTTCATTAAATTCTAAAAAATTTTTAATTTCTTTCTTTATTTCTTCCTTGACCAGGTTATCACTGAGTAGAGCATTGTTCAATTTCCACGTATATGTGGGCTTTCTTCCCTTATTGTTATTGAAGACCAGTTTTAGGCCGTGGTGGTCCGATAGCACGCATGGGATTATTTCTATGTTTCTGTACCTGTTGAGGCCCGGTTTTTGACCAATTATATGGTCAATTTTGGAGAAAGTACCATGAGGAGCTGAGAAGAAGGTATATCCTTTTGCTTTAGGATAGAATGTTCTATAAATATCTGTTAAGTCCATTTGGCTCATGACTTCTCTTAGTCTGTCTACATCTCTGTTTAATTTCTGTTTCCATGATCTGTCCATTGATGAGACTGGGGTGTTGAAATCTCCCACTATTACTGTGTGAGGTGCAATGTGTGTTTTGAGCTTTAGTAAGGTTTCTTTTACGTATGTAGGTGCCCTTGTATTTGGGGCATAGATATTTAGGATTGAGAGTTCATCTTGGTGGATTTTTCCTTTGATGAATATGAAGTGTCCTTCCTTATCTTTTTTGATGACTTTTAGTTGGAAATTGATTTTATTTGATATTAGAATGGTTACTCCAGCTTGCTTCTTCTGACCATTTGCTTGGAAAGTTGTTTCCAGCCTTTCACTCTGAGGTAGTGTCTGTCTTTGTCTCTGAGGTGTGTTTCCTGTAGGCAGCAGAATGCAGGGTCCTCGTTGCGTATCCAGTTTGTTAATCTATGTCTTTTTATTGGGGAGTTGAGGCCATTGATATTGAGAGATATTAAGGAATAGTGATTATTGCTTCTCGTTATATTCATATTTGGATGTGGTTATGTTTGTGTGCTTTCATTCTCTTTGTTTTGTTGCCAAGACGATTAGTTTCTTGCTTCTTCTAGGGTATAGCTTGCCTCCTTATGTTGGGCTTTACCATTTATTATCCTTTGTAGTGCTGGATTTGTAGAAAGATATTGTGTAAATTTGGTTTTGTCATGGAATATCTTGGTTTCTCCATCAATGTTAATTGAGAGTTTTGCTGGATACAGTAACCTGGGCTGGCATTGGTGTTCTCTTAGGGTCTGTATGACATCAGTCCAGGATCTTCTGGCCTTCATAGTTTCTGGCGAGAAGTCTGGTGTGATTCTGATAGGTTTGCCTTTATATGTTACTTGACCTTTTTCCCTTGCTGCTTTTAATATTCTTTCTTTATTTTGTGCATTTGGTGTTTTGACAATTATGTGAGGGGAGGTGTTTCTTTTCTGGTCCAATCTATTTGGAGTTCTGTAGGCTTCTTGTATGTCTATGGGTATCTCTTTTTAGGTTAGGGAAGTTTTCTTCTATGATTTTGTTGAAGATATTTACTGGTCCTTTGAGCTAGTGGTCTTCACTCTCTTCTATACCTATTATCCTTAGGTTTGATCTTCTCATTGAGTCCTGGATTTCCTGTATGTTTTGGACCAGTAGCTTTTTCAGCTTTACATTATCTTTGACAATTGAGTCAATGATTTCTATGGAATCTTCTGCTCCTGAGATTCTCTCTTCCATCTCTTGTATTCTGTTGGTGAAGCTTGTATCTACAGCTCCTTGTCTCTTCTTTTGGTTTTCTATATCCAGGGTTGTTTCCATGTGTTCTTTCTTGATTGCTTCTATTTCCATTTTTAATTCCTTCAACTGTTTGATTGTGTTTTCCTGGAATTCTTTCAGGGATTTTTGTGTCTCCTCTCTATGGGCTTCTACTAGTTTATTTATGTTTTCCTGGAATTCTTTCAGGCATTTTTGCGATTCCTCCCTGTAGGCTTCTACTTGTTGTCTAAGGGAGTTCTTCATGTCTTTCTTGAAGTCCTCCAGCATCATGATCAAAAATGATTTTGAAACTAGATCTTGCTTTTCTGGTGTGTTTGGATATTCCATGTTTGTTTTGATGGGAGAATTGGGCTCCGATGGTGCCATGTAGTCTTGGTTTCTGTTGCTTGGGTTCCTGCGCTTGCCTCTCGCCATCAGATTATCTCTAGTGTTACTTTGTTCTGCTATTTCTGACAGTGGCTAGACTGTCCTATAAGCCTGTGTGTCAGGAGTGCTGTAGACCTGTTTTCCTGTCTTTCAGTCAGTTATGGGGACAGAGTGTTCTGCTTTCGGGCATGTAGTTTTTCCTCTCTACAGGTCTTCAGATGTTCCTGTGGGCCTGTGTCTTGAGTTCACCAGGCAGCTTTCTTGCAGCAGAAAATTTGGTCTTACCTGTGGTCCCGAGGCTCAAGTTCGCTCGTGGGGTGCTGCCCACGGGCTCTCTGCAGCGGCAGCAACCAGGAAGACTGTGCCACCCCTTCCGGAGCTTCAGTGCACCAGGGTTCCAGATGGTCTTTGGCTTTTTCCTCTGGCGTCCGAGATGTGTGTGCAGAGAGCAGTCTCTTCTGGTTTCCCAGGCTTGTCTGCCTCTCTGAAGTTTTATCTCTCCCTCCCACGGGATTTGGGTGCAGAGAACTGTTTATCCATTCTGTTTCCTTCAGGTTCTGGTGGTGTCTCAGGCAGGGGTCCTGCTGCTCCTGGGCCCTCCCCCACGGGAGCCCAGATGCCTTATACACTTTCCTCTTGGCCCAGGGATGTGGGCAGGGGTGAGCAGTGTTGGTGGTCTCTTCTGCTCTGCAGCCTCAGGAGTGCCCACCTGACCAGGCTGTTGGGTCTCTCTCACGGGGTCTGGGAGCAGAGAGCTGCTGCGTGCTGGGATTTGCGGGTGTGGGACTTCTGGTAAACACAGAACGTGCCCGGTCCTAGAGGAATTCTGCTTCCGTGTGTCCCAAGCTCACCAGGCAGCTTTTTTGCAGCCGAAAATTTGGTCTTACCTGTGGTCCTGAGGCTCAAGTTCGCTTGTGGAGTGCTGCCCACAGGCTCTCTGCAGGGGCAGCAACCAGGAAGACCATAATAAGCATTATTTAAAGCATTGTTATTAAGTAAATTTCAGACTATTAAAATTTTAGCCCTATTATCTGGAGTTCTATTTTGATTTCTCCTGAGAGCTTCATCTTTGGGAATTTAAATATTCTAGACAATTAGAGTATTATTAAGATCAATAAGAGAATAACTATCACTTGGTTATTTTTATCATGTATAATTATGCATCAAAAAAGAGCGTAAGTATACAGTTCCTTAGTAAACAAATTAATAGTCATTTATGAAATCACAAAGGAAAAGCAAAACATTTCTCCAGAGTGTCATGTCACCTTGGTTCTAGTACAGAGAGACTAATTTAATTTGTTAATACTTGAATGTTAAATTTCAGTGGTTAGTAAGTTTGGCTAATATATGCAGTGGTGAGAAAGGAATGGAAGAAAAAAATTCTGACACTCCAAATACTGATAATTGTCTAAGTCTTAATTCTGTATTGAAATAGCATATTTCTTTTACTAGATAGTAAATGATGTACATCTAAGTATATAATCAATAAAAATAAACATTAATTGTCAAGAAGCAGTTTTATATTTTTGACTTCTATGCAAAGCAAAATTTAGGGCTCTATTTCCAAAAGTCAGGGTGGATGAGCGAATACATGAGTGCATGGGGGATTTCTATTTCAAAGGTCTGTGATTTGTTAGGGAATATTAGTTTATTTCAGATAATCCTAGAGTACTGGTCTTATTTCACATGGAAAATAAATTGATCTTAATTCAAGATGTGTTTCTTATTTTCTGTTACTAAGCTAGATGTACTTTATCCTAAAACTTTTCCAAAGAAAAGCTGACACTACCCTGTTAGAACATTTCTCAACAGAGCATCTGCAAGATCTGAAAGAACATTATGGATAGTGCCTAAACATTCAAATGACCATGAATTTTAAAAGGACCATTATGATATAGGATTGTTAAACAAGAAAATGCCAAATATATCTTGTTCATTACAGCCTATCTCCAGCTCGGAGTAGAGAAGTGACAGAAGACAAGACTTGTCATGTCTGAAATATTTTTTTGTTTTGTTTTATTTTTGTTTCTGTTTCTGTTTTTCAAAATACAACAGACACATTCAAACTATTCTGTCTATATATTGCTTTGCTTATTGTCAAAGATCCATTTCTGAGCAAGTAATTACCAGGTAAACATTTATTTGGTTTTCCTACCTGGGTTTTAAAACAGAGGAAATACTGGGACACTGCTTTTGAGAGTCCTTTTCTTATGAGTCCTTTGTTGCTAATTAACAGTCAATGAAATGATTTATAAAAAATATGAAAGTGGAGTGATAAATTGAGGCTACTGTTAGGAAAGGCCATTGGAAGATAAAAAGATGGCATAACTTGAGGACTTTAGTTGATTTTAATAAGAATTTGAGAACAGTGAATATGAGTGTAAAGTTTACTAGAAAGAGATCTTCAAGACAAGATTAATAACTGTTATCAATTTCTTTTAACATTTCTCTGTACAAGGCAGTGTTGCAACTTCACATTAATTCCTTAAATATTCTCCCAGCAGCTCTCAGATGTTAGCTTCCTTTATCATTCTTTACAAGAGTTTGAGTTTGGAACCAGAAGAAAATATGTGAATTGAGTCTGAATTTCCACCTGATATGTGTACTAAGATGAAGAGCAGAATGTGGACTGTACACCTACATAGTTTCATTCTTTTTTTTAAAGATTTATTTATTTATTATATATAAGTACACTATAGCTGTCTTCAGATACACCAGAAGAGGGCATCAGATCTCTTTACAGATGGTTGTGAGCCACCATGTGGTTGCTGGGAATTGAACTCATGACCTCTGGAAGAGCGGTCGGGCGCTCTTAACCGCTGAGCCATCTCTCCAGCCCCATAGTTTCATTCTTATTCATTAAGACAAATTTGTGGACTTTTTTGCCAAAAGAATTGGCCAGGCAAGTTTAATTTCCAAAACATGTTGATCAACTTGCTCATAATTAATTACTGATTATCAAGCAGATGTTCCATTTAATTTTTCTACGAAGACATCATAGAAAATAGAGACTTATAGCAAGTGTATTCTCTTTTTCTCACTTATACACATTGATGTGATGATTCATTCTTCTAGATTGATTTTTCAAGAAATGAAATTGAAAGGAAAATTATACAGATTTAAGGTTTAAAAATATGAAGTTAAAAGAGTATGTTTCAACTCAGGACTAAACACTGTGAAAAGCAAGTCCAGGCAGCCCCGCCCTGCCGCTAGAACTAACAGACCATAAAAGGAAAGGAATGCAGAACAGACCAGGAGTACCGGATCTGTCTCACAGGCCACCTGGCAGGGAGAGATAAGCCCCCAGCCCCCGACATCCAGGACGCCCCAAACCTGCCAATGTGTGTAGCTATACCTTATTACCTCATCATGTGAAATAGCCAATCATATGTGAACATGTCTATGCACCTCGTTTGAATCCACCAATCCCCGTAACTATGCATCTGCTTCTGTACGCCCGCTTCTGCTTCCCCAATCCCTATAAAAGCCCCATGCTGGAGCTGCTGGGCGCGCAAGTCCTCTGAAGAGACTGTGTGCCCGCAGGTACCTGTGTTTTCCAATAAACCCTCTTGCTGATTGCATCCGAGTGGACTCGGCTCGGTCATTGGGCACTTGGGACTCCTCCTGAGGGAAAGGTCCTCTCCGGGGGTCTTTCAAAATTAACAGTTATTGAGATAAAGATGGGAAAGTTGGCCATTAGAAGAGAACAGTCGCTACACTGCTACAAAATCAGAGCAGATTCATGGAGAAGTATATGGAACTGAAACATCTAAAGTGAAAAATACAGAAAGCTGAGCTATTTCAATTTTTGAATTCATAAATGTGAGTCTAATGTACACATACCCAAGATTTCCGGATTGATATGGATAGTAGCACAAAATCACTATAATAGCCAGTGAGAACAATTTACTATAGTACCATCTAGTTATATGGGTATGAATATGTGCCTATATATTCAATTAAAATGACCATATAGTAGTGTTTTAAGATATATATTATTTATAAAAACTGACACAGGAAGAATTGATAATAGCATTTTAATTACTAAATCGTGTTCAATAGATAGAAATTTCTCCAAAACCAGATGCACATTATTAATAATTGGAAGAATATCTCTTTTGTGTTAACATCTCCTTTAAAATTTAGAAATTGTACTTCAAAATACCAATTATCAACAAATTATGTGTTGAATTATCTTAAACAATGTGTTATTTCATTAAGTTAACCAAATTATGTTTCCTCCACTAACATACTTATACTAGAGAATGATTTTAACAACATTCCAACCACTTGTCACATTTTATATCACTCACCTTAGACACCTTCCCCTGGTTAATGCTTCAGCATTCAACATGAATAATCTTTGATCTTAGGTTATTAATTTCCTTTTTCAAAATACTAACATTTTGATTTGTTATGACAACTTCAATTATTTTTCCCTTCATCATAACTTGGTTTTTTCCTTTATTGGATATTTTTTGTTTACATTTTAATTGTTATCTCCTTTCCTGGTTTCCCCTCTAGAAACCCGATATCCCACTGCCCCTCATTCTGTTTTGAGGAGGGTGCTCCCCCACCCACTTCCACACTCCCTCCCTCCTCCCTGTCCTTATATTCCCCTACATTGGGGCATCGGATATCGAGCCTTGACAGGACTAAGGGTCTCTCAACCCCTTGATACCTGGCAAGGGCATCCTCTGCTACACTTGTGGCTGGCATCATTTGTCTATCTCTGGGTACCCTTGGAATGGTAATTAGATTTGCTCTGCCATTTCCAATGTTCAAAGTAGCCCAATGAACTTTTTTCAAACCTAGCAAGGTTCAGTTGGATGCAACATAAAAAACTATATGAAGAGAATTTATTCGTATACATAGTGTTTAAGATTCTGGTTTTTAAAAGTAGTCACATTCTGTATTTAAGGAGATGTACTAAAATTACAGATGATGAAAAGAACTTAATTTGACTTAAATCCTCAACGAATCAAATGGGTCATATCACAACCAATCCAATTGAGAATTGCTGTCCATTTTCCCATTGGTGTTCCAACAGCATGTTATTTATGTCTAAACCTTGTCTCACTGTTTTGTAGTGAACAAAATCTATAAAGTACATGTTTGAAAGCATCTTTTGCCTGCTAGTTCTTTAGGGTGTAAATGAAAGTGTTTAGCAAAGGGACTACAGAATTGTTGAGTACAGCTACACCTTTATTTAAAATCACCATCTCCTTGATGTTTTCATGTACATGACGATACAACTTACATAAGTAATGGAGACAACAACCATGTGTGAGGAGCAGGTAGAAAAGGTCTTTTTCCTCTGTTGAGTGTAAGGGAACTTTATGATAGTTTTTATGATGAGTGTGTAGGAGAGAATTACTAAGACCAAGGTGATGACAACTGTCATGACCGCTAAACAAAATCCAATAACTCAATAAAATGGATATCAGTTCCTGCAAATCAAAAATTTAGCAAGCTGAATTACAACCTATTTCAAGCCTTTCTTTTCCTTATTTCCTTTTCTACTTCTTATATATGTCTTTCCAATATATTCTTTATTTTCATTCTACTACTGAGTGTGAGAAGTGGTAGGAGCCATTTGCCAACTTCTAAAAGCAGAGTAAAGATTTGACTGATTTTCTCACGGAGAAAGAGAGAGAGAAAGAGAGAGAGAGAGAGAGAGAGAGAGAGAGAGAGAGAGAGAGAGAGAGACTGCTTGTCAGGCAGCTCAAGGCTAGAGGCTGAAGATTCTATTGACCTTGATGGAAGGAACAGAGAGACTTTGAATGGGAACAGATGCCTTATATGTATATTTTAGCAATTGTTTCTGTTAGCTTGTGGCTTTGTTTTCCATGGTTTACTGTGCAATATAAAATCTATGAAAGATACACTTGCTGCTGACATGGTAATGATTTGTGGCCCTCCCATACCTGTCTCTTGAATCTTCTTTCTGCTTTTCCAATAGTTATCCTCACTGCCACCGCACACTCAGAGGACTGTTCAACTTCTTGCTGGTGGGCTGGTACAGAAAGGAGTATCAAATTCTACTTTCCACAAAATTTATAGTTTAGAAAGGCTGTTGATGAATTTCCTTCCTTGAGGTCTGAATAGAACTATGAATACTAGTCAAAAGGGAGGATTAGTTTGGTTCCAGCTTGATTTCTCCTTGTGATTTTAGTATAACACGTGGTATCAAGAGCAATTGCAACAGACTTTACTACTTGGGAACCTCCAGAGGACTCTGTTGAATTAATTAAATAATTACTAAATCCAATCTCAGGGTTTGCTACCTGCCTTAATCATCTAGGTTCCTGAGTGAAAGACACACACACACACACACACACACACACACACACACACACACACACACCCTTTGTATTTTAATATGCCTTAAGCAGCAGAATAGCTGGGTGACTGCCTAGCTTCCATGCTGCTAGAATCTGTCTTCCACTGAGGATTCTGATTTACCTCTTAGTAAGTTCTATATTCCATCTTGACTACTATTAACTCCAACTCTAGAACATACTTTCTTGGTCCAGAGTTCAGAGCACTCTCCTTGCTTCTCTACCCCATGTTTTCCCTCCCTCCATAGTCTCCTGGCATGTCAGATGTCCTTCTTTCTCTACTTTGTTCCCAAGTCCAGGAAATCCTAAAATCCTGCCTCTGTCTGTTCTTCCCAGCTATTAACTGATGGAATTTTTATTTACCAACCAGCACAAACTGGGGCCAGGTTCCCAGAAGCTACATGACGACCTTTTGTGAAAATAGTATTTTGGGGGAGCAATTAGCATTCATAATACATGCAGCTTTAGGACTCTATAGACAACAACTCGAAGTGCAGTATGCAGCTGGTACTGGAATAGCCTACCTCCCAATCTATAGCTTCTGGGAGCAGCAAGACACCTCCTCCATTTGAAATGAAAATTAGAATTTTTAATTAGCATATACAATAGTATGCTATTTTTCATCTATCCTGTGTATCTGCTATACCTCTCTATACTTCCATTTAGGCTCCCTCCACCCCCCACATTACCCATACATACTTTACATCCTGACTACAGTTTTCCTTCCATCAACTTCTCCCAGTTCTTCCCCACCTCCCTCCTTTCCAGATCTACCCTCCTCAGCTTTCCTTCAGAAAAGAGAAGGCCTACAAGAGACAGCAACCAAACAGGACAAAACAAGATACAGTTAGGCAAGGGAAAAGATCTCAGATTGAGGCTCGACAAGGCAAACTAATAGGAGAAAAGAATCCCAATAATAGGCAAAAAGTCAGAGAGACACTCACACTTAATATTGGCAGTTTCACAAAACCACCAAGCTAACAGCCATAACATATATACAGAGGATTTGGCACAGACCCTTGCAGGCCCTGTGATAATTGTTTTAGTTTCTATGAACCAATTTGAGACCTGCTTAGTTAATTCAATGGGACACATTCTCATGGTGTCCATCCCCTCTGACTCCTACTTCTGTGGGATTCCCTGATGTCCAAATTATACTCTCTCTCCACATAATTTCTGGATGTGGATCTTGTCCCAAGTCCCATCTGCTGCTGGAGGAAGCCTCTCTGATAAAAACTGGAGAAGGCACCAATCTATGAATATAACAAAATGTCATTAATAATCATTTCATTGGGGTTTTTTTTGCCCATCTAGGACTCTGGTCTATCTAGTTTCTGTATTCTGGCCACCTAGACAGTGTAGGACATGTTATCCACCTTCTAGTGTGGACCTCAAGTTAAACTCAATATTGGCCACTCCCACAAGTTCTGTGATACCATTGCTCCAGCAATTTTTATAGGCAGGACAGATGGTAGGTTGAGAGATTTGTGGCTGGGTTGGTGTCCTGGATTCTTTCTATATATACTGCAGACTACCTTCCCATGCTGAAAAGACCAGGATGTCAGGGTGAAGGTTCCATGCATGAGCCAGTTTGACCTTTCCATTTCGTTGTGTGGATGTTATTCTTAGCAATGGGGATTAAATTTTGCTGACATCAGGTGGGCCAGTCTGCAGAAGGTAGCTATCTCTCCTAGCACCATTCTGGCTTCAGGAATATCCACGGGTCCTCCTTGGCCAACAACTTAAATGAATGCAACCCACTGCAACCACTGAAGCTTTGCCTAGCAACAAAAGATGACTAATTCAGACTCCATAACCTCAATTACTCCATATACTAAGAGTTATCACTAGAGTCATCCTCACAGATTCCAAGTTTTCACTATGGTAGTTTTCCACCCACCATATGACACCAGTTCCAGTCGTTTCTCCCTGAACTCTCTCCCTTCATTCCTTCCCCAACCTGATCCTTCCTGTCCCTGTCCTTACTCACCTCCAGTCCACCCACAAAATCCATTTCCTTTTCCCAAGAAGATCCATGTTTCCTGTTGCTACACTCTTCCTCTTTACCTAACCTCTCTGGGTCTATGGATTGCAGCTTGATTATCATTTACATAACAGCTAATATCCACTTATCCAAAATGTATAAAAAATACTTCAAGAAACTAGACATCAACAAATCAAATACTACAATTTTAAAATGCGCTAAAGATTTAAACAGAGATTTCTCAATAGAGAAATCTCAAATAGCCGATAAACACTTAAAGAAATGTTCAACATCCTTATACAGCAAGGAAATAAAAATCAAAAGGACATTGAGATTTCATCTTATATCTGTTATAATGACTAAGATAAAAAATACAAGTGACAGCTCATGCTAGCAAGGATATAGAGGAACAGGTATGTGACTACATACCATGTTTGTCTTTCTGGGTCTGGGTTCCCTCACTCAGGATGAGTTTTTTTCCCTAGCTCCAACCATTTGTCTGAAAATTTCATGATGTCATTTTAAAAAAAAGATTAATAATAATAGATTGTATAAATGTACCAAATTTTCTTCATCCATTCTTTAGTTGAAAAATGTCTAGGATGTTTCTAATTTCTGGCTATTATCAATAAAGCTACTATGAACATGGATGAACAAGTCTTTTTGTGTTATGATGGAGCACCTTTGGGTATATGCCGAAGAGTGGTATAGCTTTGTCTTGATTCAAAATTTTGAGGCACAGCCAAAGTGATTTTGAAAGTGACTATACAATTTTGCACTCCCACCAGCAATGAAAGAATGTACCTCTTTCATTGCTTTGCCATTGGTGTTCTGTTTAGGAAGTCATCTCATGTGCTTATGCATTCAATGCTATTTCTTACTTCTCTTCTGTTAAGTTCAGTGTACATGGTTTTACATGGCAGTCTTTGATCCACTTGGGCTTGAGTTTTGTGCAGAATGGTGGATATGGATCTATTTTTATTCTATTAGATGAGTAAGTAGACAAACACCATTTGTTGAAGATGTGTTCTTCATAACATTGCATATTTCCTGCTTCTTTATAAAAACCAAGCAATTTTACATATGTGGATTTATGTGTACATCTTTAAGGTCAAATGACAAATTAGTTTTAAAGTCATTTCCCTATGACTAAGAATATTTTAACACTTCTTTAACAGATTCCCAGGCATTTGTGTTTTATTGTTTGAGAACACCCTTTACTTCTATAACATATTTTCAAGTTGGGTTATTTGTTTCCCTGATATTCATTTTTGTAAAAAAAAAAGTAAATATATATATATATATATATATTAAACTTCTATCAGATATATAATTGTGTAGATGTTTTTATTATACTGTAGGCTATCATATGACTCAAGTGGTGGTATCCTTTGTTATATAAAAGCATTTTAACTTTATGATATCCTATTTACTAATTGTTAATCTTAATGCCTGTGTTATAAGTGTACTTTTTAAATTAAATGCATTTATTTATTCACTTTATAGCATAATATTAGCCCTTCCTCTCCATGTAGTATCCCCTCAAATAAGTCCTTCCCCAACTCCCCTTAAAAGAAGAAACCCCCCCCCCGCTTAATGTTAACTATCTACCTTCCACCCTACCTCCCCAGTTCCTCTATTCCCTCACCATTGAAATATAAAAAGATACTTGCTAACAGACTGGATACATTTACAGGATCTATCATTCTGCTGGATACAAGAAACACACCTTAGCCCAGAACCCAGAACTGGGGCAGTCCCACACGCCTTGGATATAAAACCTACCTTCAGAGAGCTGGTGTTCCATAAGCAATCTCCCTCTTAAGCCCTCAGCATACAAGTGGGGCCCAACTTTTTCTCCACTGACTGTCCAATGTTAGAAAATTTGGGAGCACTCAGGGTGCTGGAGCCATAGGAAGGCTTAAGACAGGACTCATCTGGTTTCCATCTGCACCCAGACATGGGACTGTCCCACAGCTCTTGGACCCAAAACTTGCCCTGAGAGAGCTGGTCCCCCAGGAGCACCCTTACTCATAAGATTATAGGCTCACAGGCCCACATGAGGGACAAGTTTTAGTCAGAGATAGCAAGATCAACTAACATCAGCAATAACCACATGGCAAGAGGCAAGCACAAGAACCTAAGCAAAGAAACCAATACTACTTGACATCATCAGAACCCAGTTCTTCCACCATAGCAGGTATTGGATATCCCAACACACCAGAAAAGCAAGATTTGTATTTTAAAATAAAATCTCATGATGATGATAAAGGACTATAAGAAGGACATAAATAACTACCTTAAAGAAATACAGAACAGGTAAAGAAGAATAAGCCCTTAACTAGGAAACAAAAAAATTCCTTAAAGAATTACAGGAAAACACAATCAAACAGGTGAAGAAATTGAACAAAAACAATCTAGGATTTAAAAATGGAAACAGAAACAATAAAAAAATCACAAAGGGAGACAACTCTGAAAATAGAAAACCTGGCAAAGAGATCAGGGGTCACAGTTGCAAGCATAATCAACAGAATACAGGAGATTGAGGAGAGAATCTCAGGGGCAGAAGATATCACAGAAAACATTGACACAACCATCAAATACAATGTAAAAGGCACAAAGCTCCTAACTCCAAACATTGAGGCAATCCAGGGCACGTTGAGAAGATAAAACCTAAGCATAACAGGTATAAAAGAGAACAAAAATTCCCAACTTAAATGGCCAGTAAATGTCTTCAACAAAGTTATAGAATCAAGCTTCCCTAGCCTAAAGAAAGAGTTGCCAGTGAACATACAAGAAGCATACAGAATTCCAAATAGATAGGATTAGAAAAGAAATTTATTTCATCATATGATAGTCAAACACCAAATATATAAAACAAAGAAAGAATATTAAAAGCAGTAAGGGAAAAAGTTCAAGTAACATATAAAGGTAAACATATAGATATTATACCAGACTTCTCACCAGAGTCCATGAAAGCTAGAAGATCCAAGACAGCCATCATACAGACCCTAAGAGAATACAAATGCCAGCCCAGCAAACCTCTCAATTACCGTAGATGGAGAAGCCAAGATATTCTATGACAAAACCAAATTTACACAATTTATCTTTCCACAAATCCAGCCTAACAAAGGATAATAATAGGAGGGAAACTACACACTAAGAAATGCAAAAAAGTCATCTTCTTGCAACAAACTCAAAAGAAGATAGCCACACAAATATAATTCCACCTCTAACAACAAAAATAATAAGAAATAGCAATCATTGAATCCTAATATCTCTTAACATCAATGGACTCAATACAGAACATACTGGAAACATAAAGTGGTCCCAGCATTTTGCTGCATATGAGAAACACACCTCAGTGATAAAGAGAAAAACTACCTAAGTGTAAAAGAATGGGAAATTTTTTTTCCAAGCAAATGATCTCAATATAAAGCTCAAATAGCCATTCTAATATCAAATAAAATTGACTTTCAACCAAAAGTTATCAAAAAAAGGAAGGACTCTTTGTACTCATCATATGAAAAAATCTATCAAGATGAACTCTTAATTCTAAACATTTATGCTCCAAATGCAAGGGGACCCACATTCATAAAAGGAACTTTGCTGAAGCCCAAAGTGTATATTGCTCCATACACAATAATAGTAGGAGACTTGAACACCTCACTCTCATTAATGGAGAGATCATGGAAAGAGAAACTAAACAGAGACACAGTAAAACTAACAGAAATTGTGAAGCACATGAATTTAACAGTTATCTATATAACATTTCATCCTAAAACAAAAGAATATACCTTCTCAGCACCTCATGGTCCCTTCTCCAAAATGGTCCATGTAATTAGTCACAAAACGAGCCTCAACAGATACAAGAAGATGGAACAAAAGACCATGCATTCTATAAGATCACCACAGACAGAGGCTCTTCTTCAATAACAACAGTGACAGAAAGACCACATACATATGGAAGCTAAATAATGCTCTAATCAATGAGAACTTAGTCAAGGAATAAATCAACAAAGAAATTAAAGCCTTTTTAGAATTTAATGAAAATGAAGGCTCAACATATCCAAACTTATGGGATAAAATGGACGCAGTTCTAAGAGGAAAACTCATAGCTCTGAGTGTCTCCAAGTAGAAATTGGAGTGAGCATACACTGACAGCTTGATAGCACAACTGAAAGCTCTAGAACACAAAGAAGCAAATTCACCCAAGAGGAGTAGACAGAAGGAAATAATCAGACACAGAGGTGAAATTACCCAAGTAGAAACAAAAAGAACTATTCAAAGAATCACCAAAACCAGAAGCTGATTCTTTGAGAAAATCACCAAGATAAAAAACACGTAGCCAGACTAACCAGAAGGCACAAAGATAGTATCCACATTAAGAAAATGAGAAATGAAAAAGGGAGAAACAACTGAGGAAATTAATATATATATATATATATATATATATATATATATATATATATATATATATATATCGTATCCTACTACAAAAACCTATACTTAACAGGACAGAAATCAATCAATTAGAAACAAAGAGAAAATACAAATATAAAAAAATCCATTATCTGGTTCTTTGAAAAAATCAACAAGATATATAAACCCTAAGCTAAAGTAACTAAAGAACCCAGAAAGACAGTATTCAAATTAACAAACTTATAAATGAAAAGGGGATGTAAGAACAAGCACTGAGGAAATTCAAAGAATCATTACTTAAAAATTTGTACTCTACAAAATTGGAAAATCTAAACAAAATGGATGATTTTATAGACAGATACCATTTACCAAAATTAAATTGAAGTCAAGTAAATTAAACACTCCTGTAAACTCTCAGGAAAGAGAAATAATTTAAAAAATTTCCCATCCAAAAAAAACCACCACTTAGGATCATATGGTTTTAGTGCAAAATGTTACCATACTTTCACAGAAGAGCTAATACCAATACTCTTTAAATTTTCTATTCCACAAAATAGAAACAGAAGGAACACCACCTAGTTTACTTTGTGACTCCACAGTCACCCTGATAACTAAAGCACACAAAAAGTCAACAAAGAAAGAGTATTTCAGACTAATTTCACTTATGAACATTGAAACAAATTATATTCATGGAAACTGAATCCAAGAACACATAAAAAATACCATTGAACATGATCAAGTTGTCTTCATCCCAGGGATGCAGAGATGGCTCAATACAAGAATATCTACCAATGTAATCTACTATACAAACAACCTGAAAAAACCCCAGATGATCATCTCATTAAATGCTGAAAAATCATTTGAGAAAATCCAATACCACTTCATGTTAAAACTTTTGGAGAGATCAGTGTGATAAAACCCATACCGAGACATAATAAAAGCAATACACACAAAGCTAACATCAGATTAAATGGAGAGAAACTTGAGCAATCCCACTAACAACAGGGACAAACCTGCCTACTCTCTCCCTATCTACTCAATATAGTACTCAGAATTCTAGCTAGAGCAATTAGACAACAAATGGAGGTCAAAGGGATACAAATCAGAAAGGAAGAAGTCATGATATGCAGGTGATATGATAGTATACATAAGCAACCTCAAAAATTCTACCAGAGAACTCCTTCAGCTGATAAACATGTTCAACAATGTGCCTGGATATAAAATTAATTCAAAGAATTCAGTAGCCTTCCTTTATAAAAATGATAAATGGGCTGAGGAAGAAATTAGGGAAACAACTTTCACAATGGCCACAAATTATAT
Organism: Rattus norvegicus; assembly: GCF_021556685.1. NCBI lineage: Eukaryota > Metazoa > Chordata > Mammalia > Rodentia > Muridae > Rattus > Rattus norvegicus. The sequence continues at coordinate 8,639,325 of NC_141540.1, read as the reverse complement.
AAAATATCACAGTGTGACTCTAACCAAATAAGTGAAAGGTTTGTATGAAAATAACTTCAAGATGCTGAAGAAAGAAATTGAAGAAAACATCAGAAGATGGAAATATTTCCCATGCTAATGTATTGGCAAGATTAACATATTAAAAAATGGCCAGATTACCTAAAGCAATCTACAGATTCAATGCAATTCACATCAAAATTTCAATTCAATTCTTCATATAGATAGAAAGAACAATTCTCAAGTATATCTGGAATATGAAAAATCCCAGGATGTCAAAAACCATTCTCCACAATAAAAGAACTTCTTGAAGAAATCACCATATCTAACCTCAAGATATTCTACAGAGAAATAGTGATAAAAACATATGTTATTAATACAGGGACAAGCAGGTAGATCAGTGGAATAGAGTTGAAGATCCAGAAATGAACACACATATCTCTTGTCACTTGATCTTTGTCAAAGGGAAAAAAGCATTTTCAACAAATGGTAGTGGTTCAACTGGAAATCAGCAGTAGAAGAATGCATATTGCCCCATTCTTATCTCTTTATACAAAGCTCAAATCCAAGTGGATCAAAGACCTCTGCATAAAACCAGATTCACTGAAACTTAATGAAAGAGAAAGTAGGAAAGAGCCTTGAAACATAGGCACAGGGTAATACTTTCTGAATATAACACCAGTGGATTATGCTCTAAGATCAAGATTCAATAAATGAGACTTCATAAAATTAGAAAGCTTCTATAAGGCAAAGGACACTGTCAGTAGGACAAAATGGCAACTAAAATATTGGGAAAAGATCTTTACCAATCGTACATGCAATAGAGGGCTAATATCTAATATATACAAAGAACTCAAAAAGTTAAGACTCCAGAGCATCAAATAAGAAGCTGGAAAGAACCCAGATGACCTTCAACAGAGGAATGGATACAGAAAACCTGGTACATCTACACAATGGAGTACTTTTCAGCTACTAAAAACAATGACTCCATGAAATTCATAGGCAAGTGGATAGAACTTAAAAATATCATGCTGAATGAGGTAACATAGTAACAAAAGAACACATATGATATGCACTCACTGATTAGTGGATATTAGCCAAAAAGTAGCTTGGAATACTCAATACAACTCACACACTATATGAAACCCAAGAAGAAAGGATATCACACCAAAGTGTATATGCTCCAGTCTTACTCAGAAGGGGGAAGAAAATAATCTCAGGGAGGTAGAGGGAGAAAGGGATCTGGGAGGGAGAGGGTATAGGGAGGGAAAAAGCAGAGTCAATTCAGTTATGGGAGGTGATGTGGGAGAAAAAAAAGAGGGTCAGGAATTTTAAAGGAGCTATATAGCAGTGGGGGAGGAAGACCTAGGGGTAGGCATTAGAAAGTCCCAGATGCCTGGGACCCAGAGTTTCCCAGGACCCAACATTAACCAAAATACACAACAGGGGGAGATAGAACCAGTAGAGACCATATCCAGTGGATAGTCTTGGACCCTAGTTGAGCAATAGGGCCACGCACCCACCTCAAAAATATTAATACAGAATTCCTTCTGTCAAAAATAAATGTAGGGAAAAAGAGTGGAGCAGAAATTAAAGGAAAGACTGTCCAGAGACTGCCCCACGTCAGAATCCATCCCATCTGCAGACACAAAACCCAGACACTATTGTTGATATCAAGAAGCAGTTACCAACAGGAGCCTGGTGTAGCTGTCCCCTGAGAGGCTCTGTCAGAGCCTGACCAATACTGATGTGGACATACCTAGCCATCCATTGGATTGAGCATGGGGAACTTAATGGAGAAGTTAGGACAGGCATTGTAGGAGCTGAAGGGATTTGCACTCTCTGTCTTGTACTGCAGTGGGACCCCTTCCAATCCCTTAACTGGCACTACCAAAGTCATACAAACTCAGCTAAAGCCTACACGCAACTGGTGATCCACATAGACCCACAACGAAACTCAAAGACCTCTAAACTAGTTCAAAAGGCTAGGCCTTTTTCTGATCTCTGTCTCTGTCTCTCTGTTTCTCTGTCTCTGTCTGTCTCTGTCTGTTATCTTTGTGTCTCTGTCTCTCTGTCTCTGTCTCTGTCTCTGTCTCCACATGTTCCTGGTAACTTACTCTACCATGATGCTGACCAGACTCCACTCTCTGCCCCTTCCGCAGCCCCACAGCAAGGTCTTAAGCACAGATAGAAGAGCTGTAGTTTTAGAGGACAGCTTACTGAATGTCTTTGCTTTCCCTGCCTGTCAATCCAAGCAGAACCTGAGACATTCTGCAGTCTGAAATGTTAGATCTACCCTGCCCTTGCCTTCTTGCACTGTCCAGCTGGCTGCCAACACTGGGGTTAGAAACAGAGACAGAGCACAACTATAGGTACTGCCCCTCACCCCCTCTGACACTGGTGATAACTGTGCTATCAAGCCTCTATGCTTACTCCTTTGAGCTTTTCTTCCAAGTTAGCCTTTCATCTCTTTCCACTCTACATTTAGGCATAAACCAGCCAAGAAACGGGGAAAACAAAGGGACCTGTTTTCTAGACCACACAGCAACAGCATGGTCCTGTGGTCCCCTCTGTCTTGAACCTAGGCCAACCATAAACAATGGGAAAATACACATGAAATCCAAATTTTTCAGTCGTTGCTTAAATGCTTATTTTCCCTAAGAGGAACACATAAGACAATGTTCAAGCTTTTTAATAAAAAAATGCTCATGCTTCTTATTTTAAATGTGTATTTTCTCCCTAACAATTGTGACTCACGTCCAAAAAAGTATTCAATTTGCTTAAATTGCTTTTAAGGTTTAAAATCAACTCCCACAGGTCAAACCGACTATATTGATAGCCATAATTTAATCTTTAATTAACAATCAGTTTCCTTTTACAGACAAGCTGTTACCGCCTATTCCAGATGCAAAATTAACATCTTTTTTTTTTTTAAAATATAGTATGGATTCTTTTTTTTTTTCTTTACTAACCTGAGTATTTCTTATTTACATTTCGATTATTATTCTCCTTCCCGGTTTTCGGGCCAAGATCCCCCTAAAATCTCCCCTTCCCCTTCCATATGGGTGTTCCCCTCCCCACCCTCCCCCCATTACCACCCTCCCCCCAACAATCACGTTCACTGGGGGTTCAGTCTTGGCAGGACCAAGGGCTTCCCCTTCCACTGGTGCTCTTACTAGGCTGTTCATTCCTACCTATGAGGTTAGAGCCCAGGATCAGTCCATGTATAGTCTTTTGGTAGTGGCATAGACCCTGGAAGCTCTGGTTGGTTGGCATTGTTGTTCATAGGGGGTCTCGAGCCCCTTCAAGCTCTTCCAGTCCTTTCTCTGATTCCTGTAATGGGGGTCCCATTCTCAGTTCAGTGGATAGCTGCTGGCATTCGCCTATGTATTTACTGTATTCTGGGTTTTTCTCTCAGGAGAGATCTACATCCGGTTCCTTTTGGCCAGCACTTCTTTGCTTCTATCATCTTTGTTGTTGTAAAAATATAAAAAATAAAAAAAAGTATTGGTGTATTTTACCCCACTAGGTCTGCACCGCGGTGCCCCAAGATATCTGCTAGATATCTTGACAGAAACAGATCCCAGCCACGCACTTTCCTACACTCAAACCCTCACATAAAAGAACATACAACACAATAATCTTAGATAAAATTAATAAGATATAATTGCCCACGTAAACATACAAAGCCCAGTACCATCCATCCCTTAGGAACATGGATAATAACCTGTAAATACACAGAGCAGAATCTTAACATTACCTGCCATGGCTTCTCCCCCTATCCTCTCTCCTGTGTCTCCTTCTCCTCTAGTCTCCTCCTCTTCCTTCAAACTCTCTCCCGCCCATCCTTACTTCTCCTATAATGATAGGCCCCCTTCTATCCTGTACCTGCCCTTCACCAGTACTTTACAAATTCAATGGGGAAGTCACCTGATTCCTGAGTAAGTGACTACATAGCTGTCCTTGGAGCAGTGGAATTAGCATCAAAATATAGATAACTCCAAGGCAAACCACAGCATTTCTCCCTTTTTGTCCAGTTAAAAAGCCTTTTCACTTATATATAAATTGAGTACAATTATTACCATTCTACAATTTATAAAACATATGATATACTCAACAACCAATCCATCACTGTATCAGTTAAACAGAACATTTAGTTATTCATTCCACCTTTAAAAAAGGCTTAAAATCTATATTATATCTTGGCTAGCTTTTATAGTATCTGATAACTATCCAATAAAATATTTATAGTCAGAGTTAAACAGCCTGATATGCTGTGAGACTGTAATACATCTTCAACCCCGTCAGAAATCTTTGAATGATTAAATATCTATACACATAGGAAGCCTAACACGGCTTCCAGAACTGAAAGGTTGTAGAGACAAATCTCCACTAGCACAGTGCCTTATTAGCAACATGTGAGCGCAAGTCTTCAGCCTTCTGGCCAAAAATCAACTGACAGACTCTTGAAAGGCAGATTTTGAAGGGCTGATCACCCTGTCTTGGCAGGGTTTATCAGTCAACTATACTGCATAATTTGTACTTTTCTGGACAGTATTAGTCTGCAAATGAAACAGGCAGTTTTGTCCAGTGGCTGACTTGCCACAAAGTATTGCCTCACCTGGAGGTAGAGATGTTCAAATCCTTCGTTAAATCCGCCAAAGGGGAACTGTTAGGAGCAGATATGTCTCAACAAAAGATAGATAACTTTAAACCTCAAGTTTTGTGGATTTCTGATGTTTTTGGAAACCATCTATCTATATAAGACAATCTGAACTGTTGTCTTTATATCTTAATAATAACTTAAAAGTTCTCTCACAAAGTCTGTAATATGTTTGCTATTTGGCCCTTAACTCTCATGTGTAATCAACTCATAAATTTGTAATGACATTAATAAAGGGACTGGCTCTAAACCTTGTACTTTTCAACTTTTAAAAAATAAATTCTATATCAAAGCAAAGATATTATTTTAGCTTAGTTACCAAATGAGATTATGAGTAATTCCTCACAGTTAAATTACAGCCACTACCTAAAGACTATACATGGACTGACCCTGGACTCTGACCTCATCGGTAGCAATGAATATCCTAGTAAGAGCACCAGTGGAAGGGGAAGCCCTGGGTCCTGCTAAGACTGAACCCCCAGTGAACTAGATGGTTGGGGGGAGGGCGGCAATGGGGGGAGGATGGGGAGGGGCACAACCATAAAGAATGGGAGGGGGAGGGATTAGGGGGATGTTTGCCCGGAAACTGGGAAAGGGAATAACACTTGAAATGTATATAAGAAATACTCAAGTTGATAAAAAAAAATTACAACCAATTTTAAATTCCTCATAAAAACATCTTTAGAATAACCACTTTCAGCCTTCCCAAAGTCCAGGGAATTGGGGTGAGGACTCCTCCATAACTTCTTCAACCTGTACATGGGCGTTGAGATATCCTTAGGGGTAGGGGGTAGGAATAATGAAGCAAATGCTGTAGCTGATGTGTCCTGACTGGACCCAGCTGAAAGTCCTTGAGACCATGATTCCAAGTAGGCACACTCTGCAAAATACAACTCTCAAGACAGAAGTTTAGAATTGAGATATCTTTTTGTTTGATTCTCCTGAATAAATTTTTCAGGCGGTCTACCTCTATCAAATCTGATCAGTATGACTCTGTGAGGTTTCCACAGCCTAATCACACTTTGTAAAAACACAAAGACAAGATCTTTCTCCCAAAATACTGTGTTCCTTAGTCTGAAACCAGAAAAGCTTGTATCTTGTACTCCCTCCCAGAGTAATACTATAATCATAAAACTCAAAGTCATACACATCATGAAGATTAAACAATTTTTAAAAAAGGAAGTTAACTAAACAATGAGCCTGATAGGTTTTTGTACTCTGTGATATCAGGAAATTAACCCAAAGTTCCCTTGGAGCCCTCGTTAAGAGAATTTGAGCTTCCTATTGTGGTAAATATCAAAAGTAACCACAAACCCTCGCTAGCCGGCATCAACGAGCCATATGGACTTTAGCAGGGTAATTCATAAAACAAACCAAATACCTTCTATCAATTCTAATATCAATAAGCAACACATCAAACCAGGACTTTTGCCCAAAATATCTCAATCTGTTAAGCTCTCTATCCAGAGCCACAGATTTTTCTTTGTCCTTAATAACTTCTACAATATATGTCTGCATTCACTCTACCCAGTATTACAACATTTATCACAACTCTCTATTTGTAGTTAGTGACCAATTTTTCTCTGCCTAAGTTCTGAACCATAGAGGAAAATCACCAAGTGATTCGGGTAATCTCTTTACTCTCCTTAAAACAAACTTAAACACATATCAATTTTAAAACCAACAAACAACTTAAAACTCAGGACTTTAGCCCGAAATATATCCATCTGTTAAGCTCTCTACCCAGAACCACAGACTTTTATTTAACCTTAATAACTTCTACAATACATGCCTGCATACACTCTACCTGGTGTCACAGACATTTCCTCACAACTCTCTACTTGGAGTTAGTGACTAATTTTTCCCTGAGTTATGAACCATGGATGAAAATCCCCACCCGATTCAGGTAATCTCTTACTCTCTTCTTTCTAAAAACAAACTCAATCACCTTTTAATTATACCCGTAATTAAGAAGTACCTTGTCTAACTAGGATTTCAACCCAAAATTCCCTTGGAGCCCACGTTAAAAAGAATATGAGTATCCTGAAAGACTTTCTAAACAATTTTTTTTTCTTTTTATCAGAGCTGGGGACCAAACCCAGGGCCTTGCGCACGCTAGGCAAGCGCTCTACCACTGATCTAAATCCCCAACCCCCTAAACAACTTTCTTTAAGAAGCAGCTTTTAATCTCTAACTCTCTGAGCTGCCATTATTTATCACACAGCAGGGGACGACAGCCTGCCAGCCCAGGCTACTTCCCAGTTTCTTTTTTTGAATACTTGCCCTAGAGATATCACATGACTTAAGATTGTGGGGGCCTCCTCTTACTTGGAAAATAAAAACTTTCTTTCAACTCTTAGGATTACTAGTAGATTCTTGCCCCACATTGGGCATCATCTATTGTTGTAAAAATATGAAAAATAAAAAAAGTATTGGTGTCTTTTACCCCACTAGGTCCGCACCGCAGTGCCCCAAGATATCTGCTAGTTATCTTGGCAGAAACACATCCCAGCCACACACTTTCCTACACTCAAAACCTGACATTAAAGAACACACAATACAATAATTTTAGATTCAATTGATAAGGTATTATTGCCCACTTAAACATACAAAGCCCAGTACCATCCATCCCTTAGGAATATTGATAACAACCTGTGAATACACAGAGCAGAATATTAACTTCACCTGCCATGGCTTATCCCCCTCTCCTCTCTCCTGTGTCTCCTTCTCCTCTAGTCTCCTCCTCTTGCTTCAAACTCTCTCCCACCCATCCTTACTTCTCCAACAGTGATAGGCCTCCTTCTATCCTGTACCTGCCCTTCACCTGTACTTTACAAATTCAATGGGGAGAAGGTTCTGGTGAAGTCACCTGATTCCTGAGTAAGTGACTAGGCAGCTGTCCTTGGAGCAGTGGAATTAGCATCAAAATATAGATAACTCCAGGGCAAACCACAACATATCTTCTCTAGTTTGGTTGCTGTATATGTATGGGCCACATGTGGGGCAGGATCTGTATGGGTGTTGCTTCTGCCTCTGTTCTAAACTTTGCTTACCTATTCCCTCCCAAGGGTATTCTTGTTTCCCTTTTAAAGAAGGAGTGAAGCATTCACATTTTGGTCATCCTTCTTGAGTTTCATGTGTTCTGTGCATCAAGGGCAATTCAAGCATTTGGCTAATATCCACTTGTCAGTGAGTGCATACCATGTGTGTTTTTCTCTGATTGGGTTAAGTCACTCGGGATGATATTTTGCAGTTACTTCTATTTGCCTATGAATTTCATAAAGTTATTATTTTTGATTGCTAAGTAATATTCCATTGTGTAGATGTACCATATTTTCTGTATCCATTCCTCTGTTGAAGGGCATCTGGGTTCTTTCCAGCTTCTGGCTATTATAAATAAGGCTGCTATGAACATAGTGTAGCATGTTTCTTTGACCACAGGGAGACAAATAACCCTATTAAAAAATTGGGTTCAGTGCTAAACAAAGAATTCACAGCTGAGGAATGCCAAATGGCTGAGAAACACCTAAAGAATGTTCAACATCTTTAGTCATAAGGGAAATGCAAATCAAAACAACCCTGAGATTTCACCTCACATCAGTGAGAATGGCTAAGATCAAAAACTCAGGTGACAGCAAATGCTGGCGAGGATGTGGAAAAAAAGAAACACTCTTCCATTGTTGGTGGGATTGCAGACTGGTAAAACCATTCTGGAAATCAGGCTGAAGGTTCCTCAGAAAATTGAACATTGAGCTAATTGAAGACTCAGCTATACTTTTCTTGGGCATATACCCAACATATAACAAAAACACGTGCTCCACTATGTTCATAATTTACATCTTAAACTCTTCCTCAGCTATCCAATGCAGATTTAAAGGAAACCTTCCATGACCAAATTTCTCAAACACCCTTGCTTTTCTAGAATCATAACAGCAGACCATGATGTGCTCCCAAGCAAACCATTACAGGCTTAATACACACTACCCACCCTATGCAGACATGCCCCTGCTGGGGATCTGGTCCTCTGTTGTGATTACCCTACACGTTTATCTACAGTGTGGCTCCCACAGATCCAGCTAAGACAGAATGCTATCATCTCCTTAGGTCTTTCTGGAACAATATAGCTGCTTCCTCCAGTCACGTCACCTGACTAAAGACTCCCAAGATACATGCTGAGATCACAGATGAAAGCTGAGACCCAGAGAGGACAGACTTGGAACCTTCCTGCTATAAATGAACTCCCTTGTAAAAGTCAAATGGCTAATAAACTTGGGGAAGTTACAGTATAGTAAGGAAAACATAATGTCTATCTAGATTAATCAAATGTTTAAAACCAATGTTAATGCCCTCACAAACTGTACAACCCATGGAACAATTACTTGGTTCAGTAATCTTGTCTTCCCAATACCTCACCATCACCCATCCTTACCCCTCTAGCTTAGTTGTGCTACCACTCTGGCCTGTGTAGTGGTTTTTTTTGGATACTTCAATTCCACCCAAAATTTTCACTACAAATGACACCATCACTCCAGAGACACTTCTGTTTTAAAAAAAAAAATAAAGGGAGAAGTGGGACCATGAAAAGCAGCCTGGTTCTTGGTTGAACTAAGGCTAGAAACCCTCATGAACCTGAAGGGACAGTAGGCATTTTGCCTGAGTCTTGGGAAACCAGGTCCCTGTCACTAGCCACAGCCTTCCATCGATTTGTGGCCATCAGTCATGTAAGGGTAACACTCTAAGCTCTCCAGAGTTGGAGGACATGACCATAGGTCATATAGGTTGAAGATAGAGCTCCATTTTATTGAAGTGCCTAAAGGCTTAGCCAATGAACTTTTCTTCCCAGACACTTTTTCCTGCAAAAATCATTTAATCTTAGGCCTACCCTGACAAGTGGGGTATGGTTTTACTCATTCACTTTCTGCCATGACAATGAATGTCTTTAAATCATGGACTGCTTATTTTTATCAGGATCTGCTATGGGAAGCCACAAAGAAGACTTTTGCCTACTGAGCCCCCAGCTAATCTCCTGTAGAAGGTTTCCCTGTGCTCCCAGCCATGGCTGCCACTACAACCAAGTCAATCCAAGCCCACTGCCATAAAGACGATGACTATACCATGGAATGTGCCAGAGCACCCCTGATTTCCCCTTCTACCCTGGGCTAGATCCAGCCTATGGGTCCCCACTCCATTCTCAGTTCATGTGTGGCATCCTGTGGTGCCTGAATGCCCTAGAGTCTGAGAACCAGATGGCCCTAGCCTAATCTGGCTCTGGTGGTCCTGTGCCTCAAGTGCCTCAGACTTCCCTTCCCCACTCATGGAGTGGTGTTCTGTGGCTTCCCTATATCTAACACCCACTCAACAACAGAGTAGGGTAAGCACACTCAACTCCTGTGTCCCACCTATAGTGACTGAGTCCTGTGGTGGAGCAAATGTGGGACTCCCACCATAACCATACAGGTGGGGGGGGCGAGTACTTTCATAGAGGCAGGGGGAGGTAAAAGTGGATGAGGGTTTGTGGAGGGGAAACTGGGAAGGAGAAAAATATTCCAAATGTAAATAAATAAAATAACCTAATAAAAAAGAAAAGAAAGAAAGAAAAATATGGAATCAATTATTTAGTATTCACTTATAAAAAAAAACAAAAACAAAATAGGAAATTGGTGGAACATTTAGTATGGTAAAATCGCATGTCTGCGTTTGTAGAGTGTATAAAACACAGTAAAGTACATGAGAAACAATAAATATCTGAATGTGTCATTATTTAATACCTATAGTTTGGTATAATACAGGATATATTTTTATATTATTCAAAGGATGTGAAGAAAATGTGTGGCTGCAAGATTAGGGCAAGAATAGGTCTGTGTACACTGTTGTAGCTCTGGATCTCACATGAGGGAGCAAATATCAGTCTTGAAATTATAAAATAATGAAACAAGAACAAGATACAGTCCCAACTATTGAAGATATAAATGTAATGCTCCTTTTATTTCCCAATTCTTCTCTGCAGTTTCAGAACATATTAATTGTAAAATATCAGTTAGACTGTCATAGAATAGACTATTGTAGGGCAGTTTAGCCCTGGGTTTAACTAATCCCAACTGAATTAAGAATAAATTATCTCCTGGGCATACACTTGAGTCCATGCATTTATTAACAAAATTGCTTGACCAAAGGGAAGGCAGCTTGGACGTTATCAGTTGATTGGTACACTGTTTCTCTGTCTCTATATTGTTTGCTTGTTTAAGAAAGATGTGTGATGACATCGCTTCATCCACGTCTTGAACTTCTGCTTGCATCCTGTTTGTCTTTAGTTGAGTGTCGCATGGATTTATAGACTGTCCAGAGAAAATAAATGTATATTTATATTTGTGCAGCTTTTAATTATATCTTATCCAGAAACTTCAAAATGTTTCACCTTCTATTATCTTAAAAAAGTATCAGGTGCTTCATTTTCTTTCTTTTTTTTTTTACATTATTTTTTTTTATTAACTTGAGTATTTCTTATATACATTTCAAGTGTTATTCCCTTTCCCGGTTTCCGGGCAAACATCCCCCTCCCCCCTCCCCTTCCTTATGGGTGTTCCCCTCCCAACCCTCCCCCCATTGCCGCCCTCCCCCCATAGTCTAGTTCACTGGGGGATCAGTCTTAGCAGGACCCAGGGCTTCCCCTTCCACTGGTGCTCTTACTAGGATATTCATTGCTACCTATGGGGTCAGAGTCCAGGGTCAGTCCATGTATAGTCTTTAGGTAGTGGCTTAGTCCCTGGAAGCTCTGGTTGCTTGACATTGTTGTACTTTTGGGGTCTCAGGCCCTTCAAGCTCTTCCAGTTCTTTCTCTGATTCCTTCAACAGGGGACCTATTCTCAGTTCAGTGGTTTGCTGCTGGCATTCGCCTCTGTATTTGCTGTATTCTGGCTGTGTCTCTCAGGAGCGATCTACATCCGGCTCCTGTCGGTCTGCACTTCTTTGCTTCATCCATCTTGTCTAATTGGGTGGCTGTATATGTATGGGCCACATGTGGGACAGGCTCCGAATGGGTGTTCCTTCAGTCTCTGTTTTAATCTTTGCCTCTCCCTTCCCTGCCAAGGGTATTCTTTTTCCTCATTTAAAGAAGGAGTGAAGCATTCACATTTTGATCATCCGCCTTGAGTTTCGTTTGTTCTAGGGATCTAGGGTAATTCAAGCATTTGGGCTAAAAGCCACTTATCAATGAGTGCATACCATGTATGTCTTTCTGTGATTGGGTTAGCTCACTCAGGATGATATTTTCCAGTTCCAACCATTTGCCTACGAATTTCATAAACTTGTTGTTTTTGATAGCTGAGTAATATTCCATTGTGTAGATGTACCACATTTTCTGTATCCATTCCTCTGTTGAAGGGCATCTGGGTTCTTTCCATTTTCTGGCTATTATAAATAAGGCTGCGATGAACATAGTGGAGCACGTGTCTCTTTTATATGTTGAGGCATCTTTTGGGTATATGCCCAAGAGAGGTATAGCTGGATCCTCTGGCAGTTCAATGTCCAATTTTCTGAGGATCCTCCAGACTGATTTCCAGAATGGTTGTACCAGTCTGCAATCCCACCAACAATGGAGGAGTGTTCCTCTTTCTCCGCATCCTCGCCAGGATCTGCTGTCACCTGAGTTTTTGATCTTAGCCATTCTCACTGGTGTGAGGTGAAATCTCAGGATTGTTTTGATTTGCATTTCCCTTATGACTAAAGATGTTGAACATTTCTTTAGGTGTTTCTCAGCCATTCGGCATTCCTCAGCTGTGAATTCTTTGTTTAGCTCTGAACCCCATTTTTTAATAGGGTTATTTGTTTCCCTGCGGTCTGACTTCTTGAGTTCTTTGTATATTTTGGATATAAGGCCTCTATCTGTTGTAGGATTGGTAAAGATCTTTTCCCAATCTGTTGGTTGCCGTTTTGTCCTAACCACCGTGTCCTTTGCCTTACAGAATCTTTGCAGTTTTATGAGATCCCATTTGTCGATTCTTGATGTTAGAGCATAAGCCATTGGTGTTTTGTTCAGGAAATTTTTTCCAGTGCCCATGTGTTCCAGACGCTTCCTCAGTTTTTCTTCTGTTAGTTTGAGTGTGTCTGGTTTGATGTGGAGGTCCTTGATCCACTTGGACTTAAGCTTTGTACAGGGTGATAAGGATGGATCGATCTGCATTCTTCTACATGTTGCCCTCCAGTTGAACCAGCACCATTTGCTGAAAATGCTATCTTTTTTCCATTGGATGGTTTTGGCTCCTTTGTCAAAAATCAAGTGACCATAGGTGTGTGGGTTCATTTCTGGGTCTTCAATTCTATTCCATTGGTCTATCTGTCTGTCTCTGTACCACTACCATGCAGTTTTTATCACTATTGCTCTGTAATACTGCTTGAGTTCAGGGATAGTGATTCCCCCTGAAGTCCTTTTATTGTTGAGGATAGCTTTAGCTATCCTGGGTTTTTTGTTATTCCAGATGAATTTGCAAATTGTTCTGTCTAACTCTTTGAAGAATTGGATTGGTATTTTGATGGGGATTGCATTGAATCTGTAGATTGCTTTTGGTAAAATGGCGATTTTTACTATATTAATCCTGCCAATCCATGAGCATGGGAGATCTTTCCATCTTCTGAGGTCTTCTTCAATTTCTTTCCTCAGTGTCTTGAAGTTCTTATTGTACAGATCTTTTACTTGCTTGGTTAAAGTCACACCGAGGTACTTTATATTATTTGGGTCTATTATGAAGAGTGTCGTTTCCCTAATTTCTTTCTCGGCTTGTTTCTTTTTTGTGTAGAGGAAGGCAACTGATTTATTTGAGTTAATTTTATACCCAGCCACTTTGCTGATGTTGTCTATCAGCTTTAGTAGTTCTCTGGTGGAACGTTTGGGATCACTTAAATATACTATCATGTCATCTGCAAATAGTTATATTTTGACTTCTTCTTTTCCGATCTGTATCCCCTTGATCTCCTTTTGTTGTCTGATTGCTCTGGCTAGAACTTCAAGAACTATATTGAATAAGTAGGGAGAGAGTGGGCAGACTTGTCTAGTCCCTGATTTTAGTGGGATTGCTTCAAGTTTCTCTCCATTTAGTTTAATGTTAGCAACTGGTTTGCTGTATATGGCTTTTACTATGTTTAGGTATGGGCCTTGAATTCCTATTCTTTCCAGGACTTTTATCATGAAGGGGTGTTGAATTTTGTCAAATGCTTTCTCAGCATCTAATGAAATGATCATGTGGTTCTGTTCTTTCATTTTGTTTATATAATGGATCACATTGATGGTTTTCCTTATATTAAACCATCCCTGCATGCCTGGGATGAAGCCTACTTGATCATGGTGGATGATTGTTTTGATGTGCTCTTGGATTCGGTTTGCCAGAATTTTATTGAGTATTTTTGCGTCGATATTCATAAGGGAAATTGGTCTGAAGTTCTCTTTCTTTGTTGTGTCTTTGTGTGGTTTAGGTATAAGAGTAATTGTGGCTTCGTAGAAGGAATTCGGTAGTGCTCCATCTGTTTTAAATTTTGTGGAATAGTTTGGATAATATTGGTATGAGGTCTTCTATGAAGGTTTGATAGAATTCTGCACTAAACCCGTCTGGACCTGGGCTCTTTTTGGTTGGGAGACCTTTAATGACTGCTTCTATTTCCTTAGGAGTTATGGGGTTGTTTAACTTGTTTATCTGTTCCTGATTTAAGTCGATACCTGGTATCTGTCTAGGAAATTGTCCATTTCCTGAAGATTTTCAAGTTTTGTTGAATATAGGTTTTTATAGTAAGATCTGATGATTTTTTGAATTTCCTCTGAATCTGTTGTTATGTCTCCCTTTTCATTTCTGACTTTGTTAATTTGGACGCACTCTCTGTGTCCTCTCGTTAGTCTGGCTAATGGTTTATCTATCTTGTTGATTTTCTCAAAGAACCAACTTTTGGTTCTGTTGATTCTTTTTATGGTCCTTTTTGTTTCTACTTGGTTGATTTCAGCTCTGAGTTTGATTATTTCCTGCCTTCTACTCCTCCTGGGTGTATTTGCTTCTTTTTGTTCTAGAGCTTTTAGGTGTGCTGTCAAGCTGCTGACATATGCTCTTTCCTGTTTCTTTCTGCAGGCACTCAGCGCTATGAGTTTTCCTCTTAGCACAGCTTTCATTGTGTCCCATAAATTTGGGTATGTTGTATCTTCATTTTCATTAAATTCTAAAAGGTTTTTAATTTCTTTCTTTATTTCTTCCTTGACCAGGTTATCATTGAGTAGAGCATTGTTCAATTTCCACGTATATGTGGGCATTCTTCCCTTATTGTTATTGAAGACCAGTTTTAGGCCGTGGTGGTCCGATAGCACGCATGGGATTATTTCTATGTTTCTGTACCTGTTGAGGCCCGTTTTTGACCAATTATATGGTCAATTTTGGAGAAAGTACCATGAGGAGCTGAGAAGAAGGTATATCCTTTTGCTTTAGGATAGAATGTTCTATAAATATCCGTTAAGTCCATTTGGCTCATGACTTCTCTTAGTCTGTCGACATCACTGTTTAATTTCTGTTTCCATGATCTGTCCATTGATGAGAGTGGGGTGTTGAAATCTCCCACTATTATTGTGTGAGGTGCAATGTGTGTTTTGAGCTATTAAGGTTTCTTTTACTTATGTAGGTGCCCTTGTATTTGGGGCATAGATATTTAGGATTGAGAGTTCATCTTGGTGGATTTTTCCTTTGATGAATATGAAGTGTCCTTCCTTATCTTTTTTGATGACTTTTAGTTGGAAATTGATTTTATTTGATATTAGAATGGTTACTCCAGCTTGCTTCTTCAGACCATTTGCTTGGAAAGTTGTTTTCCAGCCTTTCACTCTGAGGTAGTGTCTGTCCTTGTCTCTGAGGTGTGTTTCCTGTAGGCAGCAGAATGCAGGGTCCTCGTTGCGTATCCAGTTTGTTAATCTATGTCTTTTTATTGGGGAGTTGAGGCCATTGATATTGAGAGATATCAAGGAATAGTGATTATTGCTTCCCGTTATATTCATATTTGGATGTGAGGTTATGTTTGTGTGCTTTCATTCTCTTTGTTTTGTTGCCAAGACGATTAGTTTCTTGCTTCTTCTAGGGTATAGCTTGCCTCCTTATGTTGGGCTTTACATTTATTATCCTTTGTAGTGCTGGATTTGTAGAAAGATATTGTGTAAATTTGGTTTTGTCATGGAATATCTTGGTTTCTCCATCAATGTTAATTGAGAGTTTTGCTGGATACAGTAACCTGGGCTGGCATTTGTGTTCTCTTAGGGTCTGTATGACATCAGTCCAGGATCTTCTGGCCTCCATAGTTTCTGGCGAGAAGTCTGGTGTGGTTCTGATAGGTCTCCCTTTATATGTTACTTGACCTTTTCCCCTTACTGCTTTTAATATTCTTTCTTTATTTTGTGCGTTTGGTGTTTTGACAATTATGTGACGGGAGGTGTTTCTTTTCTGGTCCAATCTATTTGGAGTTCTGTAGGCTTCTTGTATGTCTATGGGTATCTCTTTTTTTAGGTTAGGGAAGTTTTCTTCTATGATTTTGTTGAAGATATTTACTGGTCCTTTGAGCTGGGAGTCTTCACTCCCTTCTATACCTATTATCCTTAGGTTTGATCTTCTCATTGAGTCCTGTTTTTCCTGTATGTTTTGGACCAGTAGCTTTTTCCGCTTTACATTATCTCTGACAGTTGAGTCAATGATTTCTATGTAATCTTCTGCTCCTGAGATTCTCTCTTCCATCTCTTGTATTCTGTTGGTGAAGCTTGTATCTACAGCTCCTTGTCTCTTCTTTTGGTTTTCTATATCCAGGGTTGTTTCCATGTGTTCTTTCTTGATTGCTTCTATTTCCATTTTTAATTCCTTCAACTGTTTGATTGTGTTTTCCTGGAATTCTTTCAGGGATTTTTGTGTCTCCTCTCTATGGGCTTCTACTTGTTTATTTATGTTTTCCTGGAATTCTTTCAGGGATTTTTGTGTCTCCTCTCTATGGGCTTCTACTTGTTTATTTATGTTTTCCTGGAATTCTTTCAGGGATTCTTGCGATTCTTTCAGGTATTTTTGCGATTCCTCTCTGTAGGCTTCTACTTCTTCTCTATGGGAGTTCTTCACATCTTTCTTGAAGTCCTCCAGCATCATGATCAAAAATGATTTTGAAACTAGATCTTGCTTTTCTGGTGTGTTTGGATATTCCTTGTTTGTTTTGATGGGAGAATTGGGCTCCGATGGTGCCATGTAGTCTTGGTTTCTGTTGCTTGGGTTCCTGCGCTTGCCTCTCGCCATCAGATTATCTCTAGTGTTACTTTGTTCTGCTATTTCTGACAGTGGCTAGACTGTCCTATAAGCCTGTGTGTCAGGAGTGCTGTAGACCTGTTTTCCTCTCTTTCAGTCAGTTATGGGGACAGAGTGTTCTGCTTTCTTGCGTGTAGTTTTTCCTCTCTACAGGTCTTCAGCTGTTCCTGTGGGCCTGTGTCTTGAGTTCACCAGGAAGCTTTCTTGCAGCAGAAAAGTTGGTCTTACCTGTGGTCCCGAGGCTCAAGTTCGCTCGTGGGGTGCTGCTCACGGGCTCTCTGCAGCGGCAGCAACCAGGAAGACATGTGCCGCCGTTTCCGGGAGCTTCAGTGCACCAGGGTTCCAGATGGTCTTTGGCTTTTTCCTCTGGCGTCCGAGATGTGTGTGCAGAGAGCGGTCTGTTTTGGTTTCCCAGGCTTGTCTGCCTCTCTGAAGGTTCAGCTCTCCCTCCCACGGGATTTGGGTGCAGAGAACTGTTTATCCGGTCTGTTTCCTTCAGGTTCTGGTGGTGTCTCAGGCAGGGGTCCTGCCGCTCCTGTGCCCTCCCCCACGGGAGCCCAGAGGCCTTATACAGTTTCCTCTTGGGCCAGGGATGTGGGCAGGGGTGAGCAGTGTTGGTGGTCTCTTCCGCTCTGCAGCCTCAGGAGTGCTCACCTTACCAGGCGGTTGGGTCTCTCTCTCACAGGGTCTGGGGGCAGAGAACTGCTGCAGGCCGGGATCAGCGGGTGTGGGACTTCTGGTAAACACAGAACGTGCCGGTCCTAGAGGAATTCTGCTTCCCTGTGTCCCAAGCTCACCAGGCAGCTTTCTTGCAGCAGAAAAGTTGGTCTTACCTGTGGTCCCGGGGCTCAAGTTCGCTCGTGGTGTCACATTTTCTTAAATAATTCCAAGGGTGACAATCGCATGCTCATAGCACATCCAGTTTCTGTGAAATGATAAAAAAGATTACAGGTACATTTCTTTCACTTCAAAATGAGGCAGGCCGTTAGCAACCTTAGAAGACATTCCACATGTACCTTTTAGTGTGGCAACATTCAGTACAATAAACAGAGGCAAGAGCAAATGACAAAACCGTGTTCTGAAGAATATTATGAATATATTTATTTTTAGTTTTTAAGTGGCAGAATTTAAGTCATGTCTGACTATTGTAGGGCTTTATATCTGAGTGATATTACCGTATATACTAAACAGTGTGTTTAATATTTGTGGACAAATTCATTCTTATCCATCATTGAAAGGATGAATTTACTGAAAAAAATAAGGATACTCTAATTATTATTTAAATATTTTTATTAATGTTAATTTTACTTTTAATATATTTAAACTATTTTGTACACTGTGTAACAGTTATCCATTAGTTTTGATGACATTTTGATGGAAAAGATGTATATTCTTAAAGAAATAAAAACATGGAGACACAGAACACTAGAGTAGAAAGACAAATAATGTTCATTTTCAGCTTCAGCACTTAATGACTTGTTGTACTGCACAGCACAAAAAGCTTTGATAACTTATACCACAGACCCTGTGAAGTCTTTAATTATCAGGAGAGAACAGGAGTGATAGAAGTCGTAAAGATTACAGTAGAGTTCAGTGGTTTGAGAATGTAAATCCTGTAGATAATTTTATTTATTCTGATAATTGTATGAGAAGGATGGCACTATTATAATTAGAGATAAAAAAATTGTATGAGTTCCCTATGTCCTCAAGAAAGTTTAGGTGTGAAGTCACAAATAAACTTAGTAAAAACAGTTAAAATAATATTTGTCTCTGAATTTATAGAAAATAGTTTTGTTTATTTCTGGCTCTGCTTAGTTATTTTCTTTGGCCCATGTTTTAATGGTCACAAATCAAAATGTATTTTTTTTTTGCTTTTTGTATTGTTGCAAGATAGAGTCTCTTTGTGTAACCCTAGCTAGAACAGTCAGGGTGTTCTTGAACTAGTAGAGATTGTCCTTCTGCTTCCTGAGTCCTGGGATTAAAAGCTTGTGGTACAGTCACCCGGCTTAATTTGTTTTATAATTAAAGAAAATCTAGTTTCATTTAAGAGTTTACAAACATTTATATCCTTGGTCATTTAAAAATAACAGATATTGGGCTGGATAGATGGCTCAGGCATTAAAGGCTAGGATTATAACCAAAAATATAAAAACAACACATAAGCACGATATTTAGGTTCAGTAAATATGCTTGGGTTTCTGCCAATAAACTATAGAAGTTTTGAAATAGTAATAGAATTGAAATCAAATGTTATATATTCAGTCTTGAAAGCATATAATATGTGAAATCAGAAAACTTGTTTCATATTGAAAATGAAGATACTATTAAAATATTGTCACACAAGTCTATAGTTCAAAGGTATCCTACACTTATATAAATTATGACTGTATGCAGAGTTTTCTTTATCATTGTTGAAGGGGCTTTATACATACATGTATAAATATTTTTTTCCATTTAACAAGATGGTTTCTGTTAAATAGGAGTAAGCAGATATCATTTCTCTTCATTGACTATTATAAATCAATATTTAAACTTTAATTCTCTTACATTAAATTTTTATTTGAAATTTTTAATCATTAGATTTTTTTTAAAAAAGCCAGCATGAAAACCACTTTGTGATCATCAAGTTTGTTCTCTTGGGCACATCAGGCACACCAGAACTTCAGGTTGTGATTTTTATCTTTTTATTCCTTGCTTACATGTTAAGTGTCGCTGGAAACCTAACTATCATCACTCTCACCTTGCTGGATTCTCAGCTAAACACTCCTATTTCTTTCTTTCTCCAGAACTTCTTAGAAATTATATTCACCAGTGCTTCCATCCTTAGGTTTTTGGAGTCAATAATCACTGACGTCAAGACAATTCCCTATAACAATTGTCTGACTCAGTTATTTTTCATTTCCATGGGAGTGTCTGAGTTCTTTCTTCTAACCGCTATGTCTTATGATCACTATGTTGCCATCTGCAAGCCACTGCACTACACCGTCATCATGAATCAGAAAGTCTGCACACTTCTTATCCTCACCTCATAGTTGGGAGGGTTTCTGATCATCATTCCATTGCTCGTGCTATATCTTAAGTTAGATTTTTGTGCTTTGAATGTCATTGATCACTTCTGCTGTGACTACTTCCCCATTCTGCAGCTCTCCTGGTCAGATACATGGTGTTTAGAGAAAATCGGCTTTTACTTTGCATTTGCTACTATGCTGTTCACACTGGCCCTAGTGATCTTGTCATACATCTTCATCATCAGCACCATTCTGAGGTTCCCATCTGGAGTCAGAGGAAAAAAAAAACTTTCTCCACCTGTTCCTCTCACATGATTGTCATCTCGATCTCTTATGGTAGCTGCATTTTCATGTATGTCAAACCTTCTGCAAATGAAAGAGCATCACTGACCAGAGGAGTGACTGTTCTCAATACCTCAATTGCTCCCATGCTGAACCCTTTTATTTACACCTTGAGAAATCAACAAGTAAAACAAGCCTTCAAGGATTTGATTAATGAAGTAGTGTTTGATAGGAAAAAATGAACATACTGGTTATCATGAATGTCATTGCACCTCTTCAAACATGGAGGAATCAAACTTTAATTATATTATGATCACCTTGGTTTTAGCTTCTTAAAAATTATATTGTGTGCATGACTATTTGGCAGCTTGTATATCTGTGTATATTCCTGTATACCTGTTGAAAGTCTTGTACCCATAGAGGCTAGAAAAGGGCATTGGGTCTCCTAAGTATAGGGTTACAATAGCTGTGATCCATTATATTGGTGCTGTGAATCACACCAGTGTCCTCACAAAGAACTGGAAGAACTTTTAACCTTGAAGCCACCACTCTAATCCCTGAACTTTCCTTGTGATATGAAAGTAACTGTGTTATATTTTTCTTTAAAACTTTATGGGCATTATTTACTATTTACTCTGTATTGAAGCATTCCACCATGGAGGAGATAGAATCACTGTGAAATGGTATGGAACATTTGATAGATACCTGTATTTTGGAATAAGAACCTGCTTTCATTGTATCTTTCTTTCCAATCATATGATGTTAATGCTTGTGTTTTCTTCACACACAAACATATGGGTGATATACATGCCTGTGTGTATGGAGGTCAAAGGACAGTATTGGGGTCTCTCCCTTTCCCCCTTTCCTGCTTTCTTTAAGCCAGAAACTCTTATTACTGAACTTAAATTTCAGATAGCTTTGATCAACAAGCCCAACTGATTTTGTTTCTGTTCCCTTGTTTCAATGTCCACTTGTTTCTCTTTCCTTCAGTTCTTGGATTATAAGCAAGAACGGGACTATGCTCAGACTTTATGTGGCTACTAATATCCAAACTCTGCTCCTCATGATGGTACAGCAAGCACTCTTAACTGGGCATCTCCCATGTCATGTATACTGTAAATTTTTTAAAATACATTAGTCCCTTAGTCTGGTGGCAGAGAACAGATCATACATTAAGTATCTCATGATACATGGAAGGTATGTAAAAATTCCAAATAATTTTAAATGGCTTGTGTTTTTAGGAAGCTTTTAAAAGATTTGCTTTTTCATCTCTTCAGCCAAATTAATACAAATACTTTCTATAAAATGGGAAAACTAAGATACACACTCATTGCATAGTAATAAGATAATTCTAATGCTACCGAAGCCATTTTGGATGCTATAAAATTGTATAGAAATTGGAGGTAATTTATATCTATGTATTGAATATGCAGAAGATGATAGAAGATTGTGATTTCAGCCTTGATTCATTACATAACAGCTTCATTTAATTTTTTCATGCTTTATGATTTCATATGTGTTTAAAGTGAATTATATCAACCCACAGATTCTCTCTTCCAATGACCTCCTCCCAACCTTATCCCCTCCATGTCTTGTTTGTTTGTCTGTCTATTAGCCACTTAGTGATCCCCATATTGTCATAAATGTGAGAATACATGGAGTGTATGGGGAATATACCAGTGTTTACATTCTCATAAAACAATGAATCTCTCTCTCCCACCCAACTCTACGCTACCAATAGCTCCTTAGTAAGGGGCGGGTTCTGGAGATTATCCCCCTTCTCTGTGCTGTGATTTTGATTGGCTTGATCTTGTACCCCATGAGTGTGGTAGGCATGTAATGTCCAACAGACAGTATTCATAGCATGCCTCCCATCTTATGGTCCTTATGGTCTTTCCACTTCCGCTTTCTTGGTGTTCTGTCAGCCTTGGTGGAGGTTGACTAAAATAGATGACCATTTCTAGCTGAGCACTCAGTCACTCTATGCGCTTTGGCCAGTTATGCACCCCTCCACTGACTGTTGCTTATTTACAAAAGAAGCTCTTCTGACAAAGACTGAGAAGAACTCAGTTCTATGGGTATAAACATACATGTTTGGAGTAGAGGTGCTCAAAGTGTAGGTCATTTAGGAATCAAATGATACTTTCACAGTGATCACCAAAGACCTTCGGAAAACACAGAAATTTAATTATGATTTATAAAAGTAGCAAGATTACAGTTATGAAGTACTGAAAAAATAATCTTATGGGTGGTTTCATCCCAATGCAAGCCACTGTATTAAAGAGGCACAGCATTAGGAAGATTGAGAAACTACGGATTTAGAAGGTATTTGTCAACATGGCCATTTAAAACGACTTGGATCTATGACCTTTTATCCAGGTTTATTCAGGTTCACAGAAAAAATATATAATTCTGTTCCGTGAAGTAGGCCTCAAATCTATTCATAAACTTGTTACTTATCCCAAACAATCTTGTTGCTATTAGACAAGTGGACACATTTTTGTCTAGCACACAGTATCACAGCATGGAATATATAGTGCTACGTAAAGTCATTGATGAGTTTGCTCCCTAGCAGTCTATATGGAACTTTTCAGCACAATGAAAACTAGTAGCCAGAAGAAAATTATCTGGGTATCTTGAGACTGATTTCTCTATTTCCTAAAGTGCCAGCAGTCAAGGCATGAAGTGTCTTCAGAACTGGAGTTCTTATCATGTATTATGTTGGATGACTAAAGTAAATGGTAATAGTCTGTGTACTTTTGCAGACCTCGGGGCTCATCCTTATGAATAAATCACAGGGAGAGATCTGATACCTTGTAGGGCAATTTTTATTTAACAACCAATGTCTTCTGGGAGTTACATAGTCTATCTATAACTCCAGTTGAATTCTTATTTTAACATCGTATTTTAAAATTAATAGCTCAACTTCCATAAGATAAGTAAATTTCCTCAAACTATATT
Source organism: Rattus norvegicus (assembly GCF_021556685.1). Classification (NCBI taxonomy): domain Eukaryota; kingdom Metazoa; phylum Chordata; class Mammalia; order Rodentia; family Muridae; genus Rattus; species Rattus norvegicus. Next base: position 8,616,121 of record NC_141540.1, on the reverse strand, counting down.
GTGAAATGCTATATTAAATTTACATTGAATTGCATATTTTGTTTTAGTATATAAAAACTAACTTTCTATTGATTAGAAGTAGAAATTACTCTATGCCTGTGTTTAATTAAAATACAGGTTGTAAAGGGCAGTTCTTATAGATAATACATTTTTTCATAGAAGATGTAAGTTATTTGACATTTGATAGCCATGTAGGTTGGTGCATAATACATAAGCTCTCTGAATATAATGCCTAATTTATGAATAATAATAAAATTTTTGAAGAACCAAATGATGTTAAAGATTAAGTTTACAGATATTAGAATAAGTAGTACCTTTTATAAATTATAGCTACTGTGAACATCCTTCCCCAAGTTAATTAATTTCATTTGAAGGAAATATTACAAAATTACTACAGTGAGCTTTTGGAGGCTGTATGCAACATTTACATAATGAAAAATTATTTATATAATGTCACTGACTTCTCAGAAAATCTAGTGAAATTATTATTGCATTTAAAAAACCTGAAGATTAAGGAAATTAAGATTAAGAAAATTCAGCACCAGAAATCCCCTTTAAATGAATATTAGTGCTGTTATTCTGTCACTCTAATGCCAAGCTTACATGCTTATTTAATTAATATTTTAACGACAATAGTTTTTTCTCTTACAACATTTTCTGATCATGGTCCCTACCTCCTCTAAGATTCTTACACGTTTCCTGCCTATATAATTTCAAACATTCTTTTTCTCTCAGTTTAGCAAACAAATCAGTCATCAAACCAACCAACCAACTGAACAACTAACCAACAAACTGACCAACGAACTAGACAGACAGACAAACAAACCACTAAGCACACAAAATTGGAAACAATATTTAAATATCTGTTATGTAAAAAAATTTCACTAAAAGTTTTGAGATATAATATCACCAAACATCACATTGAGTTTCTCTTCGTTGGCCATCTACTGCAGGGCATGGTTCCTGCCCTTAGGTGTGTTTTTGTATACCCAATGATACTCTATTGGAGCAGATTTGTTTTTTCTTTTTTGAGTGGCTGACAAGAGGGAGATAGCCTCTTGGTTAAAGATGGGAGAACATGCCCACTTTTCTTCTTATTCCTAGGACCCCATCTGGCTCATCTGTGTGCAGGCTCTGTTCATGCTGCCACAGACTCTGTGAGTTTATATGTATATCAGCCTGCTGTATCTTGAAGACATTGTTTCCCTAGTATCTTCCATCCTCTTGTAATATTTCTGTGTCCTCTTCTGCAGGGTTCCCTGAGTCCTGAGGAAGGGTGTTTGATGGAGACATCCCATTAAAAGTTGAGTGTCCGAGGGTCTCTTACTCTCTGTCCATTATCCTTTGTGGTTTTCTATATTTGTTATCTTCTACTGTAAGAGGAAGGTTCTTGGTGATGACTGAGCAAGACTGACAGGCAGATGGCTGCTAGTCCCTGAACCTAGATGGAGAAAGTGTGTATTTAAAATTACATGGAACAGTGTATAACAGAATATTGATAGGAGCCATCACATTGCTATTGTCTAGCAGAAAAAAACAGTATTTGACTTTCCTCTAAGATATGGCCAATATAGTTCAAGCTCTTTTGACCATATTGCCCGTATCAGTTATGGTTTCCATCTTTTGGAATTGGGCTTAAATCTAATGCAGGCACATGTCACTATTGCATCAGTGTATTATGTAAGCAGGTCACCACTGCAGAGCAAAGGGTTGATAGTTTCATTAGTGTTTACCTTTTTTCTATAGCTGTACCACATGAAGATACTTACATTTCTATGAACACTAGTCTATAGAGGTGAAGGCTCTAACTAGGCAAGAGTTTGGTTTTTATGTGTTCAATGAGATATACAGGTGTCTCCAGCAATGGGGTCTTCCTATCAGTTTGTGGAAAACAAAGTCCATGTATAGGTTAAATAATACTATTTATTAACTTCTTATTAAATTGAGTATAGTCGTTTCTCTTTTAAACAGATTTGTTTCTAGACACACTGCTATTGATTCTTAAGATTGAATTTGCCCATTACTATCAAAAGTAACACTACACTCACATTTTGCTAGGCAAATTCATGTAAAATTGAGAAAAGTAGTGAAAGGAAAATCTAATAAACTAAGTCTTAATCATCAACTTGCTTCTGAGGCATTTTTGTTACAATCATGTCAATGGGAATTCAAAAAGGAAGCCAAGCACTAGGACACATACCAAGAAATACTTGAATGTTCTATACTTTTAAAAAGTTACAGAGCTTTTTATTATATATATATATATATATATTGAGAATACCTTAAACCAGGAACAGAAATATTTATTCTGTAGAGGATATTATGTAAAAACCATTAATAAAATAATTGCTCCCCCAACCAAGAATGAAACGTAGGCATTCAAAGTCTTCTCTTTCTCAGTTCTCAGTGTCACTATGTTAATGTAGGGATTTCAGGCTCGAGCCTATTGTAGGTTTCAAGATGTTTGGGTGCTTCATGTCAGTGTCTGAGGAAGAGGAAGGGAAATCAAATAGCAGGTGTACAGGGAGTATACTCATCTAACTGAGATTGTGTGTCTCATCTACTACTATGTCCACCTCTACTTCTTGAGGAAACAAATCTTTTCATGCTCTCTCAGACATTCATACATGTTTTACTTTAGCATCCCTTAGCTGCTGATGTATGAAGTCTATCACTTGCTTAGAATGGATGGACATGGATGTCCAGAGACCCTGCCCCATCGCCCTAACCTTGTTTGCTTTATAGATTTGAAAACCATCCAAAGAACAGCAAAATAGCAAAAAGAGTTTCAAAATAGTATCCTGGCAGGTGGAAAGGCATTTCCAGAACTCATAGGATTTAAAAGGAAGATCCCATGGCTAAAGGTGGGCCACTTTTCTGTGGGTTGCTGGCCACAAAGGCTTCTGATACTCCATATCATAAAAGCTATTGGGACTGGGATCGGAAATCCATGACATGTGATACTGCTGGCTTCTGAGAGCAGGGAAGCTTCTTTTGCAGTGTTATCAATGTCTAAAGACTCATAACTGAAAATGAAAGAACTGAAGACTTCTGTGACAACCCCTTGCTCCTCAAAGTGAAGAAAACAGTACATATAGGAAGTTATTGAAGAGAATACTTAAAAATTGTTATAAAGATGCTGAAGTGTGGCTCTTCATACTTTGTGGCTTCTGGCTGAGGGCAAATTATCAGGGTTGTGGAAGGACTCAGTTTTCTTTAAAGTGCTGGCCACTGGGAATTTGACCATTATTTATTGAGCTGATGCTCTAATACAAATTAGAGTTGGTGGTTTATTTGGGGTGGGGTAGAGCACAAATTTGGGTGTGGACTTGGCAGGAATGGGGAGTGTGATCAGGGTACATTGATTCTCAAATGTAAACAGAAATGTTATGTTGGGAATAAATAAATAAATAATTAATTAATTAAATGCAAAGAGGATCATCTTTTGACCTTGCAGTGGGGATGAATTTCTTTCACTTATTTTTATCATGGAAATTATTTCTCCATATAAAGAATGTGAGGTATCACAATCTCAAAAAAATGCAAAAAGTAAGGCTTAAAATACTCACGATACAAATAATAGACCTTATGAAACCCAACAAAAATGAAGATCACACCAAAGTGTGTATGCTACGATCCAACTCAGAAGGTGGAAGAAAATAATATCCAGGAAGTAGATGGAGGAAGGGACCGAGGAGGGAGAGAGGAGGAAGAAGAATAAAGGGGGTGCAATTTTGGTGTGGGAAGAGACAGTGGGGAAAAGTATTGAGGGTCAAGAATTTGAAGAGAGGTAAGTAGAAGTGGTGGTGGGGGACCTGGGAATAGACACTGGAAAGTCCCAGATGTCAGGGACCCAGGAGTTTCTTAGGACCCAACTGGGAGCACATAAGCTGAAGTACCCAAGAAAGGGGAGCTAGAACATTAGAGACCATACACTGTGGATAGGCATGGCCCCTGGTTGAGGGCTGGGGTTACCCACCCACCACAAAAATATCAATCCAGAATTTCTCCTGTTCCATAGAAATGCAGGAACAAAGAGTGGAACAGAAACTAAAAGGAAGGCCACCCAGACACTGCCCTACCTAGGGATCCATCCCGTATGCAGATACCAAACGCAGACAATATTGCTGATGCCAGGAAGTGCTTACTGACAGGAGACTGGTATAGTTGTCCCATGAGAGCCTGACCAACAAAGATGTGTATATTGACAGTCAGCAACCAGACTGAGCACAGGGGGCCCCAAATGGAGAAGTTAGGGCAAGGACTGAAGGAGCTGTAAGGTTTTGTAGCTTCATAGGAAGAACAACAATATCAACAACCAGACCACCTAAAGTTCCCAGGGACTAAACCACTAACCAAAGAGTACACATGGGGGAACCCATGGCTCCATCTGGATATCTAGCAGAGGGTTGCCTTATTGGGCATCACTGGGAGGGGAACCCCTTGGTTCTGTGGAGGCTTGATGCCTCGGGATAGGGGAATGCTTAAGAGGTAAGGAGGGAGTGGGTAGGTGTGGCGGTAAGAGAGCACTGTCATAGAAGTTCAGGGGAGTTGGGAGAGGGTAGGGGTAGAGGATAGGGAGTTTGAGGATAGGAAACTGGGAAGAGGGATAACATTTGAAATGTAAATAAATGAAATAACCAATAAATTGAAAAAGATCTTGTAAAACAGGAACATAAATATTTTTTTTCTGTATAGGCTATTGTGTAGTTCCTACACATGTCCAGTATCTTAGTTACTGTTCGGTTGCTGTGAGGAGACATCATGACTAAGGCAACTTCAGCCAAAAGCATTGAATAGGGGCCTAGTTACACTTCCAGAGGTTTTGACCATGATCATTTTGGAAAGAGCACAGTGACAAGTAGGCATGTATGTTGTTATAGAAGGTGCTGAGCAGGTAAGGGGGGATGCAAAGACACAGAGAGAGACAGAATGAGAGAGACAGAGAGATAGAAAGAGATACAGAGAGTCAGTGCAAGAGAGAAAGACACAGAGACAGATAGAGACAGACAGAGAGACAGAGAGACATAGACAGAGACAGAGAGACAGAGACAGAGAGGGGCAGAGAGACAGACACACACACACACACACACAGAGAGAGAGAGAGAGAGAGAGAGAGAGAGAGAGAGAGAGAGAGAGAGAGAGAACATGGCGGGCTTTTGAAACTTCAAATCCTCCAATACCCAGATGACTCAACTCTTTCAAGAAGACCTTATCTCCTAATTTTTGGATATATTTTATTTACATTTCAAAAGTTATTCCCTTTTCTGATTTCCTGGACATAAGCACCCTATCCCATCCCCTTCCCCCTTGTTCTATGAGGGCGTTCCCGCACACCATTCACTCCCCTTCCTGCCTCCTCGTCCTGACATTCCCAAAACTGGGGGGTCCAGCCATAACAGGACCAAGGGCTTCTCAGGGCTGCAACAGCTTTATCCTTTCAGCTTAGTTGATTGCAACATACATTTTCTGTTAGGCAGGTCCAACTTCCAGTGTGTACCTTTCTTTAGCAGATATCTCATGGTTCTGGCTTTTCCAACATTTTAGGGTCTCAAATGCAATCTGGGTTTCACTTCTACAATTTAACACTATGGTCTCTCAGGTCCTTTATTTAGGCACTTTCTTGTTACACATTGCTTGGCACTATGATTGTTTGGCAGTTAGACCAGTAAGGGACCTTGGCTTCTTGAGTCATTTCCAATAGAATTTCATTAGTCTATCTTTCTAGGATCAGTAAATTCTCAGTTATTTTCCTTTTACAAGTTAGACACTTAGATGAGTAGGGTCTATGTTCCAATGCAGATCAAGCCTGTGTATCTTTCTCATCTCAAACCTTCTCTGCAATATCAAGCTTTCTGGTTCTCCTTTTCCTTTTAATCTGTTTATTTTATGTTTATTTCTGTCCTATTTGATATTTTTTCTAGTAGACCTTAAGAGTGATCATTAATAACCAGGTACTGGGTGGAATTATTAGGCTCCCGAAACAGAGTTAGACAGAATAGTAACAGAGAATGTCTTCCCAGGATTGATGCAAGCAGTAAGTAGTATCAGCTAAGTAGAGTGGCTATGTGGAATACAAGTGATGATACTCTTGTAATGGTGTTACAAAAGTCATTAGGACATCATACCACCATATGTTCTTGATACTGGGATATTAATTACAAGATTTAATATCTGTTATTTTTGATTGAAGTCTTGCTTTCTGTCCACACTTTCATTTTATTTTTTAATTGGTATATAATGTGTGAGTGTTTGTGTGTGTGTGTGTGTGTGTGTGTGTGTGTAGATAGATGCAAAATGTTTGAGTTCTCATGTTTTTATGAAAATATTATTTTGTACTGTTGTATATGAGATATAGGTAATAGCTCATAGCTAATTTTTTTAATTCAAAACTTTGATGAAATGAACAAGTTTCTTATGACACATCCTCCAAATCTCACTGATGAAATAGTTATCTGCATGTAACTATGTTTACTAAAGATTTTGAGTGTGTAGATAAGACCTCATAAAAATACAACTCTAGGTTCAGATAGTGTCACTGTTGAATGGTACCAAATTTTTAAAATTGAAACTAAAGAAGATGTGAAAAAACTCTTCCATAAAATGGAGTAGTGATAATAATAGAACCAGAAAATTATCAGCTGGTTGTTCCCCAGGAACTGCTATGCCTCCCAATCCAAGAATATAATATGTCTTGCATAGTCAAGCATAGCTGCTGTGATTTCATGAGTCCATTTTTTTGCAAAGGTAAAGTACAGTACTAAATTTCTAAGGCATTAAACAATTTTTATTTACTCATGCTGCTGTGTGCTAACAGAGATCTAAAAGTGAATGAAATGAGAATCTAACCCTATTCTTTTTTCATTATATTCTTATTGATTATTAAGGAATTTCCCGTCCTGCACTCAAAAGTACTCTCACATCCTAGTCCTCCTAGAACCACCCCTCACCTGTGGAACTTCATTTCAAAAAAAAAGAAAAGGAGAAGGAGAAGGAAAGGAGGAGGAGGAGGAAGAGGAGGAAAAAAGTAGGAGGAAGAGTTGGGTAAGAGGAGGAGGAAGAAGAGAAGGAGGAGTTAGAAGGTGATGAAGAATATGAAGAAGAAGAAGAAGAAGAAGAAGAAGAAGAAGAAGAAGAAGGAGGAGGAGGAGGAGGAGGAGGAGGAGGAGGAGGAGGAGGAGGAGGAGGAGGAGGAGGAGGAGGAGGAGAAGGAGAAGGAGGAGAAGGAGAAAGAGAAGAAGAAGAAGGAGAAGAAGAAGAAGAAGGATGCTGAGGATGAGGGAAAGGAGGAGATATGGAGGAGAGGGGCAGAGGGAGGAGAACGAGGGGAAGAAGACAAAGCAGAGAAAGAAGAAGAAACACAAAACAAAACAAAACAAACTAACAAAAGAAATCCATTTTGTGATGCATATATTCTCCCTGAACCATGATCAAATTCCTTGTGGACAGACCTTAAAGAAGATTGAATCATTCATTTACCACTCAATCCCTCACCAGAAGCCATCAGTTCCAGAGAGCTTATACTTCAGTATCCTTATCACAAATTTAAGATTGCCATTGATGGCGTTCTGTCTAAGGCGTTACTTTTTGGAGGAAAGGGGCTTACTCTTTACCAATGATAAAATTAATAAATTATACACAAGTCTTATTGGACATTCCATGAAATTCTTACAAATATACAGTTTTTAAAAAGATACTCTGATAAGAAATGACACTAATTACTCAGGGTTAACTGGAAAACCAAGTAAGAGTATTGGGTGATGTTTTGTTTTATAAAATTCATAATGTCTGTGTTCGTTACATTGCATAAATTATAATAGCGTGCAGCTATGTTTGCTGAATACATAAAACAATCTGGTATAATATAGTATATTTTATTTTAGCTCTGGATCTTATATGGTAGAACACATATAAATTTTATGGTTAAAATATAGAAAACAAAGGCAAAGTACAAGTCTAACTTTTGAAGATGTTAATACAAATACTTCTTTAGTTCCCTATTCTGCCCTACACTGTCAGAAATTACTAATCAGTAAAATATCAATAAGACTGTCAAAGAAAACCATCATTGGGTGATTCTTTTTTCCCTGGGTTTAAATAATCCCAAATGAATGAGAATAAATTATCTCCTGGGCATAGACTGAGTCCATACACTCATTAAAGAGAATTGCTTGACCAAAGGGAAGTGAAGTTAGATGTTACCAGTTGATTGGTACACTTTTTGCTCTATTTCTTTATCTTGTGTTGTTTTCAAGAAACATGCATCATGACATCCATGTCTCAATATTCTGCTTGCATTCTTCTTGTCTTTAGTTGGGTAAAGCAGGGATTCATAGACTTTCAGAGAAGGTAAAGTTGTATTTATGCTTGTATAGATTTCAATTTTATCTTACCTAGAGACTTTCAAAATGTTTTACCTTCCAGTGTCTTAAAACAGTATCAGTTGTTTCAATTTCTTAAAGAATTGCAAGGATAACAATAGCATGTACATATCACATTCTGTGTCTGTGATCAAAGAGATTCAAGGTACATTTACTTTCATTTCTAGGGAATGTTAGCATCCTCAGACGTAGTTCACCAGGTATGATTTTTTATGTCAAATTTTGGTGTTATGAAGAGAGGCAAGCATGACCTGAATGACAAAACAATCTTCTGAAGAATAATATGAATGCTAATTTTTATGTTTTTAAGTGGCAGAAATTAAACCATGGATGACTACTGTGTGGTACTATATCTGAATAGTATTGCCATAAATACTAAACAGTATATTTTATATTTGTGAAAAAAAATTTTATCCCACCATGAAAGGTTAATTTACTGGAAAAATGCAAGGATCTCCAAATTATAATTTAAACATATTTATTACTTTCAAATTTAGATTTTATTATATTTTAACTATCATGTAGCTTACATAACAGTTATTTGTCATTTTTGATGGCCTATTGATGAAAATGTATATTTCTAAAAATAAAAAATCATGGAGAACTGGAAGACTAAAATATGAAAATGTGAGTAATATCCATCATCAGTGTTAGTACTTTTCTCTTGCTGAACTTAACAGAACAGAAACTAGTACAACAAATTTCATGTTACACCATAGATTCTGTAGTGTTTGTTAAATATCAGGAGATAATAGGACTGATGGAAGTCATATAGGTTAGAGAGTAGATCTCTGAGAAATAATTCCAATACATAATTTTATTCATTCTGGTAACTCTTTGAGAAGGAAGACATCAATCACTTTGAGATGAAGAAAAAGAAACCCATTGTTTGAGTTCCTTTTGTCCTCAAGAAATTTTAAAGATAGAATCACAAATAAACTTAGTAAAATAATTTTAAAATCATACAAGTGTGTCACAATTCATAGAAAATAGATATTGATTCCTGGCCCTGTTTAATTCTTTTCCCTGGACCATGTTTTAATTCTCACAAACTAAGGACTTGTTTTTATAATAAAAGAAAGTCTATCAGAATTTCTACATTTGCAAACATATTTTCTTCCATAGCCATTTTAAAATAAAACATATTAATTTTGAAAATAAGCATGGCAGCTATTAAGTTTAGTAAATATGATCATGTGCCCAGTTTCCACTACTAAACTATAGAAGTTTGGAAATATTTTTGAAGTTTGAAATTTAATGTTATATTCAGTTGTGAAAGCATGTAGTATGTGAAACAAAAAAATCAATGTTTTATATTAAAAACGAAGATGGTATTAAAACATTGTTTTATAAATCTATAGTGCAAAATTACATTACACATGTAGAAATTAGAACCACATGTACTGTGTTTGTGTATAATTGCCCAACACAGCTTTAAATACCCATGTACAAAAATATTTCTTTTCATTAAGATATTTTTTGTTTAAAAGGATGAGAGGAAATTGGAAAATTGGAAATGCTCCATTGCTTTGCTTCCTGGAATATATTAACAACAGTATTTAAACTTTTGTTCCTTTCACATATGGTTAAACTTTGATTTCTTTTTATCAGTAGATTCTATGACCAATAAATCAGTATGAGAAACCACTCTAGGATAACTGACTTTGTGCTTCTGGGCATATCAGACACACCAGAAGTTCAGATTCTTATCTTCATCCTTTTATTTATTGCTTATATATTAAGTGTCACTGGAAACCTAACCATCATCATTCTCACCTTGCTGGACTCCCAGTTAAAGACTCCTATGTATTTCTTCCTCCAGAATTTCTCCTTCTTAGAAATTATATTCACCAGTGTTTCCATCCCTAGATTTCTGGAGTCAATAATCACTAAAGTGAAGACCATTTCCTATAACAACTGTTTGGCTCAGTTATATTTCTTCCTTTCCCTGGGAGTGTCTGAGTTCTTTCTTCTAACAGCTATGTCTTATGATCGCTATGTTGCCATCTGCAAGCCACTGCACTATGTTATCATCATGAATCAGAAAGTCTGCACACTTCTTGTCCTCACCTCATGGCTGGCAGGATTTCTGAGCATCTTCCCTTTAATCATGCTTATCCTCAAGTTAGATTTTTGTGCTTCCAATACCATTGATCACTTCTCTTGTGATTACTCTCCTATTCTACAACTGTCTTGCTCAGATACAAAGCATTTAGAGGCATTTGGTCTTTATTGTGTTTCCATCACTCTGTTGTTCACACTGGCTCTAGTGATTTTGTCATACATCTGCATCATCAGCACCATTCTGAAGTTCCCATCTGCTAGTCAGAGGAAAAAGGCTTTCTCCACCTGTTCCTCTCACATGATTGTCATCTCCATCTCTTATGGCAGCTGCATTTTCATGTATGTCAAACCTTCGGCAAATGAAAGAGCATCACTGACCAAAGGAGTGGCTGTTCTCAATACTTCAATTGCTCCCATGCTGAACCCTTTTATTTACACCTTAAGAAATCAGCAAGTAAAACAAGCCTTCAAGGACTTGATTAATAGAGTAATGTTTAATAGAAAAAAATGAAGACGGGTTAACATGAATGTCATTCTGTGCCCTCAAAAATGTAGGAAACACACTTTATATTATGAGCTCATTGGTTCTCAGTATTTTTTTGTGTACAGGGTACTTTGCCTGCCTATATGCCTGCATACATTTCTGTGTAACTATTGTAAGTTTCATACTCAATGGAAGACATTGAATCCCCTGGATTTACAGATTGTTTTAAGGCAGTGTGTGCATGTGTGTGTGTGTGTGTGTGTGTGTGTGTGTGTGTGTGTGTGTGTGTGTTTATCTGTGTATGTGCTGCAAATTGCAACACTGTACTTGAACAATCAGCTAACTTTTAACCCCTTATCCATCTTTCTAGTTCCTTGAATTTTAAAAAATAGAAAGTTTTTTTTTAAATCTCTGTAATTATTGTTTAACATTTCTCTTCTTTGGACCATACTCCTGGAGATTCGTGGATCAATGTAAATGTTATGAAAACATTTGATAAATAACCACATTGTGAAACATGAACTTGTTTTGGTCATTATGTTTATCTTCAAAAAATATGATGCTAATGGTAAAATTCATTTACACATGGTGTTATGCATTTTTTATTATTTTCTTCTGTGTTTCATTGAGCACCATTTTCCAATCATCCTTTTCTAATTTAGATTAAAAAATTGTATCACATTCATATTCCTTTAGGTCATGTGTGTGTCTTATCATGGCTATTTCTTTTTGTGTTTAATTGGGGTGGTGTGCAAGTGTAGGAGTTCGGGTACATATGTGTGAATGTGAATGTCTATGTGGAGACCAGATTAGAGTATTGGGCATTTCTGTCTGTCACTATTGCCTTGTTCTTTTGGGGCAGAATCTCTCAATGAACCTGGAGTTCAGCTAGGTCCAGCATCAACAAAGCCTAACTAGCTTTGTTGTGCTCCCATATTTCAGTTTCCACTTTTTTCTATTCTCTTCAGTTCTTGGGTTATAGGCAAGAATGGGATATGCTCAGACTCTATGTGACTACTGATATCCAAACTCTGTTCCTTATGGTCAATAGTTCAGCGAACACTCTTAGCCACTCTTAACCAATAAAATTATGTGTGTGTGTATATATATATATATATATATATATATATATATATATATGTGTGTGTGTGTGTGTGTGTGTGTGTATACATATATGTGTGTGTATATATATATATATATATATGAATGGTAGTGGATAATAATATTAAAATTGATTCATTATATAACCACTTAATTTGAAATTTTCATATTTGAGAATTTCATACATGTATATAATAAAAATTTTATACCTCCCATTTCTTCTCTTCAACTCATTCCCTCACAACCTCATGCCTTTTTACTGTTTGTTTGTTCATAACTCACTCAGGGTTGCCAATATGTTCATGAATGTGAGGTCACCTTCTGGAGCATGGGGAATTTACCAGTGGCCACATCCTTAAAAATCAATGAATCTCTCTTCCATTGGGTATACACTGCCAATAGCTCCTTTTTAGGGGTTGGATCTGGAGATCACCTGTTTTCTCTATGCTGGGATTTTGATTGACTTGATCTTGTATAAGTCTTCTGCAGGTCACCGCAGCTCCTGTGACCCCATGAGTGTGATAGACATGCCATTTTCATCAGATGGTATTCATAGCATGCCTCCCATCTTCTTATTCTTACATTCTTTCTACCTTCTCTTTCTTGGGTTTCCCTTATGCTTGGTGGATTGTGACTAAAATACATGTCCAGTTTCAGGCTGAACACCCAGTACCTCTGTATATTGACCAGTTATGTGTCTTTCCAATGACTGCTACTCACTTAAAAAAAAAAAAAGCTATGTTGAAAAAGACTGAGAGCAGCAGGTCTGTGGGTATAAACAAAATCATGTAGAAAGAATTTGGTAATATGACCATTTCAAATACTTGCACCTATGACTTCCTTATCCATTGACTTTTGACCATGATAACAGCACAAAATACAGAATTCTATCCTGGAGAGAAGTCCTCAGATCCAATTGTAAAATGTTTTGTTATCCCAGATAGTCTTGCCACTATTGCACAAGTAGACACATCTTTTCTAGCAGGACAGTATCACAGCATGAAGTGTCTAGTGTTGGGTAAGATCATTCATGGATTTCTTCCCCTGAAGACTAGATGAAACTTTTCAGCACTATGAAATATTTTAACAAACAGAAAGTTCTCTAGGTGTCTTGATATTGTTTTCTCTATTTCCTGCATTCAAGGTGTGCAGTGTTTTCAGAACTGGAGTTCTGAAATAGTCAATGTAATAGCCTGTGCAGTTTTGCATACTTTGGGCCTCAGCCTTGCTAATAAGACACAGGTAACATTTGATATCTTGTAGGGCAATTTTCACTTAATAACTGATGTTTTATGAGAGTGACATGATCCACCATGACTCCATTTGAATTCTTAGTTTTAAAATTATATTTTTAAATTAATAACTCAACTTTATCCAAACTAAGTAAATTATATCAAACTATATTTCAAAATGATATATTGAAATTATATTAAGAGACCCAACCGCCTGGTCAGGTGGGCACTCCTGAGGCTGCAGAGCGGAAGAGACCACCAACACTGCTCACCCCTGCCCACATCCCTGGCCCAAGAGGAAACTGTATAAGGCCTCTGGGCTCCCGTGGGGGAGGACCCAGGAGCAGCAGGACCCCTGCGCCTGAGACACCGCCGGAACCTGAAAGAAACAGACTGGATAAACAGTTCTCTGCACCCAAATACCATGGGAGGGAGAGATAAACCTTCAGAGAGGCAGACAAGCCTGGGAAACCAGAAGAGACTGTTCCTGCACACACATCTCGGACGCCAGAGGAAAAAGCCAAAAACCATCTGGAACCCTGGTGCACTGAAGCTCCCGGAAGGGGCGGCACAGGTCTTCCTGGTTGCTGCCGCTGCAGAGAGGCCCTGGGCAGCACCCCACGAGCGAACCTGAGCCTTGGGACCACAGGTAAGACCAAAATTTCTGCTGCAAGAAAGCTGCCTGGTGAGCTTGGGACACACGGAAGCAGAATTTCTCTAGGACCGGGCACGTTCTGTGTTTACCGGAAGTCCCACACCCACGCATCCCGGCCCACAGCAGCTCTCTGCTCCCAGACCCGGTGAGAGAGAGACCCAACCGCCTGGTCAGGTGAGCACTCCTGAGGCTGCAGAGCAGAAGAGACCACCAACACTGCTCACCCCTGCCCACATCCCTGGCCCAAGAGGAAACTGTATAAGGCCTCTGGGCTCCCCTGGGGGAGGGCCCATGAGCGGCAGGACCCCTGCCTGAGACACCGCCAGAACCTGAAAGAAACAGACCTGATAAAGAGTTCTCTGCACCCAAATCCCGTGGGAGGGAGAGCTAAACCTTCAGAGAGGCAGACAAGCCTGGGAAACCAGAAGAGACTGCTCCCTGCACACACATCTCGGACGCCAGAGGAAAAAGCCAAAGACCATCTGGAACCCTGGTGCACTGAAGCTCCCGGAAGGGGCGGCACAGGTCTTCCTGATTGCTGCCGCTGCAGAGAGCCCGTGGGCAGCACCCCATGAGCGAACTTGAGCCTCAGGACCACAGGTAAGACCAAATTTTCTGCTGCAAGAAAGCTGCCTGGTGAACTCAAGACACAGGCCCACAGGAACAGCTGAAGACCTGTAGAGAGGAAAAACTACATGCCCGAAAGCAGAACACTCTGTCCCCGTAACTGACTGAAAGAGAGGAAAACAGGTCTACAGCACTCCTGACACACAGGCTTATAGGACAGTCTAGCCACTGTCAGAAATAGCAGAACAAAGTAACACTAGAGATAATCTGATGGCGAGAGGCAAGCGCAGGAACACAAGCAACAGAAACCAAGACTAAATGGCATCATCGGAGCCCAGTTCTCCCACCAAAGCAAACACGGAATATCCAAACACACCAGAAAAGCAAGATCTAGTTTCAAAATCATATTTGATCATGATGCTGGAGGACTTCAAGAAAGACATGAAGAACTCCCTTAGACAACAAGTAGAAGCCTACAGAGAGGAATCGCAAAAATCCCGGAAAGAATTCCAGGAAAACATAAATAAACAAGTAGAAGCCCATAGAGAGGAGACACAAAAATCCCTGAAAGAATTCCAGGAAAACACAATCAAACAGTTGAAGGAATTAAAAATGGAAATAGAAGCAATCAAGAAAGAACACATGGAAACAACCCTGGATATAGAAAACCAAAAGAAGAGACAAGGAGCTGTAGATAAAAGCTTCACCAACAGAATACAAGAGATGGAAGAGAGAATCTCAAGAGCAGAAGATTCCATAGAAATCATTGACTCAACTGTCAAAGATAATGTAAAGCGGAAAAAGCTACTGGTCCAAAACATACAGGAAATCCAGGACGCAATGAGAAGATCAAACCTAAGGATAATAGGTATAGAAGAGAGTGAAGACTCCCAGCTCAAAGGACCAGTAAATATCTTCAACAAAATCATAGAAGAAAACTTCCCTAACCTAAAAAAAGAGATACCCATAGACATACAAGAAGCCTACAGAACTCCAAATAGATTGGACGAGAAAAGAAACACCTCCCGTCACATAATTGTCAAAACACCAAACGCACAAAATAAAGAAAGAATATTAAAAGCAGTAAGGGAAAAAGGTCAAGTAACATATAAAGGGAGACCTATCAGAATCACACCAGAATTCTCGCCAGAAACTATGAAGGCCAGAAGATCCTGGACTGATGTCATACAAACCCTAAGAGAACACAAATGCCAGTCCAGGTTACTGTATCCAGCAAAACTCTCAATTAACATAGATGGAGAAACCAAGATATTCCATGACAAAACCAAATTTACACAATATCTTTCTACAAATCCAGCACTACAAAGGATAATAAATGGTAAAGCCCAACATAAGGAGGCAAGCTATACCCTAGAAGAAGCAAGAAACTAATCGTCTTGGCAACAAAACAAAGAGAATGAAAGCACACAAACATAACCACATCCAAATATGAATATAAAGGGAAACAATAATCACTATTCCTTAATATCTCTCAATATCAATGGCCTCAACTCCCCAATCAAAAGACATAGATTAACAAACTGGATACGCAACGAGGACCCTGCATTCTGCTGCCTACAGGAAACACACCTCAGAGACAAGGACAGACACTACCTCAGAATGAAAGGCTGGAAAACAACTTTCCAAGCAAATGGTCAGAAGAAGCAAGCTGGAGTAGCCATTCTAATATCAAATAAAATCAATTTCCAACTAAAAGTCATCAAAAAATAAGGAAGGACACTTCATCTTCATCAAAGGAAAAATCCACCAAGATGAACTCTCAATCCTAAATAACTATGCCCCAAATACAAGGGCACCTACATACGTAAAAGAAACCTTACTAAAGCTCAAAACACACATTGCACCTCACACAATAATAGTGGGAGATTTCAACACACCACTCTCATCAATGGACAGATCATGGAAACAGAAATTAAACAGTGATGTCGACAAACTAAGAGAAGTCATGAGCCAAATGGACTTAACAGATATTTATAGAACATTCTATCCTAAAGCAAAAGGATATACCTTCTTCTCAGCTCCTCATGGTACTTTCTCCAAAATTGACAATATAATTGGTCAAAAAACGGGCCTCAACAGGTACAGAAAGATAGAAATAATCCCATGCGTGCTATCGGACCACCACGGCCTAAAACTGGTCTTCAATAACAATAAGGGAAGAATGCCCACATATACGTGGAAATTGAACAATGCTCTACTCAATGATAACCTGGTCAAGGAAGAAATAAAGAAAGAAATTAAAAACTTTTTAGAATTTAATGAAAATGAAGATACAACATACTCAAACTTATGGGACACAATGAAAGCTGTGCTAAGAGGAAAACTCATAGCGCTGAGTGCCTGCAGAAAGAAACAGGAAAGAGCATATGTCAGCAGCTTGACAGCACACCTAAAAGCTCTAGAACAAAAAGAAGCAAATACACCCAGGAGGAGTAGAAGGCAGGAAATAATCAAACTCAGAGCTGAAATCAACCAAGTAGAAACAAAAAGGACCATAGAAAGAATCAACAGAACCAAAAGTTGGTTCTTTGAGAAAATCAACAAGATAGATAAACCCTTAGCCAGACTAACGAGAGGACACAGAAAGTGCGTCCAAATTAACAAAATCAGAAATGAAAAGGGAGACATAACTACATATTCAGAGGAAATTCAAAAAATCATCAGATCTTACTATAAAAACCTATATTCAACAAAATTTGAAAATCTTCAAGAAATGGACAATTTCCTAGACAGATACCAGGTATCGAAGTTAAATCAGGAACAGATAAACCAGTTAAACAACCCCATAACTCCTAAGGAAATAGAAGCAGTCATTAAAGGTCTCCCAATCAAAAAGAGCCCAGGTCCAGACAGGTTTAGTGCAGAATTCTATCAAACCTTCATAGAAGACCTCATACCAATATTATCCAAACTATTCCACAAAATTGAAACAGATGGAGCACTACCGAATTCCTTCTACGAAGCCACAATTACTCTTATACCTAAACCACACAAAGACACAACAAAGAAAGAGAACTTCAGACCAATTTCCCTTATGAATATCGACGCAAAAATACTCAATAAAATTCTGGCAAACCGAATTCAAGAGCACATCAAAACAATCATCCACCATGATCAAGTAGGCTTCATCCCAGGCATGCAGGGATGGTTTAATATACGGAAAACCATCAACGTGATCCATTATATAAACAAACTGAAAGAACAGAACCACATGATCATTTCATTAGATGCTGAGAAAGCATTTGACAAAATTCAACACCCCTTCATGATAAAAGTCCTGGAAAGAATAGGAATTCAAGGCCCATACCTAAACATAGTAAAAGCCATATACAGCAAACCAGTTGCTAACATTAAACTAAATGGAGAGAAACTTGAAGCAATCCCACTAAAATCAGGGACTAGACAAGGCTGCCCACTCTCTCCCTACTTATTCAATATAGTTCTTGAAGTTCTAGCCAGAGCAATCAGACAACAAAAGGAGATCAAGGGGATACAGATCGGAAAAGAAGAGGTCAAAATATCACTATTTGCAGATGACATGATAGTATATTTAAGTGATTCCAAAAGTTCCACCAGAGAACTACTAAAGCTGATAAACAACTTCAGCAAAGTGGCTGGGTATAAAATTAACTCAAATAAATCAGTTGCCTTCCTCTATACAAAAGAGAAACAAGCCGAGAAAGAAATTAGGGAAACGACACCCTTCATAATAGACCCAAATAATATAAAGTACCTCGGTGTGACTTTAACCAAGCAAGTAAAAGATCTGTACAATAAGAACTTCAAGACACTGAGGAAAGAAATTGAAGAAGACCTCAGAAGATGGAAAGATCTCCCATGCTCATGGATTGGCAGGATTAATATAGTAAAAATGGCCATTTTACCAAAAGCAATCTACAGATTCAATGCAATCCCCATTAAAATACCAATCCAATTCTTCAAAGAGTTAGACAGAACAATTTGCAAATTCATCTGGAATAACAAAAAACCCAGGATAGCTAAAGCTATCCTCAACAATAAAAGGACTTCAGGGGGAATCACTATCCCTGAACTCAAGCAGTATTACAGAGCAATAGTGATAAAAACTGCATGGTATTGGTACAGAGACAGACAGATAGACCAATGGAATAGAATTGAAGACCCAGAAATGAACCCACACACCTATGGTCACTTGATTTTTGACACTGAGCCAAAACCATCCAATGGAAAAAAGATAGCATTTTCAGCAAATGGTGCTGGTTCAACTGGAGGGCAACATGTAGAAGAATGCAGATCGATCCATGCTTATCACCCTGTACAAAGCTTAAGTCCAAGTGGATCAAGGACCTCCACATCAAACCAGACACACTCAAACTAATAGAAGAAAAACTAGGGAAGCATCTGGAACACATGGGCACTGGAAAAAATTTCCTGAACAAAACACCAATGGCTTACGCTCTAAGATCAAGAATCGACAAATGGGATCTCATAAAACTGCAAAGCTTCTGTAAGGCAAAGGACACTGTGGTTAGGACAAAACGGCAACCAACAGATTGGGAAAAGATCTTTACCAATCCTACAACAGATAGAGGCCTTATATCCAAAATATACAAAGAACTCAAGAAGTTAGACCGCAGGGAAACAAATAACCCTATTAAAAAATGGGGTTCAGAGCTCCTGGATAGGGGGCGATAAAGCTCCTGGATAAGGGAATATAGAATTCCCTAATAGGACAATAAGGTTCTATGGAGTAAGCAGAGATGATGAAAGCCTTGGTTTAGAGGTTAAAAAGTCTGTGGACTAGGATTTGTAATTTTGTTTCTTCTTTGTGTGGTGGATTTGTTTTTCTTTTGAATTGCTACCGTCCCGGACAGGAGTGCATTTGCTGGGAAGAGCCCACTAATGATGAGCTACAATATTCGTGTGTAAATAAACAAGCCAGCTCGCCCTGCTTGTAAATCAATCGTAAATAGGCTCATAGAGCATGGGAAACTCACACTCCACCCCGCTCCTGTCAGCTCTTCAGGAGCTTCTTGGTCAGCATAAGCTTAAAATCAAAAGGAAAAAAGACAAAGAACCTTGAGGAAGAAACCACTCTTAAATAAATGTTCCCCAGATAAGGTCTCCAGCTATGGAGTAAGTGTAGTGAAAGGAAATTTAATTTTATGGACCCCGTTCCAGTGGCAGTCTGTTGGTTGATAGCCAACATAAATTTTTGAAGCATAGTGTTTTATCTGTGCTTGTGCTCACAGCCCACACAGTATGGGGGAGCGAAACTAGCTGCAGAGCTACTACAGTGAACATGGAGACTTCTCAGTCTCACCCAATTTTTCTGGCTCTTCAAGAGCTGTTTGAAAGTAAAAGGCTTAGGATAGAGAGATTTCTTAGTGAATGCAAAGCCATTGCACCTTGGTTTGTTGTCTCTGGGAATCTCATGGTGGACAGCTGAGATAAGCTGGGAAAGATTTAAATTTTGCTTGGGAGCAAGGAATCTTAAAGGTGGAGTTTCGGCCGGTTGGTGGCCTTACATTAACTCCTCCACCTGCCCTCTCCGTCAACCAAAGTTGGCACCCTTTTGTAGAGGGACCCAGGATGAAAAACTTACTTTGCCGTGGACTGGTTGCCAGTCCCAGGACTCTGCCTGGGCAGTCCAGAATTTTTTCTCCTTCTCCCCTGATTTGGAAGGCGGAGTGAACTTCAGCACCATTGATCCTAGACGGTCCAATAATAATCCCTTTGATCAATGGATGCTTTGTGGCGTTAATCATAGCTGCACTGATCTTACGCCCATGGCGATGCTACTTGGAGGAAAGGGCGAAAAGGGACGGTTATCATTTTCCTGGACGGGGAATATCCACCCTTCAGCCTCTGTCTGGACAGCTACTCATATAAAATATAAACCTTACTGGAGCACGGGGTTTAACCCTGCTCCGGTTTGTGTCTGGCCGCCATTTGTGTGGATTATAAGTAATGCCACTAAAGTTTCTAATTTGAATTGTACAGACGGTTCATGTTTTTATGCCCTGTGCTGGGATGCTAGTCAATATTCCATAGCGGTAGTTACCCGCATGCCTCGCTTTATCCCGGTCCCTGTTGAGACTCCAGGGACCCTGACCTTATTTAGAGGAAAAAGAGATTTTGGCATTTCTGCTATCATTGTTGGCATTATTGCTACAACGGCAGTTGCTGCCTCGGTTACCGCCTCGGCATTGGCCTTGTCAAACTCAGTACAGACAACCCAAACTATCAATGATTTATCGGCTACCGTCTCTGTGGCTCTGGACAGACAGGCCTCGGCTAATACTCAGATACAAAGAGGCCTCATGCTTGTTAACCAACGTATAGATCTGGTCCAAGAGCAGCTAGACATCCCATGGCAACTGGCTCAGCTTGGCTGTGAACAAAAGCTCCCCGGCCTTTGTGTCACGTCTATACAGTATGAACAATTTACCAAAGCTGCCAATTTGTCTAAAACCCTTTCACAGCATTTGTTACAGAATTGGACCTCGGATTTTTCGTAGACACTCAGGGAATTGAGAGTGGCCATCATTCAAGTAAACTCTACCCAACTGGATCTGTCTTTGACAGAAGGATTGTCATCCGGGATCACCTCAGCAGTCTCTTATTTTAAGGAATGGGTGGGGGTGGGACTGTTTGGAGCAGTCCTCTGCTGCAGATTAGTGTTACTCCTCTGGTTGCTTTGCGAATTGAGATTTCAAACAAAGAGGGACAAAATTGTGATCGCCCAGGCGCTTATAGCCCTTGAACAAGGAGCGTCAGCCGATATTTGGTTAACCATGCTCAAGCAATAGGTCGCCGGCTGGACAGCTCTTGCACTCCTAGAACCTCAGTTCATTGCACAGGATTAGAGTGTCCGGCTTGAGCAGCCCATGAGGGATGACGAGCTTAGCATCGCACAGGGAAGTTCTACCAAACACGCTCCCTGGAAGGCATGTCATATTACATGAGGGTATCTGCCCCAGTTTTCCCTCCCTCGAAAAATGGCAGTGCGATGGGTCAGGAGTGCCCTGGGTCTCAACAACAGCTTAAGGGTATCTCTCTTGTACAGGTTCGCCAACTTTGTGTGAGGATATGACCTCTGCCTTCACCCTCCTATTTATGGATGTCCTATTTGCTTAAAAACAGATAAGGGGGAGATGTGGAGGGCCGTCTTCACATTCTCCATTGTAAGATGGCGCCGATATCCGGCAGGATGCAACTAATAAAAGGGCAATACGCAAGCGCCTGGTAAATTCCTCACTCAGGGGGACACGTATGCTGTGGTACGTCATCTGGCACATTTGGCAGCGACCAGCCAGAGAGTGACACGTCCTAGGCGAGGATAGTTTCCTATATAAGGGATGGTCTTTCCCTCACTCGGGGTCTCCGTATTGTAAGCTTGTGCTCTCGCTCTCAAGATGCATTAAAGCTGTTTCTGCAGAAGGATCCTTTGTGTCCTGCATCATTCTTGCTGGCGAGACGTAGTGTGGGACAGTACAAAGAAAAGGAAGATCTTTTTTTGTGTATACTGAGAACCTTTCGTCAGCCTACAGGAGTACTATGGCAACAAGGACCACTTCTGTGAATTTATCCCCATATTTCTCCAAATAACACCCTTGAATATTACCCTTCTGCTGTTGCACAGCTTGCTATGTTAGGTGTTAAATCTTGCATTCAGTATTTTGGTATTGTACCCAAGAAAATTATTATACCTTATACTATAGTTCAGATGGAAACATTGTGTGCCTTGATAGATGATTGGGCTATATTACGCTGTAGTTTTGATAGAGAGTTTCACAATCATTATCCTAAGGATCCTTTGCTACATTTTTTTACTGAACATCCAGTGATTTTTCCTAAGGTCACTGCCTCAGAGCCTTTGTCTGGAGTATTAGATATTTATATAGATGGCTCCAAAACAGGTGTAGGTGCCTATATGGTTGATTCTCAAGAACCAGTGTTAATTCAACACAGTCCAGGCACTCCCCAAATTACAGAATTTAAAATTGTATTGGAAGTTTTTAAAAGATTTCATGATTCTTTTAATTTAATTTCTGATTCTGCTTATATAGTTAACGCTGTGCGCTCACTTGAAATCACAGGGCCAATTAGGTCGACTAGTACTATAAGTGGAAGGATGTCTTAACTGGTGAATGGTGTTGCCCAGATCCCGTAATTTTGAGATCTAGGGGAGCTGTTTGTGTTTTTCCACAGAATCAAGACAATCCAATCTGGGTGCCTGAATGTTTGACTCACAAACTGCCTCCTGCTATTCCTATAGATGAGACTACGAACCCTACTATTACTACTGGGAATAGTAATCAAGGTTGATTCACTCACTCTGTGGGCTATTGCCAGATCCTGGCCAGTACTTATGCCAGTTCATAGCAATTCTACTGTTTTGCCAACCTTTTCCTCCACATCCTGTTTGCGTGATGTTCCTTGTATAGTGCCAAACGGAGAATTGCCCCAATGGTATACTGCCACTAATCTTTCTTTATTACATACATTATGTTTCACTCTTATAAATTCCTCCCAGCCATTTATATGGCTGCAAAGGACAACATTGGCTAATTGGTTAGATCCTGTTACCAATAGTGCTATGGGCACTGGCACCATCCTGGCTGCTTTGAGTCAAATTACCCAAGGAGCCTCTTCAGGCAGTGGAGACACATCAATCAATAATTCTGCTGAGTTTGAACATTACAACTTTGATTAGGATGCATAATTGTAGTTTTCCATCACCCCTGGGGCAAGGCATTCACACACTGGATAACTCTACCTGTCATATAGTCCTACTTACTTGCCCCCCCATATCAAGTCTTTCCACCTAATTTTACCCCATGTCACAGTCCATTCCATAGAGCAAAACAATTCCCACCAGGATTTGAATTTTACCCTCCTCTTGGCAATGTACAGTATGATCGGGAGAAAAATAAGACTGGCAAGCGTAATTTTTGGCCTTGGTATCAATGGGTATTATCAAATGAGCAGGGAGCATACACATCCCTAATTCCTTTTGCTCGATTATTAGGTGAAGAATTTACAGTGTATATTTCAGCCACTAGAAAAAAAAAAAAACCAAAACAAAAATAAAACAAAACCAGTTTAGTAAATGTAAAGATTAATGGCCTTTTAGCAAATGATACTGCCGTTGGTGCTTCAGTATGTGTTAGACCACCTTTTTTTTTTTTTTTTTTTTGATAAGCACTAATGTAAGCGATAATGCTTTAAATTGTAATAACTCTGATGTAGTCTGCTATTTACCTGAATGCTGGAATGGCACACATGATACTGCTGTAATGGTCAAGATTCCCTCTTTTGTGCCTATCCCTGTGGAAGCAAATCCAGATAATTTTCCCATACTTCATTTACTAAGAACCAAAAGGGATTTTGGTATTACAGCAGCTATAATTTCAGCCATTGTACTATCAGCCGCTGCAGCAACAACAGCCTCGATTGCTATGACTAATCAAGTACAGATGGCTGAGACTATCAATCAGATTGTGGAAAGAACCACAGTGGCATTAGAGATACAAGAAGAATTTAATGCCCACTTGGCATCTGGCTTTCTATTAGCTAACCAACAAATGGATTTAATTCAAGAACAAGTTGAGGCATTATATCATATGACACAGCTGTCCTGTGTTTCCTCCATTAGAGGCTAATGTATTACTCCTCTGCAAACTAACTTTTCTCAGTATTCTCAACAGAGCAAAGAAATCTCGAATTATCTGAAAGGAAACTGATCCATGAAAGTGGAGCAATTATCGAGACAATTGCTGATACAGATTGCTGTCCTTAACAACACTAGAATGGAACCCATCACGTTTGGAGATTTCACCTCATGGATTACCAGTGTTTTCTACTTTTTTAAAAAATGGCATGTTTGCCGGGGGGGGGGGGGATTGCCTTTCGGATGCGGAGTATGTCTATGGCTTTTCTGCTGTTTACAACGAGAGCATGCCAGACACAAAGCGATTGTTTACCAGGGTATGGTTGCCATTAATAGTGGTGCTTCTCCCAACATATGGCTGGAATCTTTGAAAAATTAAGAGTTCGCCATAGATGGTATTTTGTCACTATCATGTGAAGCCAGTGTATCCAGAGACGGGCAACTTTCCTCGGGCTTGGACCACCTAAGACAGTGGCCCGGTGGCGATAGGGTTACGTAAGGCCGGGTAAGGCCGGGTCTTAAGGCAGTAGCAATGATCCGGTGGTCATAGGTGATAAACACCTGCAATGCGCATGTGGTGGCATTTCTCTGGCAGCTATCAGACTGGAGTGATATTCATGCTAATAAGGTATTTCATACTCCACCAATCCCCAAAGGACAAGTTTACAGCCACAGTCTGTTTTGTATATAAGGCGAGTGACTTTGTTCCCCGGGTTCCACCGTATCAACAATGAGATGTTCCTGCAATAAAGGCTGTTGAGAAGAAACCAATGGTGTTGCGTCTTCCTTGCTGGTCGAGGTGGGAGCTACACTGAAGTTGTTTATCAGCTTTAGTACTTCTCTGGTGGAACTTTTGGGATCACTTAAATATACTATCTTAGCATCTGCAAATAGTGATATTTTGACTTCTTCTTTTCCGATCTGTATCCCCTTGACCTCCTTTTGTTGTCTGATTGCTCTGGCTAGAACTTCAAGAACTATATTGAGTAAGTAGGGAGAGAGTGGGCAGCCTTGTCTAGTCCCTGATTTTAGTGGGATTGCTTCAAGTTTCTCTCCATTTAGTTTAATGTTAGCAACTGGTTTGCTGTATATGGTTTTTACTATGTTTAGGTATGGGCCTTGAATTCCTATTCTTTCCAGGACTTTTATCATGAAGGGGTGTTGAATTTTGTCAAATGCTTTCTCAGCATCTAATGAAATGATCATGTGGTTCTGTTCTTTCAGTTTGTTTATATAATGGATCACGTTGATGGTTTTCCTTATATTAAACCATCCCTGCATGCCTGGGATGAAGCCTACTCGATCATGGTGGATGATTGCTTTGATGTGCTCTTGGATTGGGTTTGCCAGAATTTTATTGAATATTTTTGCATCGATATTCATAAGGGAAATTGGTCTGAAATTCTCTTTCTTTGTTGGGTCTTTGTGAGGTTTAGGTATAAGAGTAACTGAGGCTTCATAGAAGGAAATCGGTAGTGCTCCATCTGTTTCAATTTTGTGGAATAGTTTGGATAGTATTGGTATGAGGTGTTCTATGAAGGTCTGGTAGAATTCTGCACTAAACCCGTCTGGACCTGTGCTCTTTTTGGTTGGGAGACCTTTAATGACTGCTTCTATTTCCTTAGGAGTTATGGGGTTGTTTAAATGGTTTATCTGTTCCTGATTTAACTTCGGTACCTGCTATCTGTCTAGGAAATTGTCCATTTCCTGCAGGTTTTCAAGTTTTGTTGAATATAGGCTTTTTTAGTAAGATCTGATGATTTTTTGAATTTCCTCTGATTCTGTAGTTATATCTCCCTTTTCATTTCTGACTTTGTTAATTTGGACACACTCTCTGTGTCCTCTCGTTAGTCGGGCTAAGGGTTTATCTATTTTGTTGATTTTCTCAAAGAACCATCTTTTGGTTCTGTTGATTCTTTCTATGGTCCTTTTTGTTTCTACTTGGTTGATTTCAGCTATGAGTTTGATTTTATCCTGTCTTCTACTCCTCCTGGGTGTATTTGCTTCTTTTTGTTCTAGAGATTTTAGGTGTGCTGTCAAGCTGCTGACATATCCTATTTCCTGTTTCTTTCTGCAGGCACTCAGAGCTATGAGTTTTCCTCTTAGCACAGCTTTCATTGTGTCCCATAAGTTTAGGTATGTTGTACCTTCATTTTCATTAAATTCTAAAAAGTCATTATTTCTTCCTTTATTTCTTCCTTGACCAGATTATCATTGAGTAGAGCACTGTTCAACTTCACGTATATGTGTCCGTTCTTCCCTTATTGTTATTGAAGACCAGCTTTAGGCCTTGGTAGTCTGATAGCACGAATGGGATTATTTCTATCTTTTTGTACTTGTTGAGGCCTGTTTTTTGACCAATTATATGGTCAGTTTTGGAGAATGTACCATGAGGAGCTGAGAAGAATATATATCCATTTGCTTTAGGATAGAATGTTGTATAAATACCTGTTAAGTCCATTTGGTTCATGACTTCTCTTAGTCTGTCTCCGTCTCTGTTTAATTTCTGTTTCCATGACCTGTCCATTGATGACAGAGGGGTGTTGAAATCTCCTACTATTATTGAGGTACAATGTGTGTTTGAGCTTTAGAAAGGTTTCTTTTACGTATGTAGGTGCCCTTGTATTTGGGGCATAGATATTTAGGATTGAGAGTTCATCTTGGTGGATTTTTCCTTTGAAGAATATGAAGTGTCCTCCCTTATCTTTTTTGATGAATTTTAGTTGAAAATTGATTTTATCTGATATTAGAATGGCTACTCCAGCTTGCTTCTTCTGACCATTTGCTTGGAAAGTTGTTTTCCAGCATTTCACTCTGAGGTAGTGTCAGTCTTTGTCTCTGAGGTGTGCTTCCTGTAGGCAGCAGAATGCAGGGTCCTCGTTGCATATCCAGTTTGTTAATCTATGTCTTTTTATTGGTGAGTTGAGGCCATTGATGTTGAGAGATATTAAGGTATAGTGATTATTGCTTCCTGTTATATTCATATTTGGATGTGAGGTTATGTTCATGTGCTTTTCTTCTCTTTGTTTTGTTGCCAAGACGATTAGTTTCTTATTCCTTCTAGGGTATAGCTTGCCTCCTTATGTTGGGCTTTACCATTTATTACCCTTTGTAGTGCTGGATTTGTAGAAAGATATTGTGTAAATTTGGTTTTGTCATGGAATATCTTGGTTTCTCCATCTGTGTTAATTGAGAGTTTTGCAGGATACAGTAACCTTGGCTGGCATTTGTGTTCTCTTCGGGTCTGTATGACATCTGTTCAGGATCTTCTGGCTTTCATAGTCTCTGGCGAAAAGTCTGGTGTGATTCTGATAGGTCTGCCTTTATATGTTACTTGACCAGTTTCCCTTACTGCTTTTAATATTCTTTCCTTATTCTGTGCGTTTGGTGTTTTGACTATTATGTGACACCTCTTCTCTGGTTCAATCTATTTGGAGTTCTGTAGGCCTCTTGAATGCCTATGGGTATCTCTGTTTTTAGGTTAGGGAAGTTTTCGTCTATGATTTTGTTGAAGATATTTACTGGTCCTTTGATCTGGGCGTCTGCACTCTCTTCTATACCTATTATCCTTAGGTTTGATCTTCACATTGAGTCCTGGATTTCCTGTATGTTTTGGAACAGTAGCTTTTTTCACTTTACATTATCTTTGACAGTTGAGTCGATGATTTCTATGGAATCTTCTACTCCCGAGATTCTCTCTTCCATCTCTTGTATTCTGTTGGTGAAGCTCGTATCTACAGCAACTTGTCTCTTCTTTTCGTTTTCTATATCCAGGGTTGTTTCCATGTGTTCTTTCTTGATTGCTTCTATTTCCATTTTTAATTCCATCAACTGTTTTATTGTGTTTCCCTGGAATTCTTTCAAGTTTTTTTGTGGCTCCTCTCTATGGGCTTCTGCTTGTTTATTTATGTTTTCCTGGAATTCTTTCAGGGATTTTTGCGATTCCTCTCTGTAGGCTTCTACTTGTTTTTTAATGTTTTCCTGTGTTTCTCTAAGGGAGTTCTTCATGTCTTTCTTTAAGTCCTCCAGCATCATGATAAAATATGATTTTGAAACTAGATCTTGCTTTTCTGGTGTGTTTGGATATTCCGTGTTTGCTTTGGAGGGAGAATTGTGCTCCGATGATGCCATGTAGTCTTGGTTTCTGTTGCTTGGGTTCCTGTGCTTGCCTCTCGCCATCAGGTTATCTCTAGAGTTACTTTGTTCTGCTATTTCTGACAGTGGCTAGACTGTCCTATAAGCCTGTGTGTCAGGAGTGCTGTAGATCTCTTTTCCTATTTTCTTTCAGGCAGTTATGGGGACAGAGTGTTCTGCTTTTGGGCGTGTAGTTTTTCCTATCTACAGGCCTTCAGCTGTTCCGTGGGCCTGTGTCTGGTGTTCACCAGGCAGGTCACTTGGAGCAGGAAATTTAGTCTTACCTGTGGTCCCGAGACTGAAGTTTTCTCGTGGGCTGCTGCCTACGAGTTCTCAGCGCCGGCAGCAACCAGGAAGATCTGCGCCTCTGTTTCCAGGAGCCTCCGTGCGCCAGGGTTCCAGATGGTGTCTGGTGTTTTCCTCTGGCATCAGAGATGTGTGCAGAGTGCAGTCTCTTCTGGTTTCCCAGGCGTGACTGCCTCTCTGTAGGTTTAGCTCTCCTTCCCAAGGGATCTGGGTGCAGAGAACTGTTTATCCGGTCTGTCCCTTCAGGTTTTGGTGGTGTCTCTGGCGCAGGGGTCCTGCCGCTCCTGGGCCCTCCCCAATGGGAACCCAGAGGCCGTATAAAGTTTCCTCTTGGGCCAGGGATGTGGTCAGGGGTGGGCAGTGTTTGTGGTCTCTTCCGCTCTGCAGCTCAGGAGTGCGCACCTGACCAGGCGGTGAGGTCTCTCTCCCATGGGGCCTGGGAGCAGAGAGCTGCTGCGGGCAGGGAACCGCCGGCCTGGGACTCCTGGTAAACACAGGAAGTGCCCGGTCCTAGAGGAATTTTGCCTCTGTGTGTCCTGAGTTCACCAGGCAAGTCTCTTGCACAAGAAAGTTGGTCTTACCTGTGGTCCCGAGGCTCAAGTTTGCTTGTGGGGTGCTGCCTACGAGCTCTCAGCAGCGGCAGCAACCTGGAAGATCTGCGCCACCGTTTCCAGGAGCCTCCATGCACCAGGGTTCCAGATGGCGTTTGGTGTTTTCCTCTGGCATCAGAGATCCCTTCCTTATCTTTTTTGTTGACTTTTAGTTGAAAATTGATTTTATCTGATATTAGAATGGCTACTCCAGCTTGCTTCTTCTGACCATTTGCTTGGAAAGTTGTTTTCCAACCTTTGACTCTGAGGTAGTGTCTGTCTTTGTCTCTGAGGTGTGTTTCCTTTAGGCAGCAGAATGCAGGGTCCTCATTACATATCCATTTTGTTAATCTATGACTTTTATTGGGGAGTTGAGACCATTGATGTTGAGAGATATTAAGGAATAGTGATTATTGCTTCCTGTTATATTCATATTTGGATGTGAGGTTATGTTTATGTGCTTTTCTTCTCTTTGTTTTGTTGCCAAGACGATTACTTTCTTGCTTTTTCTAGGGTATAGCTTGCCTCCGTATGTTGGGCTTTACCATTTATTATCCTTTGTAGCATTGGATTTGTAGAAAGATATTGTGTAAATTTGGTTTTGTCATGGAATATCTTGGTTTCTCCATCTGTGTTAATTGAGTGTTTTGCAGGATGCAGTAACCTGGGCTGGCATTTGTGTTCTCTTCGGGTCTGTATGACATCTGTCCAGGATCTTCTGGCTTTCATAGTCTCTGGCAAAAAGTCTGGTTTGATTCTGATAGGTCTGCCTTTATATGTTACTTGACCTTTTTCCCTTACTGCTTTTAATATTCTTTCTTTATTCTGTGCATTTGGTGTTTTGACTATTATGTGACAGGAGGAATTTCTTTTCTGGTCCAATCTATTTGGAGTTCTGTAGGCCTCTTGTATGCTTATGGGTATCTCTTTCTTTAGGTTAGGGAAGATTTCTTCTATGATTTTGTTGAAGATATTTACTGGTCCTTTGAGCTGGAAGTCTTTACTCTCTTCTATACCTATTATCCTTAGGTTTGATCTTCTCATTGTGTCCTGGATTTCCAGTATGTTTTGAACCAGTAGCTTTTCTGCTTTACATTATCTTTGACAGTTGAGTCGATGATTTCTATGGAATCTTTTGCTCCTGAGATTCTCGCTTCTATCTCTTGTATTCTGTTGGTGATGCTTGTATCTATGGCTCCTTGTCTCTTCCTTTGGTTTTCTATATCCAGAGTTGTTTCCACATGTTCTTTCTTGATTGCTTCTATTTCCATTTTTAATTCCTTCAACTGTTTGATTGTGTTGTCGTGGAATTCTTTCAGGGATTTTTTTGATTCCTCTCTGTAGGCTTCTACTTGTTTATTTATGCTTTCCTGCATTTCTCTGAGGGAGTTCTTCATGTCTTTCTTTAAGTCCTCCAGCATCATGATGAAATATGATTTTGAAACTAGATCTAGCTTCTCTGGTGTGTTTGTATATTCCGTGTTTGTTTTGATGGGAGAATTGGGCTTCAATGATGGCATGTAGTCTTGGTTTCTGTTGCTTGGCTTCCTGTGCTTGCCTCTCGCCATCAGATTATCTCTGGTGTTACTTTGTTCTGCTATTTCTGACAGGGGCTAGACTGTCCTATAAGCCTGTGTGTCAGGAGTTCTATAGACCTGTTTTCCTGTTTTCTTTCAGCCAGTTATGGGAACAGAGTTTTCTGCTTTCGGGCATGTAGTTTTTCCTATCTACAGGTCTTCAGCTGTTCCTGTGGGCCTGTGATTTGAGTTCACCAGGCAGGTTGCTTGGAGCAGAAAAGTTGGTCTTATCTGTGGTCCTGAGGCTCAAGTTTGCTCGTGCAGTGTTGCTTATGAGCTCTCGGTGGGGCCAGCAACTAGTAGGATCTGTGCTGCTCTTTCCGGGAGCCCCTGTGCACCAGAGTCCCAGATGGCGGTTGGTGTTTTCCTTTGGAGTCAGAGATGTGGGCAGAGTGCAGTCTCTTCTGGTTTCCCAGGTGTGTCTGCCTCTCTGAAGTTTTAGCTTTCCCTCCCACGGGATTTGGGTGCTGAGAACTCTTTATCTGGTTGGTCCCTTCAGGTTCTGGCCGTGTCTTAGACCATGTCTCCCCTTTCATTTCTGATTTGGATACTCTTTCTGTGCCCTATGGTTAGTCTTGCTAAGGGTTTATTTCTCTTGTTGATTTTCTCAAAGAGCCAGCTCCTGGTTTTCTCAATTCATTGTATAGTTCTCTTTCTTTCTACTTGTTTGATTTCAGCCCCAAGTATGATTACTTCCTAACAGCTACTCCTTTTGGGTGTATTTGCTTCTTTTTTTCTTAAGAAAGTGGACATTTCTTTATTTCCATTTCAAATGTTATTCCCTTTGCTGGTTTCCTTCCCATAAGCCCCCTATCTCCTCTTCTTCCCCTTCTATAATAAAAGTGTTCCCCTTCCAATCCTAGAGCATTTAAGTGTAATATTAAGCTGCTAGTGTATCCTCTCAGCAGTTTCATTTTGGAATCACTTAGAGTCACGTAATTTCCTCTTACCACTGCTTTCTTTTGGTCCCATAAGTTGGGGTATGTTGTGCTTGATCACTCAGCATCAATGGACTCAATTCCCCAGTTAAAAGATCTACAAACTGGATACACAATGAGGAACCTTCATTCTGTTGCCTACAAGAAACATATCTCGGAGACAAAGAGTGAAAGGTTGGAAAACAACTTTCCAAGCAAATGGTCTGAAGAAGCAAACTGGAGTAGCCATTCTAATATCAAATAAAATTGATTACAAGGGCACCTACATACATAAAAGGAACCTTATTAAAGCACAAAGCACACAATGCACCTCACAAAATAATAGGAGGAGATTTCAACACCCCACACTCATCAATAGACAGATCATGGAAACAGAAAATAGAGACATAGACAGACTAAGAGAAGTCATGAATAAAATGAACTTTACATACATTTATAATACAATCTACCCTAAAACAAAGGGATATACCTTCTTCTCACCACCTCATGATACTTTCTCCAAAATTGACAATAAATCGGCCATAAAACAGGCCTCAACAGATACAGAAAGATAGAAATAATTCCATGTATCCTATCAGACACCACGAGCTAAAGCTAGTTTTCAATCACAATAAGGGAAGAAGGTCACATATATATGGAAGTTGAACAGTGCTCTACTCAGTGATAGCATAGTCAAGGAAGAAATAAAGAAAGAGATTAAAGACTTCTGAGAATTTAATGGAAATGATGGTACAACCTACTCAAACTTATGGGACACAATGAAAGCTGTGCTAAGAGGCATACTCATAGCTCTGAGTGCCTGCAGAAAGAAACAGGAGGGAGCATATATCAGCAACTTGACAGCACACTTAAAGTTCTAGAACAAAAAGAAGCAAATACACCCAGGATGAGTAGAATGTAGGAATTAATCAAACTCAGAGCTGAAATTAACAAGTAGAAACAAAAAGGACTATACAAATACTCAACAGAACCACATTCTGGTTCTTTGAGAAAATCAACAAGAGTCTAACCAGAGGACACAGAGTGTGTGTACAAACTAACAAAATCAGAAAGGAGAAGGCAGACATAACGAAAGTATCAGAGGAAATTCAAAAATTCATCAGATCCTACTACAAAAGTCTATTTTCAACAAAACTGGAAAATCTGGAGGAAATGGACAATTTCCTAGACAGACACCAGGTACCAAAGTTAAAGCAAGAACAGATAAACCCTTTAAACAACACCATAACTCTTAAAGAAATAAAAGCAGTCATTAAAGGCTCCCAACCTAAAACAGCCCAGGTCCAAATTGGTTCGGTACAGAATTCTATCAGACCTTCATAGAAGACCTCACACCAATAATATGCAAATTATTCCACAAAATTTAAACTGATAGAGTGCTAACGAATTCATTCTATGAAGTCAAAATTACTCTTATGCCAAAACCACACAAAGACCAAACAAAGAAAGAGAACTTCAGACAAATTTCCTTTAGGAATATAGACGTAAAAATCCTCAAAAAAATCTGGCAAACTGAATCCAAGAGCATATCCAAACAATCATCCATCATGATCAAGTAGGTTTCATCCCAGGCATGCTGGGATGGTTTAATATAAGGAAAACTATCAAGGTTAACCACTATATAAACAAACTGAAAGAACAAAACCACATGATCATTTCATTAGATGCTGAGAAAGCATTTGATAAAATTCAACACCCCTTCATGATAAAAGTCCTGGAAAGAATAGGAATTCAAGGCCCATACTATGACATAGTAAAAGCCATATACAGCAAACCAGTTGCTAACATTAAACTAAATGGAGATAAATTGAAGCAATCCCACTAAAATCAGGGACTAGACAAGGCTGCCCACTCTCTCCCTACGTAGAATATACTTCTTCAAGTTCTAACCAGAGCAATCAGACAACAAAAGGAGAACAACGGGATATAGATTGGAAAAAAGAAGTCAAAATATCACTATTTGCAGATGATATGATAGTATATTTAAGTGATCTCAAAAGGTCCACAACAGAACTACTAAAACTGATAAAAACCTTCAGCAAAGTGGCTGGGTATAAAATTAACTAAAATAAAACAGTAGCCTTTCTCTACACAAAAGAGAAACAAGCCGAGAAAGACATTAGTGAAACAACATTCTTCATAATAGTCACAAATAATATAAAGTACCTCGGTGTGACTTTAACCAAGCAAGTGAAAGATCTGTATGATAAGAACTTCAAGCCTCTGGAAAAAAAAATTGAAGAATTTGAAGAAGACCTCAGAAGATGGAAAGATCTCCCATGCTCATGGATTGGCAGGATTAATATATTTAAAAAATGGAGGAGAGCTCGTGGGCAGCACCCCGCGAGCGAACTTGAGCCTCGGGACCACAGGTAAGACCAAAATTTCTGCTGCAAGAAAGCTGCCTGGTGAGCTTGGGACACACGGAAGCAGAATTTCTCTAGGACCGGGCACGTTCTGTGTTTACCGGAAGTCCCACACCCACGCATCCCGGCCCACAGCAGCTCTCTGCTCCCAGACCCGGTGAGAGAGAGACCCAACCGCCTGATCAGGTGGGCACTCCTGAGGCTGCAGAGCGGAAGAGACCACCAACACTGCCCACCCCTGCCCACATCCCTGGCCCAAGAGGAAACTGTATACGGCCTCTGGGTTCCTGCAGAGGAGGGCCCAGCAGCAGGAGGACCGCTGAGCCTGAGACACCGCCATAATCTGAAGTAACAGACCTCTGCACCCAAATACCGTGGGAGGGAGAACTAAACCTTCAGAGAGGCAGACACGCCTGGGAAACCAGAAGAGACTGCACTCTGCCCACATCTCTGACACTGAGGAAAACACCAAATGCCATCTGGAACCCTGGTGCATGGAAGCTCCTGGAAAGGGCAGCGCAGATCTTTCTGGATGCTGCCGCTGGGGAGAGCTCATAAGCAACACCCCACGAGCAAACGAGCCTCGGGACCACAGGTAAGGCCAACTTTTCTGCTGCAAGTGACCTGCCTGGTGAACTCAAGACACAGGCCCACAGGAACAGCTGAAGACATGTAGAGAGGAAAAACTACACACCCGGAAACAGAACACTCTGCCCCCATAACTGGCTGAAAGAAAACAGGAAAACAGGTTTACAGCACTCCTGACACACAGGCTTATAGGACAGTCTAGCCACTGTCAGAAATAGCAGAACAAAGTAACACTAGAGATAATCTGATGGCCAGAGGCAAGCGCAGGAACCCAAGCAACAGAAACCAAGACTACATGGCATCATTGAAGCCCAATTCTCCTACCAAAACAAACATGGAATATCCACACACACCAGAAAAGCAAGATCTAGTTTCAAAATCATATTTGATCATGACGTTGGAGGATTTCAAGAAAGACGTGAAGAACTCCCTTAGAGAAACACAAGCCTACAGAGAGGAATCACAAAAATCCCTGAAAGAATTCCAGGAAAACACAATCAAACAGTTGAAGGAATTAAAAATGGAAATAGAAGCAATCAAGAAAGAACACGTGGAAACAACCCTGGATATAGAAAACCAAAAAAAAAAAAGAGACAAGAAGCTGTAGATACGAGCTTCACCAACAGAATACAAGAGATGGAAGAGAGAATCTCAGGAGCAGAAGATTCCATAGAAATCATTGACTCAACTGTCAAAGATAATGTAAAGCAGAAAAAGCTACTGGTCCAAAACATACAGGAAATCCAGGACTCAATGTGAAGATCAAACCTAAGGATAATAG
The DNA here is from genome assembly GCF_021556685.1 of Rattus norvegicus. Classification (NCBI taxonomy): domain Eukaryota; kingdom Metazoa; phylum Chordata; class Mammalia; order Rodentia; family Muridae; genus Rattus; species Rattus norvegicus. The sequence goes on along the minus strand of NC_141540.1, from coordinate 8,580,681 downwards.
GTATAGAAGAGAGTGAAGACTCCCAGCTCAAAGGAGCAGTAAATATCTTCAACAAAATCATAGAAGAAAACTTCCCTAACCTAGAAAAAGAGATACCCATAGGAAAACAAGAAGCCTACAGAACTCCAAATAGATTGGACCAGAAAAGAAACACCTCCCGTCACATAATAGTCAAAACACCAAATGCACAAAATAAAAAAAGAATATTAAAATCAGTAAGGGAAACTGGTCAAGTAACATATAAAGGCAGACCTATCAGAATCACACCAGACTTTTCGCCAGAAACTATGAAGGTCAGAAGATCCTGGACTGAAGTCATACAGAGCAGAAGAGAACACAAATGCCAGCCAAGGTTACTGTATCCTGCAAATCTCTCAATTAACATAGATGGAGAAACCAAGATATTCCATGACAAAACCTGTCCCATGCTATGTCTTGCCAGCAAGAACGACGAAGGACACGAAGGATCCTTCAGCAGAAAAAGCTTTAATGCATTGAGAGCGAGAGCACAAGCTTACAATACGGAAACCCTGAGTGAGGGAAAGACCATCCCTTATATAGGAAACTATCCTCGCCTAGGACGTGTCACTCTCTGGCTGGTCGCTGCCAAACGTGCCAGATGACCTAACACAGCCTACATGTCCCCCTGAGTGAGGAATTTACCATGTGCTTGCGTATTACCCTTTTATTAGGTGCATCCTGCCGGATATCGGCGCCATCTTACAATGGAAAATGTGGGGGCGGCCCTCCACAAAAACCAAATTTACACAATATCTTTCTACAAATCCAGCACTACAAAGGATGAGAAATGGTAAAGCCCAACATAAGGAGGCAAGCTATACCCTAGAAAAAGCAAGAAACTAATCGTCTTGGCAACAAAACAAATAAAATCAATTTTCAACTAAAAGTCATCAAAAAAGATAAGGAAGGACACTTCATATTCATCAAAGGAAAAATCCACCAAGATGAACTCTCAATGCTAAATATCTATGCCCCAAATCCAAGGGCACATACATATGTAAAAGAAACCTTACTAAAGCTCAAAACACACATTGTACCTCACACAATAATAGTAGGAGATTTCAACACCCCACACTTATCAATGGACAGATCATGGAAACAGAAATTAAACAGAGACTTAGACAAACTAAGAGAAGTCATGAACCAAATAGACTTAACAGATATTTATAGAACATTCTAACCTAAAGGAAAAGGATATACATTCTTCTCAGCTCCTCATGGTACTTTCTCCACATTTGACCATATAATTGGTCAAAAAATGGGCCTCAACAGGTACAGAAAGATTAAAATAATCCCATGCGTGCTATCAGAACACCACGGCCTAAAGCTGGTCTTCAATAACAGTAAGGGAAGAATGCCCACATATACATGGAAATTGAACAATGCTCTACTCATCGATAACCTAGTCAAGGAAGAAATAAAGAAAGATTTAAAGACTTTTTAGAATTTAATGAAAATGAAGGTACAACATACCCAAACTTATGGGACACAATGAAAGCTGTGCTAAGAGGAAAACTCATAGCTCTGAGTACCTGCAGAAAGAAACAGGAAAGAGCATATGTCACCAGCTTGACAGCACACCTAAAAGCTCTAGAACAAAAAGAAGCAAATACACCCAGGAGGAGTAGAAGGCAGGAAATAATCAAACACAGAGCTGAAATCAACCAAGTAGAAACAAAAAGGACCATAGAAAGAATCAACAGAACCAAAAGTTGGTTCTTTGAGAAAATCAACAAGATAGATAAACCCTTAGCCAGACTAACGAGAGGACCCAGAGAGCATGTCCAAATTAACAAAATCAGAAATGAAAAGGGAGACATAACTACAGATTCAGAGGAAATTCAAAAAAATCATCAGGTCTTACTAAAAAAGCCTACATTCAACAAAACTTGAAAATCTGCAGGAAATGGACAATTTCCTAGACAGAAAACCAGGTACCAAAGTTAAATCAGGAACAGATAAACCAGTTAAACAACCCCATAACTTCTAAGGAAATAGAAGCAGTCATTAAAGGTCTCCCAATCAAAAAGAGCCCAGGTCCAGACAGGTTTAGTGCAGAATTCTATCAGACCTTCATAGAAGACTTCATACCAATATTGTCCAAACTATTCCACAAAATTGAAACAGATGGAGCACTACCGAATTCCTTCTATGAAGCCACAATTACTCTTATACCTAAACCACACAAAGACCCAACAAAGAAAGAGAACTTCAGACCAATTTCCCTTATGAATACCGATGCAAAAATACACAATAAAATTCTGGCAAACCGAATCCAAGAGCACATCAAAACCATCATCCACCATGATCGAGTAGGCTTCATCACAGGCATGCAGGGATGGTTTAATATACAGAAAACCATCAACGTGATCCATTATATAAACAAACTGAAAGAACAAAACCACATGATCATTTTATTAGATGCTGAGAAAGCATTTGACAAAATTCAACACCCCTTCATGATAAAAGGCCTGGAAAGAATAGGAATTCAAGGCCCATACCTAAAAATAGTAAAAGCCATATACAGCAAACCAGTTGCTAACATTAAACTAAATGGAGAGAAAAATTGAAGCAATCCCACTAAAATCAGGGACTAGACAAGGCTGCCCACTCTCTCCCTACTTATTCAATATAGTTCTTGAAGTTCTAGCAAGAGCAATCAGACAACAAAAGGACGTCAAGGGAATACAGATCGGAAAAGAAGAAGTCAAAATATCACTTTTTGCAGATGATATGATAGTATATTTAAGTGATCCCAAAAGTTCCACCAGAGAACTACTAATGCTGATAGACAACTTCAGCAAAGTGGCTGGGTATAAAATTAACTCAAATAAATCAGTAGCCTTCCTCTACACAAAAGAGAAACAAGCCGAGAAAGAAATTAGGGAAACAACACCCTTCATAATAGACCCAAATAATATAAAGTACCTCGGTGTGACTTTAACCAAGCAAGTAAAAGATCTGTACAATAAGAACTTCAAGACTCTGAAGAAAGAAATTGAAGAAGTCCTCAGAAGATGGAAAGATCTGCCATGCTCATGGATTGGCAGGATTAATATAGTAAAAATGGCCATTTTACCAAAAGTGATCTACAGATTCAATGCAATCCCCATCAAAATACCAATCCAATTCTTCAAAGAGTTAGACAGAACAAATTGCAAATTCATCTGGATACCTAAAACTATCCTCAACAATAAAAGGACTTCAGGGGGAATCACTATCCCTGAACTCAAGCAGTATTATAGAGCAATAGTGATAAAAATTGCATGGTATTGATACAGAGACAGACAGACCAATGGAATAGAATTGAAGATTCAGAAGTGAACCCACACACCTATGGTCACTTGATTTTTTACAAAGGAGCCAAAAAGGAGCAGGCATAGTTTTCAAGATATAGGGAAGGGTAATGTTCGAGAATGGTGCTGAAGTTTCTAAGCGAATTTTCTTCTTACCAAGTGCTACTCATTTGTCACCGACGTAGTTTTCAAGATACAGATTAAAGAAACGTTTGGCGAAAGGAATCGTAATTTCTTGACGTATTAACTTGGTTCGAAGTGGGACTCAGCTGTAGCAGGCGTAGTTTTCAAGATAGAGTCAGGTCAAGTTTTCGCGAATGGAATTGCAGTTTCTAAGTGAATTCTCTTTGTTCCTAGTGGGACTCAGCAGGCATAGTTTTCAAGATATAGGGAGGGGTAATGTGCGCAAATGAAGCTGAAATTTCTAAGGGAATTTTCTTCTTACCAAGTGCTACTCAATTGTTGCCAATGTAGTTTTAAAGATACAGATTAAATAAGCATTTGGCGAATGGAATCGCTGTTTCTTAGCAAATTTACTTCGTTCCCATTGGGACTCAGGTGGAGCAGGCGTAGTTTTCAAGACTGAGGCAGGAGTAGTTTTCCATAATGGAGCTGAAGTGCTTAAGCAAATTCTGTTCATTCCAAGTGGGTCTCATTTGTAGCATGCACAGTTTTCAAGAAATACACAAAAGAAGTGTTTGGTGAATGGAATCGCAGTTTCTTGACGAATTAACTTGGATCGATGTAGCACTCAGTTGTAGCAGGTGTAGTTTTCAAAATAGAGTCAGGGCAAGTTTTCACGAATGGAATTGCAGTTTCTAAGCGAATTCTCTTTGTTCCTACTGGGACTCATTAGTAGCAGGCGTAGATATCAGTATATATACTAAGGAAGCGTTTGTTGAATGGCGAATTCTTGGTGAATTAACCTGGTTACAAGTGGGACTCAGGTGTAGCAGGCGTAGTTTTCACGATATAGGCTGTGCAAGTTGTTGCCAATGGAGCTGCTCTTTCTAAGTCTATTCTCTTCGTTCCAAGTGGGACTCATTTGTAGCATGCGTAGTTTTCAAGATCTAGACTAAGGAATCTTTTGGAGAACAGAATCGCACTTTCTTGGCGAATTAACTTCGTTCCAACTGGGACACAGTAGTAACAGGAATAGTTTTCAAGACATAAGCAGGGCATGTTTTCAGAATGGAGCTGAAGTTTCACAGCAAATTCTGTTCATTCCAAGCGGAACTCATTAGCAGAAGCGAGCTTTAAATATGTAGGTTGAAAAAGTGTTTCCCGAATGTAATTGTACTTTCTTGGCCAATTAACTTTTTTCTAAGAGGGACTCATTTGTAACAGGCGTAGTTTTAAAGATACAAAGTAAGTAAATGTTTGACCAATGGAATCGCACGTTCTTGTCGAATTAACTTTGTTCCAAGTGGGACTCAGTTGGACCAGGCTTAGATTTCAACATATAGGCAAGGCTAGTTTTCGCCAATGGAGCTTCATTTTCTAAGCGAATTCTTTTCGTTCCAACTGGGAATCCTTTGTCACAGGCATAGTATTCACGATATAGATTAAGGAAGCGATTGCCGAATGGAATCGCAGTCTCTTTGCGAATTAACTTCGTTCCAAGTGGAAGTCATTTGTAGTAGGCATAGTTTTCAAGAGAGGCATGGCAAATTTTCTCAAATGGAACTGCAGTTTCTTCAAGAATTCTCTTTGTTCCACGTGGGACTAATTTGTAGCAGGCGAAGTTTTCAAGATACAGACTAAGGAAGTGTTTGGCGAATGGAATCGCAATTTCTTTGCGAGTTAACTTCGTTCCATGTCAGCCTCGGTTGTACCAGGCATAATTTTCAAGATATAGGGAAGGGTAATGTTCGCAAATGGTGCTAAAGTTTCTAAGCGAATTTTCTTCCTACCAAGCGCTACTCATTTGTCACGACGTAGTTTTCAAGATACAGATTAAAGAAGCGTTTTGCCAATGGAATTACGTTTCTTGACGAATTAACTTCGAAGTGGGACTCAGTTGTAGATGGCGTAGTTTTCAAGATAGAGTCAGGGCAAGTTTTTGCCAATGGAGCTGCTATTTCTAAACTATTGTCTTCGTTCCAAGCGGGACTCATTTGTAGCATTTGTAGTTTTCAAGATATAGACTAAGGAAGTCTTTGGCTAATGGAATTGCACTTTCTTGGCGAATTAACTTAGTTCCAACTGGGACTCAGTGGTAGCAGGCATAGTTTTCTAGACATAGGCAGGGCAAGTATTCGCGAATTGTGCTGAAGTTTCAGAGCGAATTCAGTTCATTCCAAGCGGGACTTATTAGTAGAAGCGTGGTTTCAATATATAGGTTGAGAAAGTGTTTTGCGAATGCAATCACACTTTCTTGGCGTGTAAAGGGCCACAATAACATTCGCCACCACTAGATGGCGCTGGCTTCCACTGTGCCCCACGTGGAAGGCCGAGCTAGGCAAGATGGCACCAGCCTTCGCCGGGCCAGCCGAATTCCTTTCAGGAAGTTAACTGTGTGCGCATGTGCAAGAGTGCCTTCGTGGCAGGTCTTTGCCCATTCCGGGACGTGCCTGATGAGGTCATGAGTAAGCAAGCAATCAGGTGTGGATGCGCCTCGCTAGGGTGTATATAAGTGCGACATGCCGGCGCGCATGGCTTCCTCCTTAAGATTTTAGTAAAGTTTGGTCGCAGCTAGGATTCCTTTGTCCACGCATGTTTTCTGGCAGGCAAGAAGGAGCGTGAGGGACATTTGGTGCTGAGAACCCGGGACAAAAGCCACACCATCGCCAGGTGCCAAAAAGGGCCTCCGTTTCACGGAAGGGATCCAGAAGCTGCGGAACGCGGGTGAGACTCTGAGAGACGATGTTTAGCCTTGATCTGTTCCGCCTCACTCCTTTGCCGGATGCGGCAGGAACCTTTATGGTTGCTCTAGCCACCCTTGGGCTTTTTCTATTGACCTTTGAGTTTCTAGTTACCACCAAACGGCGTCAGAGGTTGCGTGGGAGCTGCCCAGTTGTAACAGCAAGTGGAGAGCATTGGGGGAAGGGCAAGGCGGCGCATCAGAAGCAGGGTTAGATAAGGAATTAAAGAGCTTAAAGAGAAAAGGTGCACCTAAGAAAAAAGGCCCCTTCAATGCGGAAGCGAGAGAGTGGGGAAAAAATGCCCCGGGGGAGATAAAACAGAGAAGGGAGAAAAAGGTCTTGAAAAGCAGAAGTCTTTATCCGGTAAAGGATTCAAAGACTTCAGAGCTTGATAGTTCAGAGACAGATGAGCTTAGCTCCTCTGAGGGAGAGGATTTAGAAGATGTGGCTGCTCTCTGTGAAAAAGAAAGATACTACCCAGATGAGCAAAGAGCTAACAGCTTGGGTAAACAAAAGGAAGTAGAAGGTGGAAACCAAGCAGTTTCCCAGCCTATAAGCCCCAGCGCCCCTCCATCTTATATGGAGAGATTCCACTTAGATTCCTTCCTCACTAAAGAGGAATAGAAAAAGATACAGCAGGCATTCCCGGTGTTGGAGGCCGTGTTCACGCACCAGTAGAATATGTTCAAATTAAGGAACTTGCCGAGTTGGTCCGTAACTATGGAGTTAGTGCCAATTTTACTATTGCTCAAGTCAAAAGGCTTGCTACTCTGGCCATGACTCCAGGAGACTGGCAGACAACAGTGAAGGCTGCGCTCCCTAACATGGGACAATACATGGAATGGAAAGCCTTATGGTATGATGCCTCTCAGGCACAGGCCAAAGTCAATGCCATTGCTGAAGGCAATCAGAGAGACTGGACGCTTGATCTGCTAACAGGACAAGGGCAATATGCCAATAATCAAACTAACTATGACTGGGGAGCATACGCTCAAATTTCCGCTGCCGCCGTTAAGGCATGGAAGGCACTTTCCAAGAAGGGAGAGTCTGGGGGACACTTAACCAGAATCATAAAAGCCCCCCAGGAGCCATTCTCAGACTTTGTGGCTAGGATGACGGAGGCAGCAGACAGGATCTTTGGAGACCCTGAACAGGCAATGCCTTTAGTGGAACAGTTGGTATATGAGCAAGCCACACAGGAATGCAGAGCAGCTATTACACCTAGGAAGAGCAAAGGGTTACAGGACTAGCTGAGAGTTTGCCGAGAACTTGGATGCCCGCTTACTAATGCCGGCCTTGCGGCTGCTATCCTACAGGGCCAAAAGTGCTCAGGTACAGGTGATCGCAAGGTCTGCTATAACTGTGGCAAACCAGGACATTTGAAAAAGGAGTGTCAAGCCCTCACTAGGAAGAGAGCACCAGGACTGTGTACTAAGTGTGGGAAAGGCTATCATTGGGCTAGTGAGTGTCGCTCAGTTAAAGATATCAGAGGCAGGCTTATTCAGCCCGGGCCTCCCCAGGCAGAAGGGGGTGTAAACACTCCAAAAAACGGGTATCTGGGCCCCAGGTCTCAGGGCCCCAAAACATATGGGACTCCAGCTTACAACCGACGGACACCACGGTTCACAGAGCCACAAGAGGCTCAGCAGGAGTGGACCTCTGTTCCACCACCCAATTCATATTAATGCCACTGATGGGTGTGCAACCTGTCCCCACTGACTACAAAGGCCCCCTACCCGTGGGAAGTGTCGGGCTTATTATGGGACGGTCCTCCTTAACCTTAAAGGGACTTATTGTTCACCCTGGAATAATAGATCAAGATTACACGGGAGAACTTCAAGTTCTCTGCTCCTGCCCTCAAGGCGTTTTTTCCAATTCCCCAGGTGACAGGATTGCTCAGTTGATTATTTTTCCAAGCTTACATGATCATTTTCCTTCTTCCAGGGTCCCTAGAGGCACTGCGAAGTTTGGCTCTTCCGGGACTGATTCTGCTTATCTAACGATGGACCTTAATTCCAGACCCTCTTTAGAGTTGAATATAGAAGGGAAAACTTTTAAGGGAATTCTAGATACAGGGGCTGATAAGAGCATTATCTCCTCTAAGTGGTGGCCTAAGGCATGGCCTGTCACTCAAACATCCCATTCCTTACAAGGATTAAGGTATGAGGCCAGCCCCACTATCAGCTCATGCTTCTGGCATGCTCCAGAAGGCCAATCAGGAAGGTTTATTCCTTATGTCCTCCCTCTTCCTGTTAACATTTGGGGGAGGGATGTCTTACAGGGTCTAGGTCTGACATTGACCAACGAGTACTCTCAACAAGCTGTCCAGATTATGAAGGGAATGGGCTATGAGGAACGGAAGGGATTAGGAAAAAAGGAACAAGGAAAATTAGAACCAGTCCCACAAGAAGGTAATATAGGAAGGCAGGGCCTGGGTTTTTCCTAGGTGCCATTGAGGGTTCCATGCCCATATCCTGGTTCACGGAGGAGGAAATATGGATTCCTCAATGGCATCTATCCTCTGAAAAATTAGAAGCTGCCACTAAATTGGTTAATGAACAATTACAGCTTGGTCATTTAGAACCATCCATTTCACCATGGAATACTCCTATTTTTGTGATAAAGAAAAAATCAGGAAAATGGAGACTTCTCCATGATTTGAGAGCCATTAATGCACAGATGCGTTTATTTGGCTCAATCCAACGAGGCCTACCCTTACTCTCTGCCTTACCTAAGCAATGGAAGATAATAATTATAGACATTAAGGATTGTTTCTTTTCCATCCCCTTGTGTCCACAAGACAGACAGAGGTTTGCATTTACTATACCAGCTATTAATCATCTTGAACCTGATAAGAGATTTCAGTGGAAGGTTCTGCCTCAAGGCATGGCCAATAGCCCCACTATTTGTCAACTATATGTGCAACGAGCCCTTGAACCTATAAGGAAGCAATTCCCATCTTTGTTGCTGGCTCATTACATGGATGATATCTTAGCGTGTGATAAAGATTTAACAACCTTATAGACCTCATATCCCATCTTAATCAAAACATTGGGACAATGGGGACTACAAGTCGCTGCAGAAAAGGTTCAAATTGCAGAAATTGGCCTCATTTCTGGGATCGGTCATTTATCCTGAAAAAATAGTTCCCCAGAAATTAGAGATTCGCAGAGATCATTTACATACCTTAAATGATTTCCAAAAATTATTGGGAGATATAAATTGGCTGAGACCATTTTTAAAGGTTTCCTCTGCTGAGTTGAAACCTTTATTTGATATTTTGGAAGGGGACTCTCATATCTCCTCCCCGAGAGCATTGACGCCAGCCGCAAAACAGGCCTTACAAGTTGTAGAAAAGGCCTTACAGGATGCTCAATTGCAGTGCATTGACGAGACCAAGCCTTTTGACTTGTGTGTTTTCAAAACTATGCAATTGCCAACAGCTGTCTTGTGGCAAGATGGGCCTTTATTACGGATCCATCCCAATGCATCTCCTGCTAAGATTATTGACTGGTATCCCGATGCGGTTGCTCAGCTTGCATTCCGTGGGTTGAAGGCAGCTATTACTCATTTTGGGAAAGAACCCAAAACCTTGATAGTACCATATACAGCCATTCAGGTTCAAACATTAGCTGCTACCTCAAATGCTTGGGCAGTGTTAGTTACTTCTTTTGCTGGACAGATTGATAATCATTATCCAAAACACCCGATCCTACAATTTGCTTTAAGCCAAGCCATTGTGTTCCCACGCATAATGTCTCAGAAACCACTTGTTGATGAGGTTGTAGTGTATACAGATGGGTCAAAAACTGGTATAGGTGCTTATGTGGTCAATAATAAGGTAGTATCTAAGCAGTATAATGAAACCTCACCTCAAGTTGTAGAATGTTTAGTGGTGCTAGAGGTCCTCGAGACCTTAACAGATTCCTCTTATGTGGTTAATGCAGTTAAGGTTCTTGTGGTGGCTGGATTAATCAGGCCTTCCAGCAAACTTGCTCAAATTTTTCAACAAATTCAATCTACCCTTCTCAGCAGGAGATCCCCTGTATTCATAACACATATTAGAGCTCACTCGGGCCTTCCTGGGCCAATGTCCCGCGGAAATGACCTAGCGGACAAAGCTACAAGAGTGATTGCAGTTGCCTTGTCCCCTCAATTAGATGTAGCAAAAGAATTTCACAGACAATTTCATGTGACGGCTGAAACTTTACGCCGCCGATTTGCTTTGACTAGAAAAGAAGCTAGGGAGATAGTTACCCAATGTCAAAATTGTTGTCAATTCCTGCCTGTACCACACGTTCGAGTTAACCCACGAGGAATCTGACCGCTACAGGTTTGGCAAATGGATGTTACTTATATCCCTTCTTTTGGAAGACTTCAGTATCTGCATGTTTCTATTGATACATGCTCTGGCATTATATTTGCTACACCTCTAACAGGAGAAAAGGCCTCACATGCAATTCAACATTGCCTCGAGGCGTGGAGCGCTTGGGGTAAATCCAAACTCCTTAAGACAGACAATGGACCAGCTTATACTTCTCAAAAATGTCAACAATTCTGCCACCAGATGGAGGTGACTCATCTAACTGGTCTCCTGCATAATCCTCAGGGACAGGGCATTGTAGAACGTGCCCATCGCACTCTCAAATCCTATTTAATTAAACAAAAAGGGGGAGTTGAGGAGGCTCTACCATCAGTACCAAGAGTAGCTGTTTCCATGGCACTCTTCACCCTTAATTTTTTAAATCTTGATGCCCAAGGCCATACTGCGGCCGAACGTCACTATTCAGAGCCTGATAGACCAAAAGAGATGGTAAAATGGAAAGATGTTTTGACTGGTCTATGAGAAGGCCCGGATCCTATTTTAATAAGATCCAGGGGAGCGGTTGGTGTTTTCCCACAGGAAGAAGACAACCCATTCTGGCTACCGGAACGACTGACACGGAGAATTCTGACGCCTAGAAATGACTCCCGGATGGATCCCTCGGAAACTACCTCTAGCCCTCACACTGCCTCTTTGGATTTGGATTCCTAGTACTTCTAAGAATGGGTGGGGGTGACTCTGTTTGGTGCAGCCCTATGCTGTGGATTAGTACTCATGCTATGGTTGGTTTGCAAACTCAGATCTCAACAGAAACGTGACAAGGCCATTATTACGCAAGCACTTGTGGCCATTTGAACAAGGGGCCTCCCCTAAAATTTGGTTATCTATCTTCAAAAATTAGTCGGTATCTGAGCTCTCTGCTCTTGCACCCCATGGATCTGTGGATCGATTGCACTGAGATGAGAGAGACTCAATTATTCTTTGATCAGCCCTTCTACATCGCTGAGGTTTCCTCATTGCACGCAATAGGGTGATCATGATCTCCCCATTAACTCACCGTCTGGCTGGCCTCTTTTTAGAGTTCGCCCTAGGTCATTATCAGTTACTGTCACACAGCACTGTGGTATCCAGAGACGGGCAACTTTCCTCATGCACAGACCAATCTAAGACACAGGGCCCGGTGGCGATAGGGTTACCCTTCGACGGATAAGGCTGTGACATAGAGGAATGACCTAAGACAGGAGCCACAGCAGATGGACGTAACTACAAGGACCTAGACCAGCCTAGACAATAGTTTACTGTTATTAATTAATAAAAAGATAAGGGGGAGATGTAAAGGGCCGCAATAACATTTGCCACCACTAGATGGCGCTGGCTTCCACTGTGCCCCATGTGGAAGGCCGAGCTAGACAAGATGGCGCCGGCCTTCGCCGCGCCAGCCGATTTCCTTTCAGGAAGTTAACTGTGCGTGCATGTGCAAGAGTGCCTTCGTGCCAGGTCTTTGCCCATTCCGGGGCGTGCCTGATGAGGTCATGAGTAAGCAACCAATCAGGTGTGGATGCGCCGCCCTAGGGTGTATATAAGCGCAACGTGCCCGCGCGCGCGGCTTCCTCCTTAAGATTTTAATAAAGTTTGGTCGCAGCTAGGATTCCTATGTCCACACGTGTTTTCTTCCTGGCAAGAAGGAGCGTAAGGGACATTGGCGAATTATCTTGGATCTAAGAAGGACTCATCTGTAGCAGGTGTAGTTTTCAAGATATAAACTAAGTAAGTGTTTGACCAATGGAATCGCAGGTTCTTGTCGAATCTGTTGGTTGCCATTTTGTCCTAACCACAATGTCCTTTGCCTTACAGAAGCTTTGCAGTTTTATGAGATCCCATTTGTCGATTCTTGATCTTAGAGCATAAGACATTGGTGTTTGGTTCAGTAAATATTTTCCAGTGCCCATGTGTTCGAGATGCTTCCCTACTTTTTTTCTACTAGTTTGAGGGTATCTGGTTTGATGTGGAGGTCCTTGATCCACTTGGACTTAAGCTTTGTACAGGGTGATAAACATTCTTCCACATGTTGACCTCCAGTTGAACCAGCACCATTTGCTGAAAATGCTATCTTTTTTCCATTGAATGGTTTTGGCTCCTTTTTCAAAAATCAAGTGCCCATAGGTGTGTGGGTTCATTTCTGGGTCTTCAATTCTATTCCATTGGTCTTTCTGTCTGTCTCTGTACCAATACCATGCAGTTTTTATCACTATTCTTCTGTAATACTGCTTGAGTTCAGGGATAGTGATTTCCCCCTGAAGTCCTTTTATTGTTCAGGATAGTTTTAGCTATCCTTGATTTTTTTGTTATTCCAGATGAATTTGCCAATTGTTCGGTCTAACTCTTTGAAGAATTGGATTGGTATTTTGATGGGGATTGCATTGAATCTGTAGATAGCTTTTGGTAAAATGGCCATTTTTACTATATTAATCCTTCCAATCCATGAGTATGGGAGATCTTTCCATCTTCTGAGGTCTTCTTCAGTTTCTTTCTTCAGAGGCTTTAAGTTCTTAATGTACAGATCTTTTGCTTGGTTAAAGGCACACCGAGGTACTTTATATTATTTGGGTCTATTATGAAGGGTATCGTTTCCCTAATTTCTTTCTTGGCTTGTCTTTCTCTTGTGTAGAGGAAGGCTACTGATTTATTTCAGTTAATTTTCTACCCAGCCACTTTGCTGAAGGTGTTTATTAGGATTAGTAGTTCTCTGGTGGAACTTTTGGGATCACTTAAATATACTATCATATCATCTGCAAATAGTGATATTTTGACTTCTTCTTTTCCAATCTGCATCCCCTTGATCTCCTTTTGTTGTCTGATTACTATGGCTAGAACTTCAGGAAGTATACTGTTTAAGTAGGGGGAGAGTGGGCAGCCTTGTCTAGTCCCTGATTTTAGTGGGATTGCTTCAGGTTTCTCTCCATTTAGTTTAATGTTAGACAACTGGTTTGCTGCATACAGCTTTTACTATGTTTAGGTATGGGCCTTGAATTCCTATTCTTTCCAGGACTTTAATCATGAAGGGGTGTTGTATTTTTTCAAATGCATTCTCAGCATCTAATGAAATGATCACGTGGTTTTGTTCTTTCAGTTTGTTTATATAATGGATCACGTTGATGGTTTTCCGTATATTAAACCATCCCTGCATGGCTGGGATGAAGCCTACTTGATCATGGTGGATAATCGTTTTGAAGTGCTCTTGGACTCAGTTTGCCAGAATTTTATTGAGTGTTTTGCATCGATATTCATAAAGGAATTTGGTCTGAAGTTCTTTCTTTGTTGGGTCTTTGTGTGGTTTAGGTATAAGAGTAATTGTGGCTTCAATGAAGGAATTCGGTACTGCTCCATCTGTTTCAATTTTGTGGAATAGTTTGGATAATATTGGTATGAGGTGTTCTATGAAGGTCTGATAGAATTCTGCACTAAACCTGTCTGGACCTGGGCTCTTTTTGGTTGGGAGACCTTTAATGAATGCTTCTATTTCCTTAGGAGTTATGGGGTTGTTTAACTGGTTTATCTGTTCCTAATTTAACTTCGGTACCTGGTATCCGTCTAGGAAATTGTCCATTTCCTGCAGATTTTCAAGTTTTTTTGAATATAGTTTTTTGTAGTAGGATCTGTTGATTTTTTTTTTAATTTCCTATGGTTCTGTAGTTATGTCTCCCTTTTCATTTCTGATTTTGTTAATTTGGACACACTCTCTGTGTCCTCTCGTTCGTCTGGGTAAGGGTTTTTCTATCTTGTTGATTTTCTCAAAGAACCAAATTTGGTTCTGTTGATTCTTTCTATGGACCTTCTACTCCTGAGATTCTCTCTTCTATCTCTTGTATTCTGTTGGTGATGCTTGTATCTATGGCTCCTTGTCTCTCCCTTTTGTTTTCTATATCCAGGTTTGTTTCCATGTGTTCTTTCTTCCTTGCTTCTATTACCATTTTTAATTCCTTCAACTGTTTGATTGTGTTTTCCTGGAATTCTTTCAGGGATTTTTGTGATTCCTCTCTACAGGCTTCTACTTGTTTACTTATGTTTTCCTGCGTTTCTCTAAGGGAGTTCTTCATGTCTTTCTTGAAGTCCTCCAGCATCATGCTCAAATATGATTTTAAATCTAGATCTTGCTTTTGTGGTATGTTTGGATATTCAGTGTTTGCTTTGGTGGGAGAATTGGGCTCAGATGATGCCATGTAGTCTTGGTTTCTGTTGCTTGGGTTCCTGTGCTTGCCTCTCGCCATCAGATTATCTCTGGTGTTACTTTGTTCTGCTATTTCTGAGAGCGGCTAGACTGTCCTATAGGCCTGTGTGTCAGGAGTGCTGTAGACCTGTTTTCCTGTTTTCTTTCACCCAGTTATGGGAACAGAGTGATCGGCTTTCGGGCATGTAGTTTTTCCTGTCTACAGGTCTTCAGCTCTTCCTGTGGGCCTGTGTCCTGAGTTCACCAGGCAGATAACTTGGAGCAGAAAAGTTGGACTTACCTGCGGTCCTGAGGCTCAAGTTTGCTCATGGGGTGTTGCTTATGAGCTCTCAGTGTGGGCAGCAATCAGGAGGACCTGTGCCGCCTTTTGCGGGAGCCCCCATGCACCAGGGTCCCAGACGGCCTTTGGTGTTTTCCTCTGGAGTCAGAAATGTGGGCAGAGTGTAGTCTCTTCTAGCTTCCCAGGCGTGTCTGCGTCTCTGAAGGTTTAGCTCTCCCTCCCACCGGATTTGGGTGCAGAGAACTGTTGATCTAGTCCCTTCAGTTTCCGGAGGTGTCTGGAGCTCAGGGGACCTGCAGCTCCAGTGCCCCTATCTTCCGGTTCCCAGAAGCTGTATACAGTTTCCTCTTGGGCCAGGGATGTGGGCAGGGGTGGGCAGTATTGGGGGTCTCTTCCATGCTGCAGTCTTAGGAGTGCGCCCCTGTCCGGGCGGTGAGCTCTCTCTCTCACGGGGCTTGGGAGCAGTGAGCTGCAGGTGGGCCTCAATGAGGTTAGGAATCCAGCTAAAAACTGAAGTGTCCAGTCCTAGAGGAATTTTGCCTCTATGTGTCCTGAGATCACCAGTAAGGTCGCTTGGAGCAGAAAAGTTGGTCTTACCTGCGGTCCTGTGGCTCAAGTTTGTTTGTGAGTGTTGCTTTTGAGCTCTTCATGGGGGCAGCAACCAGGAGGACCTTTGTCACCTTTTCCGGGAACCCATGTGCACCATGGTCTCAGATGGCATTTGTTGTTTTCCTCTGGAGTCAGAAATTTGCACAGAGTGTACTCCCTTCTGGCTTCCCAGGCATGTCTGCCTCTCTGAAGGTTTAGCTCTCCTTCCTACGGGATTTTTGTGCACAGAACTGTCGATCCAGTCCTTTCAGGTTCCAGCGGTGTCTCCACATCTGTGATTTCAACCACATATTTTAGAATAATTAGTGTGTGGGAGATGACCACAGTTTAATGAAGTCGTTAAGTGTCTTATTGAGATGCTGGTTCCTCAAGAAATAACTGAAGGGACTATTAATGGGAGCAGCAGCGCAACATTTCACAGATGTTTTCACATATATGAAAATGCAGCCTCTGTAAAACAGAAAATCACAATCATGTGAAAGTCAAATTGGAAAAAGTTCTTTTTGTTGCTCTGCACAGGGCATCTTCAGAATTGTTTTAAGGATGAGTAGGAATGGGAGAATTATAGAGGCCAACATTACTATGAGAGTAAATATTGCTCAGGAAAGTGCCATCAGCTCTAAAGTCTTCGTAACTGTGCAAAGAATCTACAACATGGAAGAAGAGTCATGGGTCAAGTGGAAAGTGATGTTTCACTAACAGAACATCGAGCTGGAGGTAGATGATCAGTGAGGGAAAATCAATGAGAAAGTACAGATGACCAGGAGACAATTGTAAGATGATTGTACATATCATTGCTATGCTTCGTGTGTAGCACTGAGATTTGCAGATGACCATATAGTAATCCTAGGACATTATAGTCAGTAGAAAAATATATGTCACCCCTATAATGAGAAAAAAAGTGACATGCAAGTATAGCAAATAATTGTATTCCCTGTCTGTGTGTACATCAGAAATCAGAGAATTCAGGGTTTAGAAATATCACTTCTAAAAAAGAGAAATTCCCAAGATGAAATACATGGGAGTTTTTCGTGAATGTTTGATGGTGTCTATGTAATAATGGTCATGTTACCATTTATATTCAGAAGCTATGTGACAAGAAAAAGGGAGAATCTCACCATTCATCACTCTTAGTCATCTGTAAGTCCAGAAAATAAATTCTGTAATCTATGCTGTAGTTGGCAGGGCTTGGCTCTGGTTTCAGATACATCTGAAAATAAAACAAATGGCAGCTACTAACAGCATTTCAAATACATGGATAGCGTTTTTACGCTGGCTACACTATTTTAGTAAATGTGTTGAACAAGAAGAGGGAGATTGTTCAAATGTGTCTTAATTTCAAAATAGAATAAAAAATTAGAAAATGTAAAATCTGCATGTTATTATAAAGAAAAAATAGTAAACTAGTTATCTGTTTGACTTGCAAGCTTGTAGCCAAAGTTGTTAGGGCTACAAATAATCAACCTGTATTTTATAAATTAAAACATATTTTATTCTCACTTTTAAAGTTATCTGTCATACTTTTTGTTGAAACCATATGGAAATTATTAATTTTGGGGTTTTAAAGTTCTTTCTTTTATCTTAGTGATGAAAAAATAGTCTCTCGTGAAATATATACATATAACCTATTCTGTGAAAAATTAAGAACTATTAAGAACTAACAACTAATGGAGTTGCAAACCACCTTCAACTCTTGCAGTTCTTTCTCTATTTCCTCCAACAGGGATCCCGTTCTTAGTTCAATGGTGTGCTACTAACATTCTCCTCTGTATATAACATGCTCTGCCTGTGCCTCTCCCGCTCATGAGATATCTATAGTTGGCTCCTGTCAGCATGCACTTCTTAGCTTCATTAATTTTATCCAGTTTTTGTGGATATAAATATAAATATAAACATATATATATGCATATATATACATACATAATACATACATATGTATATGGGGTGTATACGCATGTGGGACAGGCTCTGAATGGCCATTCCTTTAGTCTTTGCCTCCATATCCCCTCCTATGAACACTTTTGTTCCCCCATTTAAGAAGGAGTGAGGATATGGCCTCTGGGGGCACAGCAGCAGCGGGTACCCTGTGTCTGAGACACCGCCAGAACCTGAAGGTACCGACCAGATAAACAGTTCTCTGCACCCAAATCCCGTGAGAGGGAGAGCTAAACCTTCAGAGACGCAGACACACCTGGGAAATCAGAAGAGACTACATTCTGCACACATTACTGATTCCAGAGGAAAACACCAAACGCCATCTGGAACCCTGGTGCACAGAAGCTCCCGGAAAGGGCGGCGCAGATCTTCCTGGTTGTTACCCCCGTGGAGAGCTTGTAGGCAGCACCGCACAAGCAAACTTGAGCCTCGGGACCACAGATAAGACAAACCTTCCTGCTCCAAGCGAACTGCCTGGTGAACTCAGGACACATGGAGACAAAATTCCTCTAGGACTGGACACTTCCGGATTTTAGTGAGAGTCCCAAAACCGCGGATCCTGCCCGCAGGAGCTCTCTGCTCCCAAACCCCGTGGGAGAGAGCCCTCACCGCCTGGACAGGTGGCCACTCCTGAGACTGCAGAGCAGAAGAGACCACCAACACTGCCCACCCCTGCCCACATCCCTGGCCCAAGAGGAAACTGTATACGGCCTCTGGGTTCCCTTGGATAAGGGCACAGCAGTAGCGGGTCCCCTGCGTCTGAGACACCACCAGAACCTGAAGGGACCAACCAGATAAGCAGTTCTCTGCACCCAAATCCCGTGGGAGGGAGAGCTAAACCTTCAGAGAGGAAGACACACCTGGTAAACCAGAAGAGACTGCACTCTGCACACATTACTGATTCCAGAGGAAAGCACCAAATGCCATCTGGAAGCCTGGTGCATGGGAGCTCCCAGAAAGGGTGGCACAGATCTTCCTGGTTGCTACCCCCGCGGAGAGCTTGTAGGAAGCACCCCACGAGCAAACTTGAGCCTCGGGACCACAGGTAAGACCAACTTTTCTGCTCCAAGCGACCTGCTTGGTGAACTCAGGACACAGGCCACAGGAACAGCTGAAGAACTGTAGATAGGAAAAACTACAAACCCAAAAGCAGAACACTCTGTTCCCATAACTGACTGAAAGAAAACAGGAAAACAGGTCTACAGCACCCCTGAAACACAGGCTTATAAGACAGTCTAGCCACTGTCAGAAATAGAAGAACAAAGAAACACTAGAGATAATCCGATGGTGAGAGGCAAATGCAGGAAACCAAGCAACAGAAAGCAAGACTATATGGCATCATCAGAGCCAAATTCTCCCACCAAAGCAAACATGGAATATCCAAACACACCAGAAAAGCAAGATCTAGTTTCAAAATCATATTTAATCATGATGGACTTCAAGAAAGACGGGAAGAACTCCCTTAGAGAAACACAGGAAAACATGAATAAACAAGTAGAAGCCCATAGAAAGGAGTCACAAAAATCCCTGAAAGAATTCCAGGAAAACACAATCGAACAGTTGAAGGAATTAAAAATGGAAATAGAAGCAATCAAGAAAGAACACACAGAAACAACCCTGGATATAGAAAACCAAAAGAAGAGACAAGGAGCCACAGGTACGAGCTTCACCAACAGAATACAAGAGATGGAAGAGAGAATCTCAGGAGCAAAAGATTCCATAGAAATCATCTACTCAACTGTCAAAGATAATGTAAAGCTGAAAAAGCTACTGGTCCAAAACATACAGGAAATCCAGGACTCGATGAGAAGATCAAACCTAAGGATAATAGGTATAGAAGAGAGTGAAGACTCCCAGCTCAAAGGACCAGTAAATATCTTCAACAAAATCATAGAAGAAAACTTCCCTAACCTAAAGAAAGAGATACCAATAAGCATACAAGAAACCTACAGAACTCCAAATAGATTGGACCAGAAAAGAAACTACTCCCGTCAAATAATAGTCAAAACACCAAACGCACAAAATAAAGACTATTAAAAGCAGTAAGGGGAAAAGGTCAAGTAACATATAAAGACAGAACTATCAGAATCACACCAGACTTTTCGCCAGAGACTATGAAAGCCAGAAGATCCTGGACAGATGTCATACAGACCCGAAGAGAACACAACTGCCAGCCCAGGTTACTGTATCCTGCAAAACTCTCAATTAACATAGATGGAGAAACCAAGATATTCCCTGACAAAACCAAATTTACACAATATCCTTCTCCAAATCCAGCACTACAAAGGATAATAAATGGTAAAGCACAACATAAGGAGGCAAGCTATACCCTAGAAGAAGCAAGAAACTAATCATCTTGGCCACAAAACAAAGAGAAGAAAAGCACACAAACATAACCTCATATCCAAATATGAATATAACAGGAAGCAATAATCACTAATCCTTAATATCTCTCAACATCAATGTCCTCAACTACCCAATAAAAAGATATAGATTAACAAACTGGATACGCAATTATGACCCTGCATTCTGCTGCCTACAGGAAACACACCTCAGAGAAAAAGACAGACACTACCTCAGAGTGAAAGGCTGGAAAACAATTTCCAAGCAAATGGTCGGAAGAAGCAAGCTGGAGTAGCTATTCTAATATCAAATAAAATCAATTTTCAACTAAAAGTCATCAAAAAAGATAAGGAAGGACACTTCATATTCATCAAAGGAAAAATCCACCAAGATGAACTCTCAATACTAAATATCTATGCCCCAAATACAAGGGCACCTACATACGTAAAAGAAACCTTTCTAAAGCTCAAACACACATTGTACCTCACACAATAATAGTAGGAGATTTCCACACCCCTCTGTCATCAATGGACAGGTCATGGAAACAGAAATTAAACAGAGACGGAGACAGACTAAGAGAAGTCATGAACCAAATGGACTTAACAGGTATTTATACAACATTCTATCCTAAAGCAAATGGATATATATTCTTCTCAGCTCCTCATGGTACATTCTCCAAAACTGACCATATAATTGGTCAAAAAACAGGCCTCAACAAGTACAAAAAGATAGAAATAATCCCATTCGTGCTATCAGACTACCAAGGCCTAAAGCTGGTCTTCAATAACAATAAGGGAAGAACGGACACATATACGTGAAGTTGAACAGTGCTCTACTCAATGATAATCTGGTCAAGGAAGAAATAAAGGAAGAAATAATGACTTTTTAGAATTTATTGAAAATGAAGGTACAACATACCCAAACTTATGGGACACAATGAAAGGTGTGATAAGAGGAAAACTCATAGCTCTGAGTGCCTGTAGAAAGAAATAGGAAAGAGCATATGTCACTAGCTTGACAGCACACCTAAAAGCTCTAGAACAAAAAGAAGCAAATACACCTAGGAGGAGTAGAAGGCAGGAAATAATCAAACTCAGAGTTGAAATTAACCAAGTAGAAACAAAAAGGACCATAGAAAGAATTAAGAGAACCAAAGTTGGTTCTTTGAGAAAATCAACAAGATAGATAAACCCTTAGCCCGACTAACGAGAGGACACAGAGAGTGTGTCCAAATTAACAAAATCGGAAATGAAAAGGGAGACATAACTACAGATTCAGAGAAAATTCAAAAAATCATCAGATCTTACTATAAAAGCCTATATTGAACAAAACTTGAAAATCTGCAGGAAATGGACAATTTCCTAGACAGATATCAGGTACCGAAGTTAAATCAGGAACAGATAAACCAGTTAAACAACCCCATAACTCCTAAGGAAATAGAAGCAGTCATTAAATGTCTCTCAACCAAAAAGAAGCCCAGGTCCAGACGGGTTTAGTGGGGAATTCTATCAGACCTTCATAGAACACCTCATACCAATACTATCCAAACTATTCCACAAAATTGAAACAGATGGAGCAGTACCGAATTCCTTCATTGAAGCCACAATTACTCTTATACCTAAACCACACAAAGACCCAACAAAGAAAGAGAACTTCAGACCAATTTCCCTTATGAATATCAACGCAAAAATACTCAATAAAATTCTGGCAAACTGAATCCAAGAGCACATCAAAACATTCATCCACTATGATCAAGTAGGTTTCATCCCAGGCATGCAGGGATGGTTTAATATATGAAAAACCATCAACGTGAACCATATATAAGCAAACTGAAAGAAAAAAACCACATGATCTTTTCATTAGATGCTGAGAAAGCATTTGACAAAATTCAACACCCCTTCATGATAAAAGTCCTGGAAAGAATAGGAATTCAAGGCCCATACCTAAACATAGTAAAAGCTGTAGGCAGCAAACCAGTTGCTAACATTAAACTAAATGGAGAGAAACCTGAAGCAATCCCACTAAAATCAGGGACTAGACAAGGCTGCTCACTCTCTCCCTACTTAAGCAATATAGTTCTTGAAGTTCTTGCCAGAGCAATCAGAAAACAAAAGGTGATGAAGGGGATACAGATCGGAAAAGAAGAAGTCAAAATATCACTATTTGCAGATGATATGTTAGTATATTTAAGTGATCCCAAAAGTTCCACCAGAGGACTACTAAAGCTGATAAACAACTTCACCCAAGTGGCTGTGTATAAAATTAAATGAAATAAATCAGTAGCCTTCCTCTACACAAAAGAAAGACAAGCCGAGAAAGAAATTAGGGAAACGATACCCTTCATAATAGACCCAAATAATATAAAGTACCTCCGTGTGACTTTAACCAAGCAAGTAAAAGATCTGTACAATAAGAACTTCAAGATTCTGAAGAAAGAAATTGAAGAAGACCTCAGAAGATGGAAAGATCTCCCATGCTCATGGATTGGCAGGATTAATATAGTATAAATGGCCATTTTACCAAAAGCAATCTACAGATTCAATGCAATCCCCATCAAAATACCAATCCATTTCTTCAAAGAGTTAGACAGAACAATTTTCAAATTCATCTGGAATAACAAAAAACCCAGGATAGCTAAAACTATCCTCAACAATAAAAGTATTTCAGGGGGAATCACTATCCCTGAACTCAAGCAGTATTACAGAGCAATAGTGATAAAAACTGCATGGTATTGGTACAGAGACAGACAGATAGACCAATGGAACAGAATTGAAGACCCAGAAATGAACCCACACACCTATGGGCACTTGATTTTTGACCAAGGAGCCAAAACCATCAAATGGAAAAAAGATAGCATTTTCAGCAAATGGTGCTGGTTCAACTGGAGGTCAACATGTAGAAGAATGCAGATCGATCCTTGCATATTACCCTGTACAAAGGTTAAGTCCAAGTGGATCAAGGACCTCCACATCAAACCAGATACACTCAAACTAATAGAAGAAAAACTAGGGCAACATCTCGAACATATGGGCACTGGAATAAATTTCCTGAACAAAACACCAATGGCTTATGCTCTAAAATCAAGAATCGACAAATGGGATCTCATAAAACTGCAAAGCTTCTGTAAGGCAAAGGACAGTGTGGTTAGGACAAAACGGCAACCAACCGATTGGGAAAAGATCTTTACCAATCCTACAACTTATAGAGGCCTTATATCCAAAATATACAAAGAACTCAAGAAGTTAGACCACAGGGAGACAAATAACCCTATTAAAAAATGGGGTTCAGAGCTAAACAAAGAATTCACAGCTGAGGAATGCTGAATGGCTGAGAAACACCTAAAGAAAAGTTCAACTTCTTTAGTCATAAGGGAAATGCAAATCAAAACAACCCTGAGATTTCACCTCACACCAGTGAGAATGGCTAAGATCAAAAACTCAGGGGGCAGCAAATGCTGGTGAGGATGTGGAGAAAGAGGAACACTCCCCCATTGTTGGTGGGATTGCAGACTGGTACAACCATTCTGGAAATCAGTCTGGAGGTTCCTCGGAAAATTGGACATTGAACTGCCTGAGGATCCAGCTATACCTCTCTTGGGCATATACCCAAAAGATGCCCCAACATGTAAAAAAGACACGTGCTCCACTATGTTCATAGCAGACTTATTTATAATAGCCAGAAGCTGGAAAGAACCCAGATGCCCTTCAACAGAAGAATGGATACAGAAATGTGGTACATCTACACAATGGAATATTACTCTGCTATCAAAAACAATGACTTTATGAAATTCATAGGCAAATGGTTGGAACTGGAAAATATCATCCTGAGTGAGGTAACCCAATCACAGAAAAACACACATGGTATGCACTCATTGATAAGTGGCTATTAGCCCAAATGCTTGAATTACCCTAGATGCCTAGAACAAATGAAACTCAGGATGGATGATCAAAATGTGAATGCTTCACTTCTTCTTTAAAAGGGGAACAAGAATACCTTTGGCAGGGAATAGAGAGGCAAAGATTGAAACGGAGACAGAAGGAACACCCATTCAGAGCCTGCCCCACATGTGGCCCATACATATACAGCCATCCAATTAGACAAGATGCATGAAGCTAAGAAGTGCAGGCCGACAGGAGCTGGGGAGCCGGATGTAGATCGCTCCTGAGAGACACAGCCAGAATACAGCAAATACAGAGGCGAATGCCAGCAGCAAACCACTGAACTGAGAATAGGACCCCCGTTGAAGGAATCAGAGAAAGAACTGGAAGAGTTCGAAGGGGCTCGAGACCCCTTATGAACAAAAGTGCCAAGCAACCAGAGCTTCCAGGGACTAAGCCACTACCTGAAGACTATACATGGACTGACCCTGGACTCTGACCTCATAGGAAGCAATGAATATCCTAGTAAGAGCACCAGTGGAAGGGGAAGCCCTGGGTCCTGCTAAGACTGAACCCCCAGTGAACTGGATTGTTGGGGAGAGGGTGGCAATTGGGGGAGGATGGGGAGGGGAAAACCCATAAAGAAGGGGAGGGGGAGGGATTAGGTGGATGTTTGCCCCGTAACCGGGAAAGGGAACAACACTCGAAATGTAAATAAATACTCCAGTAAATAAAAAAAGAAAAAAAAAAGGAGTGAGGCATCCACGCTTTGGTCATCCATCTTCTTGAGCTTCATGTGGTCTGTGAATTGTATCTTGGGTAATACAAGCTTTTGAGCTAATGTCCACTTCTGAACGAGTGCATACCATGTATATTTTTCTGTGATTGGGTTACCTCACTCAGGATGATAAAATTCTTCTGTACTATTTGTGTGCGCACCTGTGTGTGTGTACATGAGAATGTGTGTGAGTGTGCGTTTTCGTGTGCACGTGTGTGTGTGTGTGTGTGTGTGTGTGTGTGTGTGTGTGTGTGTGTGTGTATGTGTGTGTATGTCAGTAGCCAGAAGCTGTATATGCTAGGTCAAAGTTCTGACATACAGTGTTTGCCTAGAATGCATGAGGCCATGGGTTAAATTCTTAATACAGTAAAAATAATAAATTAAAGTAATTACACCTATGCTCATAAAAACAGCATAGGACTGAAATTTGAAATTCCAAATTTGGCAAGTTATTTTAGCAATAGTGGTGGTCCCACCTGTGACCTTAGGAGTGACACACTTCTGAGCAACCAGCTCTCTCTGGGTGGGATTTGTTTGTGAATAGCTGTGGCACAGGGTTAGCTCTGGGGTAGAAATGGAACGTTTATATCTGAATCCTATGCTAGCTCAAATTTGAATTTCCATATTAATGCTAATAGTAGCAGAACTAATTTACATTTCCATGAAATATATAAAAATCATTTCTCCTAGATCTTTGCTACTAATTGCTGTTTTTCATTTTCTGGATGCAAGTCTTTTTAATTTTTAAATTAAGATGAATCTTGAAGAAAGTAAAGTCAACTCGAGCTGAAGAAAATGTTAATTTGGAGAACATGATGTCCACTTTGTCCATTATCAAACTAAGTATTTTTACATGGTATAAACAGATATACTAGATCAGGGGATTCAATAGATCAGTCATCAAACTGACAAAACAATTAAAATATAATTGAAAGAACTGTGGTGTTTGATGTGTGTGTGTGTGTGTGTGTGTGTGTGTGTGTGTGTGTGTGATAAAGTAGCTCTATTATGTAACTCTGATTGTCCTGGAACACACTGTTTTGATAGACCAGACCTGCATCCAACTTACAGAGATCTACCTGCCTCTGCTTTCTGAATACTGGAATAAAAATTTAATGCCACTATGCCTGGCTCTGAACAAATATTCTAAACTCTACAATCTAATTTTCAAAAAGGTCTAGAAACAGGCAGATGAGGAAAAGCTGCTAAATTCTTGCTATGAAAATATTTGTGGATCTCTTACCTGTGTACATCAACTGACATTGAATACATCATTCCAGATAACTACCTGGTGAGATTTATTTTCACTTATTGTTGACACAATCTTGAAGGTTAACTTTCTGTAGTTTACCTTGGAAAAGTATGCATAGGTGTAATATTATGTAGATTGAGCAACTTGGTTTTACACACACACACACACACACACACACACACACACACACACACATATACACACACACATTCTCCTAACAACCTTTCTTAGCATGGTGTATGTCTGCTTATATAACAAATATTCCTAGTCCCATATATTCCAAAGTCTATGAAATGTCAATACTTAAAAAAATTAAATATAAATTTTGGAAAACAAGTTATTATGAGAATGAAAGAAATTCTGAGAACTACTTGGGTCATAGAACATATATTTCTTATACTGTTAGAGAAATCTATAGATGAATCTCTGAATGGCTAGATTCTTTTTCCAAAGAAACTTTAGGCAGGCTCAAAGTTAAGCATTAAGAAATCAACAAAATTATTTCGTAGCTTAATGATCAGGGTTTAGGACTCTGATGGAAGTAACAGGAATTCTGGGAGAAACTTTTAGAGATTGTCACTAAACTCCATTAAATCCCATGTGTTATGATAATAAAGGACAGAAAACACAGAGAGACATAACACCTATACAGTTCACTGTACAGGCCTCCAATATAAATAGATTTTAGGAAATACAGCAAGAAGTAGCTGCACAGTAGAGATGGGGGACGTTGGCTCATTGAACATCTCAATTAAATATACTTATACAGTAAGTAGTATTTTTTCAGAGTTGCATGTTGCTCTTTTATTAGCATTTGTCTGTTGCTCAATTGACAAATACTTTGAAAATAAATTCATTCTTTTAAAATGTCATTCTCATTTTGTTGACAACAAATTAGACACACTCAGAAAATTTTAACTGAAATCAAAATATGAAAACATTTTGCTAAGTTGAATACAAAAGTGGATGGAAAATAAAATAATGCAAATAAACAAGGCATATAACTTTATAAAAAATGAAACAGTGAATTTCTTTACCATTAATTGTTATTTGAAATGCATTTTTTGACCAAGGTCTTAAAGGATTCTTTTACTTGTTTATTTCTAAGGGAGTAAATAAAAGGATTCAGCATCGGGGCAACAGAGGTGTTGAGCACTGCTATACCCTTAGTCAAAGCCACTCCTTCCTTTGCTGAAGTTTTGACATACATGAATATACAGCCTCCATAAGAAATGGACACAACAATCATGTGTGAGGAACAGGTAGAAAATGCCTTTTTCCTTTGCTCAGCAGAGGGGATTCTTAGAATTTTCCTAAGGATGAACATGTAGGACAGAACCACTAAAGAGAAGGTTACCATGAGGGTGAATACTGCCAGGAAGAATGCCAAGAGTTCCAGAAAGGCTGTGTCTGTGCAAAAGAGGAGCAGCATGGGGGAAGAGTCACAGGTGAAATGGTCAATGATGTTGGAGTCACAGAAATCAAGTTGAAGGCCCATGAGCACAGGTGGAAAGATGATGAGAAATCCAGCCAGCTAAGAGTCAACTATGAGCTGAATGCAGACTCTGCTGTTCATTATTGTGGCATAATGCAAGGGCTTACAGATAGCCACATATCGGTCATAGGACATAGCAGTCAGAAGGAAAAATTCAGTTGTTCTGTGATTGGGTTACCTCACTCAGGATGATATTTTCCAGTTCCAACCATTTGCCTACGAATTTCATAAACTCGTTGTTTTTGATAGCTGAGTAATATTCCATTGTGTAGATGTACCACATTTTCTGTATCCATTCCTCTGTTGAAGGGCATCTGGGTTCTTTCCAGCTTCTGGCTATTATAAATAAGGCTGCTATGAACATAGTGGAGCACGTGTCTTTTTTACATGTTGGGGCATCTTTTGGGTATATGCCCAAGAGAGGTATAGCTGGATCCTCAGGCAGTTCAATGTCCAATTTTCTGAGGAACCTCCAGACTGATTTCCAGAATGGTTGTGCCAGTCTGCAATCCCACCAACAATGGAGGAGTGTTCCTCTTTCTTTGCATCCTCGCCAGCATTTGCTGTCACCTGAGTTTTTGATCTTAGCCATTCTCACTGGTGTGAGGTGAAATCTCAGGGTTATTTTGATTTGCATTTCCCTTATGACTAAAGATGTCCAACATTTCTTTAGGTGTTTCTCAGACATTCGGCATTCCTCAGCTCTGAATTCTTTGTTTAGTTCTGAACACCATTTTTTAATAGGGTTATTTGTCTCCCTGCGGTCTAACTTCTTGAGTTCTTTGCATATTTTGGATATAAGGTCTCTATCTGTTGTAGGATTGGTAAAGATCCTTTCCCAATCTGTTGGTTGCCGTTTTGTTCTAACCATAGTGTCCTTTGCCTTACAGAAGCTGTGCAGTTTTATGACATCCCATTTGTTGATTCTTGATCATAGAGCATAAGCCATTGGTGTTTTGTTCAGGAAATTTTTTCCAGTGCCCATGTGTTCCAGATGCTTCCCTAGTTTTTCTTCTATTAGTTTGAGTGTATCTGGTTTAATGTAGAGGTCCTTGATCCACTTGGACTTAAGCTTTGTACAGGGTGATAAGCATGGATCGATCTGCATTCTTCTACATGTTGACCTCCAATTGAACCAGCACCATTTGCTGAAAATGCTATCTTTTTTCCATTTGATGGTTTTGGCTCCTTTGTCAAAAATCAAGTGCCCATAGGTGTGTGGGTTCATTTCTGGGTCTTCAATTCTGTTCCATTGGTCTATCTGTCTGTCTCTGTACCAATACCATGCAGTTTTTATTACTATTGCTCTGTAATACTGCTTGAGTTCAGGGATAGTGATTCCCCCTGAAGTCCTTTTATTGTTGAGGATAGTTTTAGCTATCCTGGGTTTTTTGTTATTCCAGATGAATTTTCAAATTGTTCTGTCTAACTCTTTGAAGAATTGGATTGGTATTTTGATGGGGATTGCATTGAATCTGTAAATCGGAAAGCCTATTTTTATAGATATTTGAATGGTTACTCCAACTTCTTTTTGTGCCCATTTGCTTTGAAAAACCTTTTTCCAGTCATGTAATTTGAATTAATATCTATACCTTTGTTGTTGAGGTGAATTTGTTGGAGACAACAGAATCTTGTTTTTACAACCATTCTGTTAGCCTATGTCTTTTTATTGGGAAACTGAGTTCATTGCTTTTGAGAGCTATTAATGACCAATGATTTTTTTTTGATTTTTTTATTTATATTTCAAATATTATTCCCTTTTCCAGTTTCCTGGACATAAGCCCCTATGTGATCGCCATCCCCCTCTTCCATAGTGATGTATTAATTCCATTATTTTGATGTTGGCACTGGTATCTCGTGTGTGTGTGTGTGTGTGTGTGTGTGTGTGTGTGTGTGTGTGTTTCCCTTTTTTTGGTTTTTCCTATGGAGAATTATTTATTTCCTGTGTTTTCTTGGATGAAGTTGTCCTCCTTGAGGTGGAATTTTCCTTCCATTATCTTCTAAAGTGTTGGATCTATGGATAGATATTGTTTAAATTTTGTTTTGTCATGGAATATGTTGTTTTCTCAATCTATGGTAATAGAAATATTTGCTGGGTATAGAGATCTGTGGTCCCCTAGGCTTTGCAAGGTATCTGCCCAGGGCTTTTTGGCTTTTAGCCCCCTTTCCCTTGAAACTTTTAATATTATTTCTATACATATAGTGTTTTAGTTATAATGTAGTAGAAATACTCTCTTTACTGGGAAAATCTATTTGTTGTTATGTAAGCTTCTTGTATGGTTATAGGTAGTTCTTTCTTTAGGATGGGGAAATTCTCTTGTATAGTTTTGTTAAAAAATATTTACTGGACCTTTGAATGGGGAATCTTCTTCTGCTGCTCACATTATTCTTAGGTTTGGAATTTTCATGTTGGCCCAGATTTCCTGAATGCTTTTTGTCAGGAACTTTTTAGATAGAACATTTTCTTCAATTTCTTCTATCATGTATTCGTTCCTTAGAGTCTCTCTTCTATTTCTTGTATTCTGTTAGTGACACTCATGTTTGTAGCTCCTGTTCTTTTACCTAGGTTTTACACCTGCAGGATTATCTCATTTCATATTTTATTTATTATTTATATTTCCATTTCATGTATTGAACTGTTTTATTAATTTCCTTCACTTAATTGATTATATATTCCTGCATTTCTTTAAATGATACAGTTTTTTCTCATTAAAGGTTTCTATCATTGTCATAAGATTGAATTTAAGGTCATTTTCTTCTGTTTTAGCTATTTTAAGATTTTCAGATATCATTGTGGTAGGATAGACAAACTTTGATGATACTGTGGTTGATTTTGTTTTTATTCTGGACTTTTAGACATCTGGGCATTGTGGTTATCAGTGGTTGATGTGGATTTATGAGTTTTTCTTTGTTAGTTATTTGGTTGCAGATATTTTTCTCTTGATTTCTCATACTTCTTTGTCTACTAGACTGAGAGGACTGCAGTTATGGTGATTAGATAAATTAGATAGACTTCAGGTGTAGTAGAGTGTTCCCTCTGTAGATTTTGTAACCTGTGAGCCCTTTAGGGTTTTGGGTGCTATCCTTGCATCTAGGGTCCCTAGTACTGGCTGAACTCAAGGAAAGTAAGCTGGGTTATGGGGTGTAAAATGGAGTCCAGGGGCTGGGAAGTAGCTTATCAGGTATCTCTGAGTCTAGCCAGCTTCCAGAAAACCAGGCAAAGTTGCAGTGTGGGAAAAGGGGTACAGGATACTGGGTACATTTTACTGGTACTGGTGGTACTTTCAGGCCCCACACAGAAATTTTCATTTTAATTCTAGTTGTCATTTAGTTTTGATCAATCAATAAGACCCCAAAAAACAAAATAACCAGAAGAAAATAACAAAAGTAGACAGATGATATGGCACAAAGTTAAATTTTTTCTATACACCAAAGAAAAATACTTATAGTGAGAAAACAATCCACAGATAGGGAGAAAATATTTGCCACTAGACATCACACAGTGTAACTAATATGTAAAATATTTAAGGAATTCAACTCAATAGCAAAAAATCCAATTTTAAAATAGGCAAAATGTATGCATTATATACCTGTGGAAAGAGATATGGTTAGCCAGTGTAATTATATATTATTTCTCATATATCTAGTCATAAAATAAAACAAAATAAAAAACCTAAAAACACATTATCTACGGTTGAGGCCTTGGAACTTTCCCCTCCTGTGTTAGCATGGTTTTTGGTGTTGGTGTTGTTTGGGTCTTGCTTAAACACCCACATTGATAAGATTTTGCCATTGTAGATCCTCTGATATTTCTAGAAGAAATTATCTCACAGCTAACACACAGCTTCTCCGGCATCCATAATTTCTCTGCTCCCTCTTCCACAATAGTTTCTGAGATTTAGGAATAAGAATATTATAGCTATAACCAATAGGTCTGGGTTCCACACCTCTGCTATTTGGTTGGCTATCATTTATTTAATACACTTTTTCTGTTGCATAGAGAAGTTTTCTTGATGAGGGAGAAAATCTACACTTATTGGTGTGCGTAAGGATAAATATTACAGTGCATTTAGTAATTGTGTTGGTTCAGTAAATTGGAGGTGGTATGTTCTCCTCCAAGATCGATGACTAGCCTTAGGTACCTGAATAGATTTATAGAATCAGGCATGATTTTTATTTTGTTGAGTAGTACTTAAGTACCATTAGAGAGGTGTTGATTGCCATCAAAAGATGCATTCCACTATTGTATCATTAGATTTATCATACTATGCTTGTCGTTTTTATTATTCCTATGTGTTGTAGCTGGGGAGGATGATTACTTGCTTTCCCTCATCACAAAGACATCTAAAGAATGGCGAACTTCAAGAGAGAGTCTTCACCAGGAACCACACCCTGCATTTTGTTGTCCTATACCAAATTTTCAGCCCTGAAATTCTATACATATATGTAACATTACACAAACTAATCTTGTTATATATAGTCTTTGGAAATATGTACACAAATATTTAACAATAATTTTCAAAAGAAAAAAACAATGAAGTTGAGAGTGAACAAAATGATTCACATTAAGTTTAGTACTTAGGAAAGGGAAGGTAGAAACATACTTTTGTAATTTCAAAAATTGAAATATATCTAAAGTAGCTGTTTAAAACACAATATGCTTTCATGGTGACTATTATGAAAAGATAAATTAGAAGTAAATATAATATTTTATTTGAATTTTCTCTTTGGCTATACCATAAGATGAACGAATTAAGCAAATTCTTCAAGAACATCCAGATAGAAAAAGAAAATTGCAAATTCAAACCCTATAAATAGGATTTAGAGGTCCGTAAATAAGCTCAATTTTAAAGTTGGAAAATGACACCTTATGCTTTCCTTACAAGTAATGAAAAAGATCATTTCCTTACTTTAAGCCACCTCATTTAAAAAAAAAACTTTCCAAGAATAAAAAAGAAAAAAAAACTTCTTGAAAAGAAATTAATTACACCAACCACCATGATTATATGAAGAAACAAATTCATGAAGGAAAAATGAGAAAGTGGCATGAAATTCAGAAAAATGTGAGATATGGAATTTAGCTTCATGAGGTTAAACAGATCAAAGCTTTACATATAAACAGATCAAAGCAGAAAATGTGAATCAAAAAAAGAATGAGTTGAGTTTAATTAGTGAACCAAAGGGTGCAAATTTGGTCACAATAGTTTAAATAATACTAGAATCAAATGATGTTGTGTATAAGTGGAACGTTGAAAAGCAGAGACAATTATAAACAGATAGAATGTTAAAGGGGAAGGTAACCATAAACTTAAGAAAGGGCTTAGCCTCTTTATGTGTGCATGAAAAACAATATCATTACTAATTACTAGGTGATACTGTCATTTATAATAAACAATTAAGACCATCTCAAACTAAAACAAGGTTGACTAAAAAACAACAAGATGAAAACATGAATCTTTGTTTGTGTAGACATACTCCTAATTACCTGAACCAGAACACAGAAAGGAAATATGCTATTATTGAATGTGTTTAAAAATAAGCACAGAGAACTTTTTTTAGAATTTTAATATCAAAAATATACTTTTACTGCAACTCCTGATAGAAACAAAGGAAATAATTGTCAATGTCCAGAGAAGACTAAACTTGCAGCTAGTTGAAGGGTACTAGGGTTTTCCTCAAGAAAATCAAATAATCGAGTGGTTCGGTTTCTATACTTCTTCTTACAAGCTGGAAAAACAATTCTTTTTAGGAATGTGTCTTAGGACTCACAAAATGTTACTACATAGACATCTTATTGTGACATTCAGAGGAAAATATCCTCAAGACTAATTATCACATATCAAAAATATATGTTAATATGTATGGAAATATATATCAATCTGGCAGAAACTTATGTGTTACAACACAACCAAATGAATCATTTTGTGAGGTGGTGTTGAGTCGGCGTCTCTCATTGACCTCTAACTCACAGAGATCTACCTAAGTCTGCCTGCCAACTGCCAGGATGATGTGTGCCATTATACCCTGTGACCTAGATGAATCTTTAATAAACCACAATAAAAATATTTGAACTGCAACTGCGTGGTTAGTATTTATAAGTCAATAACTAATATTACATATGAACATATTGTTAAGATTATCTAAACAGAGAAGACTATTCATTTAACTGTTTTCTCCTAAAGTCTTTTCTGGGAAAGAAAGTTATGGGAAGACAGAGGGTTAGAACAAAATCAATTAATTTAAAGGGAAATTTTTGTGGAATGATATTTATAAGATTATGTAATAAACTGGTACCTATTATAACTAGTCGGTAGGCATATAATAATAGCAGTGTGAAGTATAAGATTCAAATATATGCTGTTATATGACACAAAGAAATGTTCAAACATAAACTTGTAATATGTACTTGCTTCTTCATTAATGTTAATACAGAAATGACACTCAATTTAGCTTGTCTCAAAATTGGTGCCTACATTTTATAAAATTTTTGTTATTTTTCAACCAGATTGGGCAAGAGACAGTAATCAAGAATGAGAAACTGAACAGTAACAACCTTCATCTTGCTGGGTCTTACAGATGACATTCGGTTTCAAATTATGCTTTTCACATTTCTGCTTCTTTCTTACACGCTGAGCTTATCTAGTAACCTAACCATTATCACCCTCACCCTGATTGACCCCCATCTTAAAACACCTATGTATATTTTCCTCAAAAATTTCTCCTTCTTAGAAATTTCACTCACAACTGCTTGTATTCCCAGATTTCTATACAGCATATAATCTGGGGACAAATCCATTGCCTATATTGCCTGTGTCAGTCAACTTTTTTTAATAGATCTCTTTGCAGTTTCAGAATTTTTTCTTCTAGCTATTATGTCCTTTGATCGCTATGTGGCCATCTGTAAACCTCGTCACTACATGACCATCATGAATAGCAGAGTCTGCAAGAACTTCATTTTGTTCTGTTGGGTAGCAGCACTGATCATCATTCTCCCACCATTTGGTCTAGGTTTGGGCCTGGAATTCTGTGACTCAGATATTGTTGATCATTTTTGCTGTGATGCAGCTCCTCTATTGAAAATCTCTTGTTCAAACACATGGTTGATAGAACAGATGGTGATAGTTGGTGCTGTGTTGACATTCATAATCACTTTTTGTGTGTTGTCTTTTCCTATGTTTATATCATCAAGACCATTCTGATATTTCCTTCTGCCAACCAAAAGAAAAAGGCCTTTTCTACCTGTTCTTCCCACATGATTGTAGTTTCTATTACTTATGGTAGCTGCTTCTTCATTTATGTCAAGCCTTCACCCAAGAATGACATAGCTATCAATAAAGGGATTTCACTTATTATTACGTCAATTTCACCAATGTTGAATCCCTTCATTTATGCACTGAGAAACAAGCAAGTAAAACAAGCTTTCAATTATTCAATTAAAAAAGTTGCATTCCTCTCAAAGGTGTAAAAAACAAAGAATATTATCTAGAGTAGGGTGGATGACTGTAAAATCTGAAGCTTTATTAGAAAAATATTCTATATCTTTATTTTTAATGATTTTTATACTCACACTTTCTCTGTAAATTTGCACGGTATGAGTATGGCTTCATAAATTTCCATTAAAAGCAAAATTTTTGAATGTCTTTCAGTCAACCTGTAATGGTTGTCTAACTGTAGCCCTGAGAACACAATAGATTGTGGTTTTCTACCATTGTTTCCACAATTTTATATGTGCCTTTTTATTTTACATTGTAACTAATCAAAAAATGCATGAAAGTTTGATGTACCTATATTAGTATTCATTATTCATTCATTATTTATTTGCTACTTAGAGAACAGATGACAATTTTTAAGTGACTTTCTCTGTTTCATGATGGTTATGAATGATCATATTAATATTTCCTCTCTTAAACACTCTAGGAAGACCTTCCCAATCACTACCAAGTTCAAAGCTTCATAAATCATTTAGGTATACAAGAAGCTGATTTAAATTCTATTCATTAACAAAATTTTCATGCAATTTTCTTGGGGCAGTTAGTTGTTATAGTTAAAACCTAAGGCATATGGCATTTATACATATTAAGAAAATGAATGGAAAACTACAAACAAATTTTTTTCAAAACATAAAAATTTTGCATAAATGTATGCAAATTTAACACTATTTATTTCTTTCCTGTGGACATCCCTCATCTCTTGCTCATTTATATCCATAAATGTTAGCTCCTAATAACTAGAAAAACATTTCTCCCAAGGACATGAAGTGGTTACCTCTGGTGGGATCTTAAATGCATTCCCTACTAGGCAATTCATAGCCACTATATTCTTCTAAGAGAGGGCAACAGAAACCCACCCAACAAACACAACCATATATCAGCACCTAAAATTACAATCAGCCTAAAGCCAGATACCTAGATGCCACCATTAAAACACAGTCAATAACAGCCAGTATAATATGGCACCAATAGAGTGCAGGAACTTTATAAGAATAGGACCTGAAAATTGCAACATAGCTGAAAAACAAGACAAGGACTGCAAATAGGCTTAAAAATATGTTAGATATCCTTAAATAGTTTATGAAAATATACATTAACAAAATCCATGAAAACACAAACATAGAATGAAATAAAAAAAATAAATTCAAGGAATGAAAGTTGAAATAGAATCAATAAAACCTCAAACTGAGGTGAAACTAGAAGTGAAAAATGAGAAACTCAGAGGCAACCCTCAGCTCAGAATACAGGGGATGGGAAAGAGAATCTAAGGCATAGATAGAAAGATTGAATTCCTTTTTTGAAGAAAATGTGAAATCATTTAAAATGAAAAATTCAAAGCCCAAGTCCAGTTCAAATCCAAGAAATCTGTTGGTCTCTGAATAGATCAAGTATGAATAGAGGAAGTATAAATAACCCAAGTCAAAGGCACAGAAAACATTTTGAAGAAAATCATAGAAGAAAATTCACAACAGATTAGGAAAAGACCTTTACCAATTCTACATCCGATAGAGAGCTAATATCCAATATATGCAAAGAACTCAAGAAGTTAGATGCCAGAGAGCCAAATAACTCCATTAAAATGGATACAGAGCTAAGCAATGAATTCTCAGTTAACGAATATTGAATGTCTGAGAAGTACCTAAAGAAATTATCAGCATCCTTAGCAATCAGGATCCTTAGCAAAACACAAATCAAAACAACCCTGAGATTCCACCTCAGGCCAGTCAGAAGGGCTAAGATCAAAAACTCAGGATACAACAGATGCTGCTGACAATGTGGAGAAAGAGGAACACTCCTTCATTGTTGGTGGGATTTCAAGCTGGTACAACCACTCTGGAAAAATTGGACATTGCACTACTTGAGGAGCCAGCTGTACCACTACTGGGCATATACTCAAATGATGCTCCAACATAAAATAAAGACACATGCTCCATTATGTCCATAGCATCCTTATTTATAATAGCCAGAAGCTGAAAAGGACCCAGATGCCCTTCAACACAAGAATGAATACAGAAAGAATGATATGTCTACACAATGGAGTACTACTCAGCAATCAAAAACAACAAAATCATGAAATTTACAGGCAAATGTGTGGAACTAGAAGATATTTTCCTGAATGAGGTAAACCAATCACAAAAAAACACACATGGTATGCCCTCACTGATAAGTGGATATTACCTAAGATACAATCTGCAGACCTCATTAATCTTAAGAATGATCAAAGAGTATATATATATATATATATATATATATATATATATATATATATATATATATCCCCACAAATAGTCAATATTGATGAAGCCAAGTAGTGCGTACTGAGAGTAGTCTGATATAGCTGTCTCCTAAGAGGTTCAGCCAGTTCATGACAAATGCAGAGGGAAATGCTAGCAGCAAACCACTGAACTGAGAACTGGGTCCCTGTTGGAGGAATTAGAGAAAGGATTGAAAGAGCTTAAGAGGCTTACAACTCCACAAGAACAACAATACCAACCAGCCAGAGCTCCCAGGGGCTAAACCACTAACCAGACTACACATGGACAGACCCGTGAATCCAGCTGCATATGTACCAGAGTATGGCCTTGTTGGGTGACAATGGGAGGAGAAACCTTTGGTTCTGTCAAGGCTCTACCCCCCATTGTAGGGGAATGTCAGGGTGAGAAAGCACAAAGAATGGAAGAAGTTCAGGAGGGGGAATAACCTAGTAGAAGAAGGGGAGGGTGTTAGAATAGGGGGGCTTATGGACTAGAAACCAGGAAAGGAAATAGCATTTGAAATGTAAATAAAAATATCTAATAAAAAATAAAGAAAAAAATGTGGTACAGAGAAGTCTCAACTGAGGGATCTTGAATGGGTGAGAAACAGTTATAGAAATAGTGAACATCCTTAGTCATCAAGGAAATGGAAATCACAATGACCATGAGATTCCATTGCACAGCAATCAGAATTTGGAAGATCAAAATCTTAGGCAATAGCAGATTCTGGCAAGAATGTAGACAGAGGAACACTCTTCCATTTCTCATGGGATTTAAAGCTGGTACAACCACTTGGGATATCAGTCTGGAAGTCCCTCAGACAACAAGAAATATTTCTACCTACAGACCCAGCTATACTACTTGGCACATACCTATAAGATGCCCCACCTTATATCAAGGACACACACTCCACATGCTCATAGCAGCTTTGTTTATACTAAACAGAAGCTGGCAACAACCAAGATGTCCCTTAGTGGAAGAATGAATATAGAAAATGTGGTACCTTTATACAGTGAAATGTCCCTCATCTATTAAAAATTATAATGTCATGAATTTTGCAGGCAAATGGATGGAACTAGAAAATATCCTGTGTTAGGTAATGCAGACCCAAAATGACATACATGGTATCTACTCTCTGATAAGTGGATATTAGCCAAAAACCCAGAAGACCTATGATACAACTCACAGACTATATGATGTTTAACAAGAAGGAAGACTAAAGGTTGGATGCTTCAATACTGTTTAAAAGGGAAAACAAAATAATTATGGGACATAGCGGAAGAGAGGGACCTCAGAAGGAGAGAGGAGGAGGAGACAAAGGGGGAGGGTAGTATCATGTATGGGAAGAGACAGGAGAGAAATCCAGAGGATCACATGAATAAATAGAAATATGTAGCAGTAGGGGCTGGGGGAACTGGCAGAAGTACTATAAAGTCTCAAATGCCAGGGAAACAAGAAGCTTCCAGGACCCATTGGGGATGACATCAGCTGAAATGCACAACAGAGTGGACCTGAAAAAGACCACCTCCAGTAGATAGGCATGGGCCCCACTTGGGGATGGGGCAACCCATCCATCCCAAATCTTTCTCTCTTTTCAGAGCTAAGGACCGAACCCAGGCCCTTGTGCTTACTGGGCAAGCGCTGTAGCACTGAGCTAAATTCCCAACACCCCATCCCAAATTATTAACCCATAATTCCTCCTGTCTAAAGGAAAGACAGTGACAAAAAATGGAGCAGAAACTGAAGGAAAGGCCATCCAGAGACTACTTCAACTTGGGACTCATCCCGTCAGCAGACACCATACACAGACACTATTGTGGATGGCAAGAAGTGCCACTAGCAAAAGCCTAGTATGGTGGTCTGAGAGGCTCTGCCAGTATCCAACTAAGATAGATGCAGACACTCAGCCAACCACCAACTGAGCCCAGGGACCCCAGTGGAAGAGTTAAGGGAAGTACTGTAGGAGCTGATGGGGATTTCTACCCCATAAGAAGAATTAAAATCAACTAAATGGATCCCCTGGAGCTTCCATGGAATAAATTACCAATCAATGAGCATACATGGCACCAACTACATATGTAGCATAGGATTGCCTTATCTGACATCAATGGGCGGGGAGGACCTTGGTCCTGTGAAGGCTTTTTGTTCCAATATAAGGGCATGTTACATTGTGAGGTGAGTGTGGTTAAGTGGGTAGGCAAGCACCCTCTGAGAAGCAAAGAGAGGGGGAATGGGATTGGGGTTTGTTGAGGGGAGACTGGGAAGGGGGACGAGATTTGAAATGTAAATCAATAAAATAACCAACTAATAAACTGTAGTGTAAAATATATGGAAAATTTTATCAATATATCAGTTACCAACATTAAGTCAAGATCAGATAAGCAATTTAATTAAATTTATAACCCCTAGTGAAATAGAAGCAGTCATTAAAATCTACCAACCAAAAGTATCTCAGGAACAGACAGTTTCAGCACAAACTTTCAAAGACTTAATGACAATACTTCTCACATTTTGTGTATTTTGTTTTATAAAACCACAGTTATTAGGATCCCAGATTACATAAAAACCCATTAACAAAAGAGTTATGGATCAATTTCCTTTATGAACATGGATGCAAAAGTTTTCAATATATTTTATATTGCAAACTGAATCCAAGAACATACCAAAAAGAGTATGCACATGATCAATTAGCTACAGTCTAAATACTCAGGGTTGGTTCAACATAGGAAACAGCATAAATGTACATCATCATATAAATAAAATCGAAACTCATTAGATTTATAAAAAACCCTTTGACAAAAATCTAACTCCCCTCATGATAACATTCCTGGAGATATTAGCAATACAAGGGACACACCTAAGCCTAATAAAGGAAATATACAGCAAGTATATATCCAGCATCAAAATAAAGAGAAACTTAGAACAATACACTGAAATCACAAAAAATAAGAGGTTGACCATATATCCTTACTTATTCAATATAGCAGGTGAAGCCTTAGATGGAAGAAGAAGACAACTGATATAAGTCAAGTTGATATAAATTAGGAAGGAAGAAGTTATGGTATTTTATTTGTAGGATACATAACTGACCTTCAAAATATAACCTACATCTGATGAACTACTCTCATCAAAATATCTGTATACAAATTGAACACACACATGCACACACACACACACACACACACACACACACACACACCACACAAACACACACACATAGTCTTCTTATATACAAATGACAAATGGTCAGAGAAAGAAATCTGGTAAACAATGCCTTTCAAAATAGCCTCAAATAACATAAAATATTTTGGGTAAACTCTAACAAAGCAACTGAAAGACTTATATGATAAAACTTTGAGACATTGAATAATGAAGATAACGGGATTAATATAAACATGAAGCCATCCCACCAAAAGTCATCCACAGGTTCAATTCATTCCTCCTCCAAATTCCAACACAATTTTTCACATAACTTACACGGACAATTTTCACCGTTATATAGAAGGTTAACTCGTATGATAAGTAAAACAATCCTGAATAATAAAAGAACTGAAGGAAGTATCACCATTTCCAAACTCAAATTATACTACAGAGTTATAATAATAAATTTATTGGCACAAACACATATGTTTTAATCAATAGAATCAAATTAACACACAAACATAACTCCATATGCCTATGCATGCCTTATTTAAAAAAGAAAGAGAGAGAAAAACAGATATACACACTGGAAAAAATAGTGTCTTCAACAAATGGTGCTGTGCTAGGGACAGCATACGATGACAGGGACTGGCAGCAGTAGGCCAGGATGGAGACATCTCAGAAACCCACAGCAGCTCCTTGCAAAGTAAGGTGGCATCTAGGACCCTGAGATAGAGAAGACACATCCCTCCAGGGGACCCACCATCTGAAATAAGAGGATGCCCTCAGTAGGACAAGATGGAAATATCTCAGTAGTCTGCAGCAGCTCTTTGTAAAAACTGCTTGTTCCCATTACTCCTAACCTTAGCCCTGGACAGCGGCTATATAGATTTCATTTGTGTGTGACTGCCTTTCATTTGGCCTTGGTGTGCACAATTATTGTATTATATGTGCCTTTGTGCACATAATTATTCCTACTTCTTTCTCCTTCTGCTCTGGTGGATTCTGTGAAACTAGATATTCCTTGTTATGATTCTTAAAGAATTGGAAATTGAGGCATAGGGGCACAGCACATCACAGCCCTAATGGCCCAGGTGCATGCTGTGTGTTCTCATCTTGGAAACAATGTAATGACTGCACAATTGCAGTTCCAGAATAATGCTTGACTTGCAAAAAAACTTTAAAGAAATTATAAGAAAATGAATTAGAGCTAACATTGGGAATCTTAAGAAAGAAAAAAGTTATTGAAGTTAGGAAATAAGTTTTACATAACATTTGAGAGTGGTTCCTGGGTAAGGAAGTATAGAATATATAAAATTACATACTAGGAAAACTATGTCAAAATACTGGGATTCTTACGAGATTCATTATGAGATCAAGAATAGAAAGCTAGCAGAACCACTGAGTTAAGGGTTAACTTGATTCTTTTTGGCCACTGCCTGGCTGCTTTGCCTAGGTCATTTATCATTAAAGCTTCACAGGAAAATGCAACTAGCTGACCTCGGAGCTCTGAGTTCTGAAGTATAATAAGTTAAAAGTATAATAAAGTTTAAATAATGCTAAGTTTACAATTATTATTATTTTGGTCACAGGCCTGGAAATAGGGGAAGCATGAAACTTTGGGGAATAATTATAATTCTTAGTTCTTTGTGGGATGTGGTTATTCTTTGAATTTGATTTGGCAATGATTATACAATTCATTTTATTTTACTGCTTTTGGATTATCAATAAAAGATTGGGGTAAGAGAAAGGCAAGAAAACATGTGAAGAGTGAATAAGAGAGAACATGTGAAGAGGGAATGAATGAGCACATGAGGGAGGGAATCCAGGAGCGAGTGTGTGAGCAAGTATGAGAGAGCAAATGAGAGAACAAATCTGAGAGTGAATGTGAGAGCAAATGACAGAGCCAGTGAGAGAGCAGAAGAAGAGCATGTGAAGAGTGAGTGAAGAGAGAATGTGAAGAGTGAGAGAAAAGAGAATGTGAGGTGTGTATGAAGATTGTGTGTGTGAGTGAATGGAGAGTTCATGTGGTGTGTGTGAGATATGTGTGAAGTGTGTATGAAGAGTGTGTGTGAGAATGAAAGGGTAATGAACAGAGGTGTGCATGAGTATGGGAGTTCGAGAAAAGAAAACCGCAATAAAAAAAGCAAGATTGAGCAAGGGAATGCAGAGTGTGTGCAGCCTCAAGCTGAGAGAGAGAGAGAGAGAGAGAGAGAGAGAGAGAGAGAGAGAGAGAGAGACAGAGAGACAGAGA
Organism: Rattus norvegicus; assembly: GCF_021556685.1. Classification (NCBI taxonomy): domain Eukaryota; kingdom Metazoa; phylum Chordata; class Mammalia; order Rodentia; family Muridae; genus Rattus; species Rattus norvegicus. The sequence continues at coordinate 8,538,238 of NC_141540.1, read as the reverse complement.
GACAGAGAGACAGAGAGACAGAGAGACAGAGAGACAGAGAGAGACAGAGACAGAGACAGACAGAGAGACAGATACAGAGAGACAGAGACAGAGACAGAGGAGACAGAGAGAATTTAAGCCTTGAAATTGCCTGTCAGTTTGTACCCAGAGATGTCTGTGTATATTTATTATGTGCCTTCCAGATATCTCTGCTTCCAGTTGAAAACTCCGATCCTGTGTTGAAGCTGGACTGGCAGTAAGTGGAGTCCAGGTCATGGGACTCAGAACTAGAAGATTTGGGTAAGCCCCCATCCTCTTCCCTGTTGTTTTAGATCTGGAAAGGACCCTACCTTGGGAGCTGCGGTCCCCTGGACAGAAACGAGTGCAAAGAAAGGATAGGTAAGAAGTGATAGTGTAATAGTTTTATAATTATGGGTCAAACTGAATCCACTGAGAGATCTATGTATAAAAGATTCTTCATAAGTTACTGCTTAAAAAGGGAATTCACTTTGAATAATAGCGGCTCTCTGATTTTCTACTCTTTGTTCTTTGAGCCCTTGTTTACTGGATAAAGAGACCTTGGATGAGTCAGCATGGAAAAGTTAATAGGAAAGGATATAAAACCTGGATTCTGGAACATAAGGATTAGGAAGACGAAGGACAGGTTCCAGAGAATGAGGTTATCTTCAGGTTTGTGTTAAAAAAGGCACTTCCCCGTGCTGAAATAACAGACCTGCCCAGCTCATCAGGAGGTTCTGTTTGTAGTACAGAAAATGCTGTGGAGGAAGCTATTCCTCTACTGTCAAACAAACTGCTAAGAAACAAACTGTTAAGAAACAAACTGCTAAGAAACAAACTGTTAAGAAATCAAAAACACCTCCTTCCCAGTATATTGTAGATTGAGTAGAGACTTCCTCTGGCTCTGATGAGGAGGAGGAGGGAAAGCCTTTAGATCCTGGAGATGAATCTGAATTAGAGGATGAGTCAGCTAAATATCATAATCCTGACTGGGCCCCTCTTAAGCCTAAGAAGGCAAATGGTTGGAACTGGAAAATATCATCCTGAGTGAGCTAACCCAATCACAGAAAGACATACATGGTATGCACTCATTGATAAGTGGCTATTAGCCCAAAGGCTTGAATTACCCTAGATGCCTAGAACAAATGAAACTCAAGACAGATGATCAAAATGTGAATGCTTCACTCCTTCTTTAAAAGGGGAACAAGAATACCCTTGGCAGGGAAGAGAGAGGCAAAGATTAAAACAGTCACAGAAGGAACACCCATTCAGAGTCTGCCTCACATGTGGCCCATACATATACAGCCACCCAATTAGACAAGATGGATGAAGCAAAGAAGGCAAAGAAGTGCAGACCGACAGGAACCGGATGTAGATCGCTCCTGAGAGACACAGCCAGAATACAGCAAATACAGAGGCGAATGCCAGCAGCAAACCACTGAACTGAGAATAGGACCCCCGTTGAAGGAATCAGAGAAAGAACTGGAAGAGCTTGAAGGGGCTGGAGACCCCATATGTACAACAATGTCAAGCAACCAGAGCTTCCAGGGACTAAGCCACTACCTGAAGACTATACATGGACTGACCCTGGACTCTGACCTCATAGGAAGCAATGAATATCCTAGTAAGAGCACCAGTGGAAGGTGAAGCCCTTGGTCCTGCTAAGACTGAACCCCCAGTGAACTAGACTGTTGGGGGGAGGGCGGCAATGGGGGGAGGGTGGGTAGGTGAACACCCGTAAGGGAGGGTAGGGGGGAGGGGGATGTTTGCCCCAAAACCGGGAGAGGGAATAACACTCGAAATGTATATAAGAAATATTCAAGTTAATAAAAAAAAAAAAAGGTCCCCTCGGTCTGTATTCTGCAAGCAATTCAGAAGGCCATGGAACAAGGGGAAAATTTGATGCTATTTCCAACAGTAAGCATGGATGATGGAGATCCATAATGGGAACCCATCTCCTTTAAACTTGTTAAGGAATGAAAAGAAACTACTTCTAAATGTGGCCCTACTTCACCTTATCTCCTTTCCCTTGTGGAAAATCTGGTAGGAACTGTGCTCATTCCTGGCAGACTGGTTTATCCTGGCCAGGTCCTGCCACACAGAGGGACAATTTCTCTTATTTAAAGCTAATTATGAAGATGAGATTAAACTTCTTTCGGGTTGAAAAAGTATCTCTAGAGAAAGGTTTGAAGACAAAGGGTACCCTCCTTACATGGGCTTGGGGAAGTGGGTGACTCTAGAAAAACAAAACCAACTGCCCAAAGAAATTTTAAAAGAAGTGACGAATTGTGCTTTGAAGGCCTGGAGACACCTGCCTCTTAATGAGGCTCCCATAACAGCTTGGTCTGAGATTGGCCAGGGTTCTGATGAACCATTTGCTTATTTTGTGGCTACATTGGTTGAGGTCATGGAAAGATCAGTGACTGTGTGTCCTGCTGCTGATTTAATCATTAAAAAGTTGGCTTATGAATATGCTAATAAAATTTGCCAAGCACTACTCAGAGGGAAATGTAAAAATGCCTCCCTTGATGACTTTGTCAGAGCTTGTGCTGATTTCTCTCCATCCATGATTCAGGGAATGGCTTTTGCAGCTGCTTTGGGTGGACAGGTGCCAGGGACTTCCCAGGTCTTTAAACAAAAAGAGGGATGTCCTCAGCCAGGTGTCAGTTTTCCTTGTGGACATCCTGGACTCTTAAGTTACAACTGTTCTCAGAGATCTACTGAGGGAAGTGCCCATGTTCAAGGAGGATTCTCAGGCAGTATTCCAGCTGCTGTGTGCACATGCTGTCAGAAGGGCTACCATTGAGAAAGCATTTGCAGATCTAGATTCCATAGAAATGGACACCCTTTACCCCCTACTAGAGGTATTACTGGTAACCCCCAGGCTATCCTGCAGGCAAACCAATGGCAGGACCTGTCTCAGGCCCCCCAAACAGTGGGGACAGTTGTCAACAACCAATTTCTTCAGAATTTTGCCCAAGAGTTGACTCCCTCTACAGGGCTACCCCAGGTAGGACCGGAATGGACCTCAGTGTCTCCTCCTCAGTCATATTAACTTCTGACTCCCCTCCTGTTAAAATGCCAACCAGAGTATTTTACCCTCTTGCTGAGGGATCTCTGGGATTAATTATCAGAAGAAGTTCAACCTCTTTGCAAGGCATTTACGTTATCCCAGGAGTAATTGATGCTAATTATACTGGGAAAATTCAAATAATTGTTAAGCCAGGTGACAGAACATTGATTATTCATAAAGTACAAAAAATAGCACAACTTTTATTCCTACCTTTTATCAAAACTGTAATTGATCTAGCAAACTGCCTCTTTTGGTTCCAGTGACATGGTGTTTTGGATCTAACAAGTAAAAAGGGAAAGGTCCTTAAAAACCTTAAATATGGAAGTAAAATGCATGACTCGGCTCTTGGACACTGGGGCTGATGTCTGCTGCATATCAGGAAAGGACTGGTCCTCTTCTTGGACCACCACTAGAATTGAGTCCTCACTTACTGGTGTAGGACATGCTGCCAATGTTGTACAGAGTTCTGCTATCTTACATTGGCAGGGTGGAGAGGTTAATGGAACTTTTCAGCCTTTTGTTATTCCATCTTTGCCCTTTAGTATTTGGGGTCAAGACATTTTGAGCCAAATGGGGACATTCTTGATTTCATCTGCAGACCCAGTTCTTCAGCAAATGATGAAGATGGGATATGAGCCAGGAAACAAACTTGGTAAACATTTACAAGATTCAACTGACTCTGTAGCTTTCAAGCAAAAAACAGGCATGGAATGGGATATTCTTTTTCTCTGGGGTCACTGAATTAACTGCTGATAAGATAGTCTGGACCACTGATGAAAGCATCTGGGTCGAGCAAGGAGGACACTCCTCCTTTAATGGTAGGACTGAAAACTTGTGTAACCACTGTGGAAATCAATTTGTCAGCTTCTTAGAAATCTATGAATATTTACTTCTATGTTACACCTACCTATACCACTCCAGGGCATATAGCCAAAATGCTCCACTAATACCACAGGGATACTTGCTCAATTATGTTCATAGCAGCTTTCTTCATAATAGTTATACATTGGAGACAACCCAGATTTCCCTCATCTGAAGAATGGATAAAGAAAGTGGGGTTCATTTACACAATGGAATATTACACTGCTATTAAGAAAAAGACATGATTTTTTTCTATGACAAATTCAGATGCACCTTTATTATCCAATCCCTAAAAATACTTTTCATTCTGCTGACAAATTACATAATGAAATATTGTTTTCATGAAATACAGAACGTTTAGACTGGATAGGAAAGAAAGATTTAGCTGGAGAGATGTTAAGAGTAGTTTGTGCTCAGTAGTTAAGAGTACAAAAATGTTCCCTTCCCATCATCCACATTGGGAGTATCATAAATGCTTCTAACTCCAGTCTAGAGGAGCCAATTCTGTTTTTACGTGTCTTCAAGCCCCCGTTTGTGTGTTCAAAAATCCTTATACACACGCATAAATAAGTAGTAGTACTTTAAAATATTGTAAAAATTCAAAACATAGAACAAAACACCCCAATAGTTTAAAAGATGAAGAATTGGCTGGAGAGATGACTTAGCTGTTAATGCTCTTGGAGAAGACTCTAACTGGCTTCCCCAGAGCCATGCTGAGGGGCTCACAATGGCTTTTAACTCCAGCTTTGTGGCAGAATATTAGCATGTTTCCAAACCCTGGGTTCATTACTAAGCATTGCAAAACAACAATAATAAAACTGTAAAATGGAGTACATATGACTTAGGGTTGGAATCAGTCATTCTTTTCTGTAATCTTCAAAATATGGCTAGTGTAGGCCTTGTAAAAGGGGAAAATTTTCATTAATGAGTCTGCTAGGAGAAACAGACTATTTAAAAGTTATTTTTTATTATGCATCTTTGTGTGTGCAAGTATCCACAGAAGCTAGAAGAGAATGATGGTATTTCCCTAATGCTGATGTTACAGACAGTCTTTCTATGGGACATGGGTGCTGAACTCTAGAACTTTGTAAGAACAACACATGTTGCTAACTAGTGAGCCATCTCTATTCCACAACAGAGTCTTTTACTGACTTTTAGTTTCTTCTCCCCAAATGAGATTCCTTCCTTCCTTCTCAATCTCTCTCTTCTGTTTTTAAATTTTTTAATTTTACTTTTTATTTATTCACTTTACATCCTGCTCACTGTTCCACTCACCCACTCCTGTCCCCACTTCCCCTCCACTGGGCATCTCCCCAAACCTGGAAGTTTATATCTAGTCAAGACCAGGTGCCTCTTCTTTGACTGAGGCTATTCAAGGCAGCCCAACTATAAGAACATATCCCACATATAGGCTATAACTTTTGGGATAGTCCCTATTTCAGTTGTTTGAGACCCACATGAAGAACATGCTGCACCTTTGCTATATATGAGTGGGGGAGTCCAGTCTGTGTGCGTGTGTGTGTGTGTGTGTGTGTGTGTGTGTGTGTGTGTGTATGTGTGTGTGTTTTCTGGTTCAGAGTTGGAGAGCCCTAAGGGTCCAGGTTAGCTGGCACTGCCAGTCTTCCTGTCAAGTTTTTTTCCCCTACAGGTCCTGCAATCTTTCCTCCTATTCTTCCATAAGAGTCCCCAAGCTCCATCCACTGTTTAGTTGTGGGTGTCTGTATCTGACTGAGTCAGCTGCTTTGTGGAGCCTCTCAGAGAACAATATGCTCCTGTCTGTAAGCAGAACAGATCATTCATAGTGTCAGAGGTTGGAGCCTGCTGATGGTCTGGGTCTCAAGTTGGGCTGGTGATTGATTTCTCCTTCCCTCACTCCTTTCTGCATCACCTATGCCTGCATTTCTTAGAGACAAGATGAAGACACTTGGTCAACTATGTTCATAGCAGCTTTATTCATAGTAGCTGAAAACTGGAAACAATGTAGATATCACTCAACTGAATAATAGATAAAGAAAATGTAGTGCATCTACACAATAGTATACCATCCAGCTATTAAAAAGAAAGACTTATGAATATTGCAGACAAACAAATAGAACTAGAAAATATCCTGAGTGTGATAGCCTGGACAAAAAAAGACATGCATCATATGTTTTCAATGATAAGTGGAGATTAGCCATAACATATATACCCCCATAGACACACAAAGAGGTAAATAAGAAGGAAAGCACAAGGTAGAATGCTTGGATCACACTTAGAATTAGAAACAAAATAATCATAAAAGGCAGATGGAGTGAGGGAGAGAAGTGTGTAGGAGAGGGACATTAGCTGAATTGGGGGACAGATGTATGGAAAGACAGGAGAGACTCAGTGGCCTGAACAATGAATGCCAATCTGTAGCTTCCAGGGTTGGGGGGTGGTGGGGGAAATCTTTAGGAAGTCTGAGAGACCTGAGATGAGGGTACTTTCTGGGAGTCAATGGGGGTAATCTTAGCTGAGATGCCTGATGGTGGGGATATGGAATCTGAAGATGCTACCTTCTGTAGCCAGGCAAGATGCCCAGTGGAGGCATAAGGACACTAACCTACCAAGAAAACTTTTGACATAAAATTTGTCCTGTTCTACAGAAATGCAGGGACAAAGATGGAGCAGAGACTGAAGGAATGGCCAACCAATAACCAGCCCAACTGGAAACCTATCCCACAGGCAAGCATCAAAATCCTGATATTATTAATGATACTCTTGTTATACTTGCAGACAGAAGTCTAAGACAACTGTCTTCTGAGAGGATCTGTCCAGCAGATGACTGAAACAGTTTTCCATAACCAAACATTGGAATAGAGGTTGGGGATGCTTATGAAAGAGTTGGCAGAAGGATTGAAGGACCTCAAGGGGGTGGGAACCCCACAGGAGGACCAATAGAATCAACTAACCTGGACCTCTTAGAGTTCTCAGAGACTGAGCCATCACCAGTCAAATAACACATAACTTAGAATGAACCCCTGGTACATATGTAGCAGACATCCAAGTTGTTCTCCATATGGTCTGCAACAACTGGATTGGAGGCTATCCCTAAAGCTGTAGCCTGACTGTGATACCTGTTCCCCAACAAGACTTCCTTGTCTGGCTTCAATGGGAAAGTGTGTGCCTAATTTGATAGAGAATTGATGCATCAGGATACGGGAATACCCCATGGATCACACCCTTTCAAAAAAAGGCGACAGCATATGGGGGAGAATCACTCTGACAGGGTGACTGAGAGGGAGCAGCACTTGGGATGTATAATAGATAAATAAATAAATACACAAACAAACAAATATTAAAATACTGCCATATATTTTCTAAAGTTTATTATTCTTTTTAAATTTACCTTTATATCAGATTATAATCATGTTATTTAGCAAATGCATCAGGGGCATTTCAAAGAATACGAATGGATGTTATAGATTGAACATTCATGATTTTCAAGTTATTTCAAATACTCATACATAATGGAAGCTAATAGGACAGGAAGATCCAGATGACATTCCTTTTTCCAAGCCAATTTTCAACACTGATATCATTCACAGATTCAAGAGAGTGAGAATGTATATAATATAATTGCTAAGTGTTTTTCATGGAGAATTTTATGCTGACACATCGACATCACATATGATGCTCCCAACTGAGGAGAGGATAAACCAGAAAGACATTTGTTTCTTTTCTTTCCAATTTTTGCACAGAGAGTGAAGAGTAGATATGACATCCATGGTGGATTTTAAAAATATATTTTTTTATTCTATGTATCTGAATGTTTTACCTGCACCTATGTCTATACTGCATGTACATGTAATGCCTTGAAAGACAAAGGAAGACATCAGATGATGTGCAGTCATGTAGGTACTGGGATGAAAAAATATTCTGTGCAAAAGCAGCAAATTTTCTTAACTACTAAGCTAAGTTTTTCCCAGTGTTTCTTTCCCCAGAAAAGTACACAGATAGGATTTTATATCAAATCGACATCCTGAACCAATTGTAGCATGAAGGACCTCAAAATTTTAGGTGGAGCAAGAAAATCCAAAAATAAAGTTCAAAGTGAGTGATTTCTTTTATATGAAATTCCAGAAGAGATAATTAATCCTCTCAATATGAATGAAAAATCATCTGTTGACATTTGATTCAATTTCATATTAATTGATGTAGAAGGTATCAGAGAAATGACTGGAAAGAGGAAGGATGGACTGTAATGGAGCTGAGAAAGAATAAATCAGAATTTGTAGCTGAGGTTCATCTGTCAGTCTAAGCAAAATGAACACCATCTCCACAGATTGGTTCTTCATTTCTCTTTTTTTTTTCCAAGTAAGTCTACATAAAATAAAATAAAAATTGTAAAATAAAAAGATAAAGAAAGAGTAAAGTAAAACCCAAACAACTAAAATAAATAATTATATATGAAAGTTTTTCATTGATTTATAATCATAGCAAGGTTCATTTCAATATAACCACTTTCAGAATTTTATTTATAAAATAAAAATGCTTAATGAGTTTAGATTTCACCTCACAAACATATATTGCACCTCATTAGCATCTATTTTAGCTTCCTATTGATGTAAAAAAAAACAAAGTTTACATCGAAAGGAAATGCTTTAAAGGGCTCACATTAGAGGTTACAATCTGTCAGGGAGGGACTGCAGAGTGAGAACTCAGGGAAGGAACTTGGCAGCAGAGACTGAAGCAGAGGCCATGGAGGAATGCTGTTTACTAGCTAACTTGTTCATTTGGCTTTCCCAGACTGTTCCCAGGACCACCTTTCCACATCACCTATTAGTCAAGGAAATTCAACAGGTTTCTCTAGTCTGTTGGGGACATTTTCTCAATTGAGGTTCCTTCTGTCCAAGTTACTATGGCTTGTGTAAATATGACACAAGGCTAGAATCTTACTTAACTCAAAGTTGACAGGGTCCTTTTGGCATACTGACAGGAATCATGCCATTTATGAGAAATTGTCCCTTAATTGCATTACTGTTCACATGTACCTATCTTTTCAGTAATTTATTTAAATAAAATATTCGTGTGTGTGGTATTTGAAAATTTCTCAAATAAATCTCTTTAAGTTGCCATGTCAGTCATATAGTACTTATAGTAAAAGGTGGTGTTACAAGTAGTCATAGTATCTCTCGACTTAGATATATACATATATGATATTTTTAAGAAAGAAAATCTCTAAAGAAGAAAGTACCTGTGATTATAGTATGAGATTCTAGCAAGGCTGTTGCGGTGAAAATCAGAGCTCAGTTCCTAGATAATAACTGGAAAACATGAACAACACACTGAGTTACCAGTTGAACTTGCTACCATAAACTCTTTTACTGGTAGGATTTCCCATTACTGTACTCTATCTCATGATAATTTTGAATAGAGAAAAGTATCCGTATTTAAAAAAGAAATAACTATTCTTTAACCTATAAATATAAAGCCAATGTTTCAAGTAAGAGTAATTTGATTTTAAAATAATTGTGCAAGACAGACACTTTGTATTTATGGAATATTTTGATTTAATATTAAATCTTGATATATTCTACTCAGTTTATAGCCACATGTGCATAGGGAATTTTGAAAGAAATGGGGTATTTATTTTGAATAATTTGAATACACTTAAAGCTTTAAAAATGCTGGTCATGTACAAAGTGAAAAGTTAATTTCCTGGTTAGTTTTAGGCACTGTATCATAGAACCAAGTAACTTATGAACAACAATCTGTATGTGGAAATGAATATACACACCCACAGTATCTAACCAAGTCCATGTCAGTAATTAGAGTTAGTTCACTGCTACTACTTCATCCAGTCATCAAAAGATTAGCATACCTGATTCATGAGTGATTTTGTTTTATGTCTACTAACACTGGTATTCAGGAATTTTCACTTTACAAAAGATGCTGAATTAGTTTGCTTTTCATTTCAAGCTTCTGGGTTGTCTCTGGTCCCACATTCCAGGACGTTCTTTCATTATGAGTACTTTGGTAATGCTCTTTCAGGGAGCAACATATCTTTTTCTCATTTTTGTGATATTGATGCAGTGCAGAGTGTAGTGATGTGAAATGTCTGGTAAGCTATTGCATAAATAGAGAAACATGTAAGTATTTATAACATACTAAGGAAAGCCAGTGTGATATGATATAAATAATATCAAATGTAAAGTATTGTGACTTACATTCACTAACTGGGGCTGTATTCAAAATTCATGATTTTAAAATTATTCTATTTTATCACAGCTTTTCTGGAAGATTTTATTCAAATACTAACCAAAAGTCAACATAGTGAACACATTAAATAAACACATTAAATTAGTAACATCTCTAGAAAAGGAACTTTTACCAGTGTTCTAAAGAACCATAATGTAATTTTTAAAACCATTTAAAGGAGAAAATAGATAAGACCATATGTTCTGCATTGTGAATGCTACTAGAATTATTTCCAACCTATTTAATTATTCTTTAAAACATTAAAAATGCAAAAACCACCCATAAAAGAATCAAAGGTTAATTGAAAAAAATCAATGTTCTTTTCTTTGGTGTTTACAGAGATATAGAAAAGGATATATATGAACATTTAGATATTTAGATAGGTTTTAAAGGAACTAAAATTTTGAGATTGGATATTTTAGGTGGGTAAAGCCAACTGGGACAAAGAAAATATAATGCAGCACAAAACTTTAATTGGAAAATATACTTACTAATATATATATATATATATATATATATATTCATCTCTCCTTGATCCATAAACCATTGTAAGGATCCTTAAACATTGTGCTTATCAATGTTCTTTAGGATATGCAGATGTTATAAAATAATATATCAGAAAATATTATCATTTATAAAATCGTTCCATTGGTAACGCTGATATAAATATTTAATTATATTATACGTTCAATAAATTTTCCTTGCATGAAATTATTGATTTGTTTTGCTTTAACAATACACACACCAAATATCTTCATAATATGTACACACTATAAGGGGAAACTACACAAATCACATTATGGATTATATGGCCCATAGGCCAAGAAATACAATTTCATTTAGTTTTATAGGATCTTATAAATACCACATACATTTAAAAGGTTTCTAATGTTAAAACATTTTTGTAATCACTTACAATTATCTCTCTATGCATCACCATAAGCAGATATTAAAATATTAACACCTTATCCCTTATTAGTTTCACAGATTTCTTCAGTTGAACATGTAAATTCTGTCAAAATTGTGCTTTCATATTCTAGTTATTATCTTGGTGAACAAATAGTGGACCATTGCTTCTTCATTTTATCCTAAAATGTATTACAGATTTGCTTATATGTATGCTGTCTTAGAGATATTATTTTGGACTAATCTAATGAATGATAGGAAGGTTCATGAAATTTGTATTTCTACAGTCAGTTCATTTAAAGTACATAAAATCCTATTAAATATAAAATATGCCATAATATGGAAACTCACCTTCTCTGAAATAATGAAGAATTTATGCTTCTGTTTCTTGTAGGAAAATATTAAATAGGAAGAAACAATTCTCAGGGTAACTAGAGCTAATATCATAATTTCCTAATTGTATGTGGTAGAAGTGCTGCCTATACAAATAAACATGAACATACAAACCTGTTTTATGCAAATTAACTCTCAATTAAATGCCTTATTCTACAAGTCCCTGATTTAAAAGCATTTACTGTCAATCACAGGACCATGTCAGCACATGGAAGCACTTCAAATGTGACTTCAGCTGCAAGTTCTTTGTAAGGCTCAACTTACTTTATTATTCTCTTAGAGGCCAGGCAACAGTTTCCAATTTTAATAATTCGAACACTATTAATGTCTAAAATTGTGTGGGAATATTTTGTGATGTATTTTTTAAAAACATAAATTGCCAAATTACTCAATGTTTAAATTTTGTTATCATCACTGGGATCAACTCCTGTTAGTGGAATTGCTGAATCAAAGGTAAACAGTACTTTTAATGAGACTAAATAAATTCTTTATCTTTATTCAATCAATTCCCCACATTAGTGTGCGAGTGCTCCTATTCCTTTTATTCTTTTTCCCCCACCCTGGGAAATCCAAGCATCCAGAGGATCCATAGTCCATTCTTCTGTGCCTTGATATTTAGGGTCTACAGATTCTAGCCTGATTGTCATTTACTAATGGCTAATATTTACATATAAATGAATACTTTTCTGTCTCAGTCTTGGTTACATCACCTAGGATAACCTTTTCGAGTTTCATTCATTCATTGCCTTTAATGATGTCATCTTTTATAACAGCTAAATAATATTCCATTGTGAAAATGTATCACATGTCTTTTTCCATACTTCAGTTGAGGCAAATCTACGTTGATTAAATTGTCTGGCTATTATAAATAGAACATCAATGTACATGGTTGAGCAGGTGTACTTGTGATAGGATGACATAACCTTTATGTGTATGCCCAAGAGTAGTATAGTTGTGTTTTAGGTAGATTGATTCCCAGCTTTCTAAGTAACTGTTGTTATGATTTCCTTATTGGCACACCCTCCCCCATTGAAGCCAGGCAAGGCAGCCTAGTCAGGGGAGGGGACTTCACACACAGGCAATAGCTTCAGGACAGCCCTGCTCCAGTTGTTGGTGAACCACATGAAGACCAAGCTCCATGTCTGTTACACCAGTGCTAGGTGCTTCAGTCCAGGCCATGTATGGTCTTTGGTTGATGGCCTAGTCTCTGAGACTCCTGTGAAGCTCTGATCTACACTCAGGTCTTCAGTCCTTCTTCCAACTCCTCCACAAGATTCCCCAAGCTCCATCCAATATCTGGTTATGGGTCTGTGTCTGTTACACTCAGATGCTGGGTGGAACCTTTCATGCCAGACTCCTGTCTCTAGCACAATAAATCATCATCAATAGTGTCAGGGATTGTTGCTTGCCCATAGGATGGGTCTCAAGTTGGGCCACTCACTGGTTGCATATTCCTTCAGTCTCTGTTTCATCTTTCTCCAAGTATTCTTTTGGACAGGACAAATTTTTATTTGTGGGTGGGTTGGTGCCCCCATCTCTCTACTTGGGCCCCTCCCCAGCCACAGAAAGTACGCCCAAGTTCCATATCCCCACTACTATGCATCCAAGCCAAGGTTACCTTGATTGGCCCCTGACACTCTCTGCCACCTGGTTGGTAGTTCTGAAAGATATGAATCTTAAATTCCTTTGCAATTGTGGAAAACTAGAGGAATTCTCAGTGAAAACTTGGCATCAAAAAAGGATGTTTTTATTTCTCCTAATCCATTCTGCAAATTCCCCTAGCTTGTTAAAAATTTTTTCACTGTTGTATTAGTTTGTATATTTCATGCAACCTATAGTAGTCATAGTATGTGATGATTAATAAATATTTTATGGAAGATAGAAAAACATGAATAGAAACCATTATGATTAGTATATACTTTTTCTCAATGGTTAAAAGTCACTATCAGATTTCATACATTAACCTTTTATGAAACATACTGTTAAGAGGTATTTTTAATACTTAAAATACTACTATTGAAATTCTTTTTATAGTATAGAATAGAGTTTATTCAGGGCATGGGGAGGGGAGTTGAGGTGGTAGAAGAGACAGAGAAATGAGAGAGAGAGAGAGAGAGAGAGAGAGAGAGAGAGAGAGAGAGAGAGAGAGAGAGGTAATAGAGGCCATCCACAAAGCAGGTGTAGAGAGAGGGGGAGGGGAATGGAGAGAGAGGGGGATCAGCAGCAAGAGAAGAGAGCAAGAAAAAAAGAGGTACTATTGAAATTATTAAATATGTTGTTTGGAATGATGGAACGTACCTATAAATTCAGGGTAAACCTGAACTTAATGAGTACTGTCTCAAAAAGAAAAGAAAAGTAAAGAAAGAAAGAAACAAACAAAAATGTCCAGCCAGGTATGGTGGCTCAGGCCTTTAGTCTCAGCACTTAGGAGGCAGACACAGGCTGTATTTGAGGACAGCCTGGTCTATATAGCAAATAAAGAACAGTCAGGGCTATGTAGAGAGACTCTGTATCAAAAACCAAGCAAACAAACAAACAAAAATCAAAGCAAACCAACAAGAACCAAAACAAAACTGAGTAAAAAAAGGCCATCGTACCAAACACAATTTACAGATTCAGTGAAATCCCCATCAAAATCACAACATAATTCTTCAAAAATATTGAAAGAGCAATTCTCAAATTCATCTGGAAAAGCAAAAAGCCCAGAAAAACAAAAACTATTCGTAATAATAAAATAAATTCTGAGGGATTCACCATCCCTGACCTCGAGCTATACTACAGAGTAATAGTGACAAAAACAGCATGGTATTGATACCAAGACAGACAGGTTGATCAATGGAATAGAATTAAAGACCCAGAAATAAAACCACATATTACAGACACTTGATCTTTAATAAAGAATACAAAAATATACAATGGTAAAAGAAAGTATCTTAAATAAATGGTGCTGGTTCAACTGGAAATCTCTATATAGAAAAATGAAAATAGATACATATTTGTCACCTTTCACAAAGCTCAAGTCCAATGGGATCAAATATAAATATAAATATAAATATAAATATAAATATAAATATAAATATAAAGCCAGATATACTGAATCTAGTAGAAGAGAAAGTGGTAAAGAGCCTCAAACTCAATGGGAGAAATTTCCTAAACAGAACTCCAGTGGTTTAGGCTCTAAGATCAAGAATTGATAAGTAGGACCTCATGAAACATGAAAATTTCAGTAAAGCAAAGGGCATAGGCAATAGGACAAACCAGCAACCTAAAAATTAGTTAAAAAAAACTTCACTAACCCCACATATGATAGAGGGCTAATATCTAAAATTATAAAGAATTCAAGATTTTGTTTTTGTGTGAAAAAACCCAAAACAACCTAATCAAACAATGGGATATTATTGCAATAAAATTATAAAAAACAAAATGCTGAGTTTTACCCCACACTAGATCTGGTGCTGTAGTGCCCCGTGACATATGTTAGATATGTTTATCTCAGTCAGCAAAGCTTCTCACCTGATTTGCTCTATCCCATATCACACTGCTAATGGCTACTACCTGAACCTGGCAACAATCTTTCTACCTGTCAAGTTCCCAAGGCAGGTTTCCACCCTGCCAAACATACGTATCTCAATTACATGGTAGGCTAGCATGTCTAGCCACCACAAACTCTATTGAACTTAAATTGCCACATGAAAGAACATACCATACAAAAATCAATTGATAATATATAATTGCCCCCCAAACATACAAAGCCTTCTACGCATCCATCCCTTAAGAATATCCATAACAACATGTAAATATGCAGAGAGTAATCTTAATATCTTCCTCCATGTTCTCTACACTGCCCCCCCTCCCTCTCTCCAGTTTCCTCTCCTGCCTAAAACTTTTCTCCTGTCCATCCTTATTTCTTGTCCAATGACAGGCCTCGTTCTATCATGTTCTTGCCTTCACCTGTATAATAGCATCATCCTTCAGGGTATAAAACTAAAGAGAATTTACCACAGAGGAAGTGCTGAGAAGCACTTAAAGAAAAGTTTAAAGTCCCCAGTGATCAGGGAAATGCAAATTAAAACAACCCTGAGATTCCACCTTATAGCAATCAGAATGGCTAAGATAAAAAAAAAACCTCAGTGAGAGCAGATGCTGGTGAGAATGTGGAGAAAGAGGAACACTCCTCCATTACTGGTGGGATTGCAAGCTGGTACAACCACTCTGGAAAGCAATCTGGAGGTTCCTCTGAATTGAAAATAGATCTATCTGAAAATCCCACTATACCACTCTTGGGCATATACCCAAATGATGCCCACTGTCCTTAAGGACACACTGTTCATGGCAGCCTTATTTGTAATAAACAGAAGCTCTAAGCAATCCAGATGTCCTTCAAACAAAGACTGGATGCAAAAAGTGTGGTTCATTTACATAATGGAATACTATTCAGCTATTAAGAACAAGGACATCTTGAGTTTCAGACAAATGGATGGAATTAGAAATACCATCCTGAGTAAGATAACCCAGACCCCAAAGGTCATTCATGGTATATACTTACTAGTAAGTGAATATTGCCAAAAAAGTATGAAATACCTAGGAGACAACCCACAGAATTTACGAAGTTTAATAAGGAGAAAGGCCAAGGGAGGATGCTTCAATTCAATTTAGTAGGTGGAAAAAAATAATCCCAGGAGGCAGAGAGAGGGGTGACTTGGGTGGGAGAGGGGAGAGGGAGGAGAAAAGGGGAAAAGGATTAAGTATGGAGAGAGGTAGGAGAGAGTCCCAGAGGGCCAGCAGAATGAATGGGAATATGAAGCTTTAGAAGGTGGGAGGTGGGGAGACTCTCTAGAGAGTACCAGAGACTCTCAAGACTCTATGGGAGTTACTTTAGATGAAATGTCAAACAGTAGAGAGAGGGAATATGAGATTCTATGTCTAGTAGATAAAAAGGGCCTCAAGAGGAGAGATGGTATTACCAAACCACAGTCAAAATTTCTGACCCAGGGGGGTTCCTATCTAAAAGAACTGCAGGGACGAAAATGGAGAAGAAGTTGAGGAAAAGATGGTCCAGTGACCAGCCCAATTGGGGATCTACCTCATGGGGAGAAACTAAGACTTGACACTATTACTGATGCTATGGTGTGCTTACTGACAGGAGTATAGTATGGCTTTTCTCTGAGAGGCCCAACCAACAGCTGACTGAGATAGAATCAGAAACTTACACCCAACCACTGGACTGAAGCTGGGGACTTCTATGGTTGAATTAAGGAAGAATGGAAGACAGTGGTGCTCCCAGGTCTCAACTAATCCAGACCCCTGGAAGCTCCCAGAAACTGAACTACCAACCAGTAAGCATACATTAGTTAATCTGAGAGGCCGGCCCATATATAACAGAGGTCTACCTAGCCTGGCCTCAGTGGGGGAATGTGCATTTAACCCTGGAGAGACTTGAGGCCCCAAAGAGAGGGCTGGACTGGGGTTGGAGAAGCATCTTCTCAGAGACAAGAGGAAGTAGCAATGGGATGAGGAACTGTGGGACGGGAGAATGGGAGAGAGGCAACTGCTGGATAGTAATAAATAAAATAGTAATTAAAAGAGCCACTTCTTTGACCATTCCCAACAACATCCAAAAGATAACAAGTATCACTGTCCCCTTAACGAGACATTTTTACACACCTCAGAAGTCTATCTTCGTGCAGTTGCTCACAGATTGTCATGGCTTAATTTGTTCATTTTTCTGCGTTCTAACTTGGAAATTTTAAATTTTTATTTTTTCTATATATGGATTTTCTCTGGACCAATTTCTACTTGGTCTGAGCTTAACTCTTGGCATTCTCTCTCTCTCTCTCTCTCTCTCTCTCTCTCTCTCTCTCTCTCTCTCTCTCTCTCTCTCACCCCCCCCCCCCTTTGATCCATCTCCATCCTCCTGGAATCTACCAAGTTTACAACCTCCTCTGCTATTCTTTTAAAGATCTTTATACTTCTGATTTTTTCAAAAAAATTTTTTTGTGTAAAGAAGATAAAGCACCTGCAGGAGGGATTCCATGATTGTTGGTAACATATTCAGTCTTGGTAAATTGCTTGCACAATTCCAGAAACCTTCAATAGATCAATCCATTTTCAATACATTCTTGAGATCTATTCATTCCTTGATAACAACTCAATTGGGAAACCAACCCTTCAGCACATGAAACTTTTAGTCATATTAGAACACTAACAATCACTTTATCCATATGGAAGTTTTACAAATGTTTTAAGATTCATTTTTATTATTTTTAATTATGTGCACGTGTGTGGGTCTCTGTGCATGAGTTCAGGGGGCAATAGATGACAGTAGTATCCTTGCAACCAGGAATACAGCCGACTGTGAGCCAGCTGACATGGGAACTGGGAACTGAACTCAGGACATCTGGAAGCACTGTATTCTTAAAGAGTTTGGTTCCTGAATATTTATTTATATAAATCATGGTTTTAAATGGTATTAAGAAATGTTATAAATTAAATACATACCATAATTCAAACTTTTTGAAAGTATGCTATGAAGTGTATATATGTGTATGTATATATATATATACACATATATTCATATTTAAATAAATATATGATTACATAATATCTTTGATGATTTTATATTAAAATTCTAGAGCAGTTTTTATCAAGGTATCCTTAAAAATATAATTATAAATGTTAAATATTTGTCTGCTAATATTAAAAATTTGGCTTTCTGTTGTTAGACTCTGTGAAAACAAATTTGAATCCTGAATATAAGGACCAACGATTCACTATTTTTTTTACAATATGTGTTGTGTGGTATTGCCTAATATTTTATCTTTTTATTCATACATTTGTATATCAGTTACATTTAGGGAAATGATGCTAATTTATTTGTACTGTGAGCATGTAGGAATTAAATAGTATAAATGTTTATTTAATATTAATTCCTAAAAGTTAAATGAGTAATGATCTGTGATGACTCATCAATAATCAAATCACTGAAGCACAACTTATGAAAATGAGCATCAGCTAGCATGTCTTGGCTAATATAAAAAATATTGCACATTTTATTCATGTGTTGTGACCGTCTCACCCTGGCAGGCTAGGAAGACTATGAATATGCCCACAAAAAGCAGAAGCAGACCTTGAGTGATAGGCCTTATCAACCTGAGCAGAAACATCTGCCTTGGCTGCAGCTGTGAGCTTTGATGTGCCAGAGCTAACAAGCTGCAGTCTTGGCATGTTGCACTTAAAAAGCTGCAGTCTTGTCATCTGGAATATATGGAAACTTATCCCACTGCTGTGCTGTTGCTACCTCCACATTACTGTTCTGGGGATGGGTTTTGTCGTCTCTCCAATTATATACTCTGGTGCTGAATATTAAACTTTTAGCCTTGATCAGAACAGTGTCTTAGCTCCGTGTTTCTCTCACCCCCTTCCCTTTTCATTTCCAGCCCTCCTTTCAGGTGAGCCCTGCTCGACCTTCAGTCATTGGATGGCCACAATGGGTATTCTTCGATTTGGCATTTAAAACTTTCTTTCAAAGGCAACTTGAGTTCCTAATACCTATAAAATGTTTTAGCACACATTAATTGATTATCCAATACAAAAATGGCAATTCCTGAGAAAGTAAAACTGTGGCAGAACTATTTAGGAAAGCAATTTTAATTGGATGATGAAGGATATAGAGCTATTCTGTTATTTTGTTGTTTATTCTATTTTGTTATTTTACTTGGCCTTCAATGTACCTCTCATTCACAAGCCACATCATTTCATGTACTTATGAAAAACACCATCTTCCATGCCATGTTGATCAAGGCTTGCTTGTCTTGCTGATTCCTTCGGCTATAAATGAACGGATTTAGCATGGGGGCTACTGAGGTATTTAGTATGGCAACTCCCTTGGTCAATGATGCTCTATCAGCAGCTGAGGGTTTAATGTACAAAACATGCTGCTGCCATAAGTGATAGAGATGACAATAGTGTGGGAAGAACACATGGAAAAGGCCTTTGTCATCTGACTAGCAGAAGGAATCTTCACAATTGTTCTGATGATGTATGTGTAGGACAGAAATATTAACACCAAAGTGAACATTAGTGTAAAGACAGCATAGGATAATGCCATCCTCTCCAGGAACTTTGTGTCTGAACATGAAAGTTTAAGCAGGGACAAATACTCACAAGTATAGTAATCAATGATATTAGACCCACAGTAATCAAGCTGTAGAAGTAACATCAGTGCATGGAAGATGATTAGGAAAGAAACAAGCCAGGAGGGGAAGACCAGCATTGTGCAGACCTTCTGACTTGTGATGGTCAGGTAATGCAGAGGCTTGCAGATGGCAATGTAACAGTCATAGGACACAGCAGCTAGAAGGTAAAATTCAGTAACTCCCAAAAAGATGAAAATAAATAACTGAGCTGTACATTTGTTGAAGGATATGATTTTATCCCCTGAGATAATTGTGCCCAAAAACTTGGGAATGGTGACAGTTGTGAAAGATACTGCTAAAGCAGAGAAATTCCTCAGGAAGAAATATATGGAAGACTGGAGGTGAGAATCCACCAATGTGAAAGTGATGATGGTCAGGTTCCCTGTGATGCTGAGTGTGTAGGTGATGAAGAGAAAGATGAAGATCACAACCTGGAGCTTTGGGTCACCTGACAATCCCAGAAGAGTAAACTCTATAGGTTCTGTATGGTTGCTTATTCTGCAGTTACTTTTTTTCCTTCTGCCAAATCTAGATACAAAACCAGAAAGAATCAGGTAGAATTGAGGGTTCATGAAAATCAAAACAAGGGACTGTCATATTGTTCAAGTAGTATGCTGCTTCCACCTATAGGGGAAATTTAAAGCTCTTCAATACTAGTGATTCTTTGATTACATTTCTTTGTACAGAGAACAACTCCACATTCAGGGCAGTTTGAAAAAGTTTGGAATCAAAAGTGTAATACAATACCTCTCATCTCAGTAAGCAAGGAAATTATGAAAAATATTCTCTTGGGGTGTGTAGCGAAAAAGGTAATCTAAGACAGTTCAGTAATGATGTGAACTTAGTACAACTTGTGTGAGAACAGAATGAAGGTCCCCCAAATAGGAACAATGGATTTAGCATATATCCCTGTGGCCCTATTCTAAGGTATATATTCAATTAATGCTATTAGAAACAAGGTTTTACTTTTCACAGAAAGTAGAATGAGCTTGTAACTGATACACACCCAGGAAATGTTAAGATTATCTTATGTTGAATCTGTACCACTTACTAGCCTGAAAGTCAGTTAACTCATTTTGCTCCATTTTTCCATAATGTAAATATACAGTTTCTTGTGCAGGCAACTCAGTATCACAGGGCAACGTTGAATAATATGTGTGAACGTATGAGAAACATTTAAAAATTATATCTACATGATCATGATTGTAAGTACATGTAGTCAGTGTAATGACAACCAAATCATGTTTTCTCACTCCATCATTTCCATGACATGAGGAGTATCACTGGCTGTCTCCACACATAAAACCTTACCTTCATTCCTGTCAATATAATCTAACATGCTGTCCTTTCCTTTCAATTTTATATGATTTTGTGCATTTACAAAAGGAAAATTTCATTATCAAAGCTATTTTAATATGTGTTATGCATAGCATAATGTTTGCTTAAAGGAAGAGTTTGCCAAGGTAATGTTCCTTTTTTTTCAAGAAGAAGAGTGGTTTATTTACACCACTACTAGAATAAAACCAAGAACAGGGCTAAAAAAAAGAAGCAAAGAAATTAGAAAATATTAGTTAGTGCTGTACATTTTTATCTAATTTAAGTTATATTAATTCTTTTTTTATCTTTATTAACTTGGGTATTTTTTATTTACATTTTGATTGTAAATCCCTTTCCCTGTTTCCGGGTCAACATCCCCCTAACCCTTCCCTCTTCCATTCTATATGGGCTTCCCCTCCCCATCCTCCCCCCATTACCAACCTCCCCTCAACAATCACATTTACTGGGGGTTCAGTCTTGGCAGGATCAAGGGCTTCCACTTCTACTGGTGCTCTTAATAGGCTATTCATTGCTACCTATGAGGTTGGAGCCCAGGGTCAGTCCATGTATAGTCTTTGGGTAGTGGCTTAGTCACTGGAAGCTCTGGTTGGCATTGCGGTTCATATGAGGTCTCGAGCTCCTTCAACCTCTTCTAGACATTTCTTTGATTCCTTCAACACGGGTCCCAATCTCAGTTCAGTGGATTGCTGTTGGCATTTGCCTATGAATTTGTTGTATTCTGGGTGTGTCTCTCAGGAGAGATTTTTATCCTGTTCCTGTTAGCCTGCATTTCATTGCTTCATCCTTCTTACATAATTGGGTGGCTGTATATGTATGGGCCACATGTGGGGGAGGCTCTGAATGGGTGTTCCTTCTGCCACTCTTCTAAACCTTGCCCCCCTATTCCCTGCAAAGGAATTTCTTGTTCCCTTTTTAAAGAAGGAGTGAAGCATTCGCAATTTTGTCACCCTTCTTGAGATTCATGTGTTCTGTGCATCTAGGGTAATTCAAGCATTTGGGCTAATAGCCGCTTATCAATGAGTGCATACCATGTGTGTTTTTCTGTGATTGGGTTAACTCACTCAGGATGATATTTTCCAGTTCCATCCATTTCCCTATGAATTTCATAAAGTCATTGTTTTCGATAGCTGAGTAATATTCCATTGTGTAGATGTACCACATTTTCTGTATACATTCCTCTGATGAAGGGCATCTGGGTTTTTTCCAGCTTCTTGCTATTATAAATAAGGCTGCTAAGAACATAGTGGAGCATGTGTCTGTTATATGTTGGGGCATCTTTTGGGTATATGCCCATGAGAGGTATGGCTGAGTCTTCAGGTATTTCAATGTCAAATTTTCTGAGGAACTTCCAGACTGATTTCCAGAATGGTTGTACTAGTTTGCAGTCCCACCAGCAATGAAGGAGTGTTCCTCTTTCTCCATAACCTCGCCAGCATTTGCTGTCAAATGAGTTTTTGACATTAGCCATTCTCACTGGTGTGAGGTGAAATCTCAGGGTTGTTTTGATTTGCATTTCCCTTGTGACTAATGTTTCTAAGGCATACGGCATTCCTCAGCTGTGAATTCTTTGATTAGCTTTGAACACCATTTTTAATAGTGTTATTTGTCTCCCTGCAGTCTAACTTCTTGAGTTCTTTGTATATTTTGGATATAAGCCCTCTATCAGGTGTAGGATTGGTTAAGATCATTTCCCAAACTGTTGTTTGCCGTTTTGTCCTAACAACAGTGTCCTTTATCTTACAGAAGCTTTGCAGTTTTATGAGATCCCATTTGTTGATTCTGGATCTTAGAGCATAGGCCATTGGGGTTTTGTTCAGGAAATTTTCTCCAGTGCCCATGTGTTCGAGATGCTTCGCCCAACTTTTCTTCTGTTAGTTTGAGTGTATCTGGTTTGATGTTAAGGTCCTTGATCCACTTGGACTTAAGCTTTTTACACGGTGATAAGCATGGATTGATCTGAATTCTTCTACATGCTGACATCCAGTGGAACCAGCACCATTCGCTAAAAATGCTATATTTTTCCATTGGATGGTTTTGGCTCCTTTGTCAAAAATCAAGTGCCCATAGGTGTGTGGGCTCATCTCTGGGTCTTCAATTATATTCCACTGGTCTCTTTTTCTGTCTCTGTACCAATATCATGCAGTTTTTATCACTATTGCTCTGTAATACTGCTTGAGTTCAGGGATAGTGATTCCCCGAGAAGTCCTTTTATTGTTGAGGATAGTTTTAGCTATCCTGTGTTATTTTTTATTCCAGATGAATTTTCAAATTATTCTGTCTAGCTCTCTGAAGAATTGGATTGGAATTTTGATGGGGATAGCATTGAATCTGTAGATAGTTTTTGGTAAAAATGGCCATTTTTACTATGTTAATCCTGACAATCCATGAGAATGGGATATCTTTCGATCTTCTGGGGTCTTCTTCAATTTCTTTCTTCAGAGGCTTGAAGTTCTTATTGTACAGATCTTTCACTTGCTTGGTTAAAGTCACACCGAGGTATTTTATATTATTTGGGAATATTATGAAGGGTGTCGTTTCCCTAATTTCTTTCTCAGCTAGTTACTCTTTTGTGTAGAGCAAGGGAACTAATTTATTTGAGTTAATTTTATACCCAGCCACTTTGCTGAAAGTCTTTATCAGGTTTAGTAGTTCTCTGGTGGAACTTTTGGGATCGCTTATATATACTATCATATCATCTGCACATAGTGATGTTTTAACTTCTTTTCCAATCTGTATCCCCTTGATTTCCTTTTGTTGTCTGATTGCTCTGGCTAGAACTTCAAGAACTATATTGAATAAGTAGGGAGAGAGTGTGCAGCCTTATCTAGTCCCTGATTTTAGCGGGATTACTTCAAGTTTCTCTCCATTTAGTTTAATGTTAGCAACTGGTTTGCTGTATATGGCTTTTACTATGTTTAGGTACGGGCCTTGAATTCGTATTCTTTCCAGGACTTTTACCATGAAGAGGTGTTGCATTTTGTCAAATGCTTTCTCAGCATCTAAGGAAATGGTCATGTGGTTTTGTTCTTTCAGTTTGTTTATATAATGGATTACATTGATGATTTTCCATCCCTGCATGCCTGGGATGAAGCCTAATTGATCATGGTGAATGATTGGTTTGATGTGCTTTTGGATTCGTTTTGCCAGAATTTTATTGAGTATTTTTGCATCGATATTCATAAGGGAAATTGGTCTGAAGTTCTCTTTCTTTGTTGGGTCTTTGTGTGGTTTTGGTAAAAGGGTAATTGTGGCTTCATAGAAGGAATTCAGTAGTGCTCCATTTGTTTCAATTTTGTGAAATAGATTGGATTGTATTGGCATGGGGTCTTCTATAATTGTCTGATAGAATTCTGCAGTGAACCTGTCTGGAACTGGGCTCTTTTTGGTTTGGACACCTTTAATGACTGCTTCTATTTTGTTAGGAGTTATGGGGTTATTTAAATATTTTATTTGTTCCTGATTTATCTTTGGTACCGGGTATCTGTCTAGGAAATTGTCCATTTCCTGCAGATTTTCAAGTTTTGTTGAATATAGGCTTTTGTAGTAGGATCTGATGATTTTTTGAATTTCCTCGGATTCTGTAGTTATGTCTCCCTTTTCATTTCTGATTTTGTTAATTTGCATACACTCTCTGTGTCCTCTTGTTCACCTGGCTAAGGTTTTATCTATCTTGTTGACTTTCTCAAAGAACCAACTTTTGGTTCTGTTGACTCTTTCTACCTTTCTTTTTTTTCTACTTGGTTGATTTCAGCTTTGAGTTTGATTATTTCCTGCTTTCTACTCCTCCTGCGTGTATTTGCTTCTTTTTGTCATAGACCTTTTAGGTGTGCTGTCAAGCTGCTGATATATGCTCTCTCCTGTTTCTTTCTGCAAGAACTCAGAGGTATAAGTTTTCCTCTTAGTACAGCTTTCATTGTATCCCACAAGGTTGGGTATGTTGTACCTTCATTTTCATTAAATTCTAAGAAGTATTTTATTTCTTTCTTTATTTCTTCCTTGACCAGGTTATCATTGAGTAGAGCATTGTTCAATTTCCATGTATATGTGGGTGTTCTTCCCTTATTGTTATTGAACACCAGCTTCAGCACGTGGTGGTCTCATAGGATGCATTTCTATCTTTTTGTATCTGTTGAGGCCTGTTTTATGACCAATTAATGGTCAATTTTGGAGAAAGTACCATGAGGTAGGGAAAAGAATGTGCATCCTTTTGCTCTAGGATGGAATGTTCTATAAATATCTGTTAAGTCCATTTGGTTAATGACTTCTTTTAGTCAGTCTATGACTCTGTTTAATTTCTGTTTCCATGATCTGTCCATTGATGAGAGTGGGGTGTTGATATCTCCTACTATTTTTGTGTGAGGTGCAATGTGTGCTTTGAGCTTTAGTAAGGTTTCTTTTACTTATGTAGGTGCCCTTGTATTTGGAGCATAGATATTTAGGATTAAGAGTTCATCTTGGTGCATTTTTCCTTTGATGAATATGAAATGTCCTTCATTATCTTTTTTGATGACTTTTAGTTGAAAATCGATTTTACTCAATATTACAATGGCTACTCCAGCTTGCTTCTTCAGACCATTTGCTTTGAAAGTTGTTTGCCAACCTTTCACTCTGAGGTAGTGTCTGTCTTTGTCTCTGAGGTGTGTTTCCTGTAGGCAGCAGAATGCAAGGTCCTCATTGCATATCCAGTTTGTTAATCTATGTCTTTTTATTAGAGAGTTGAGACCATTGTTGTTGAGATATATTAAGAAATAGTGATTATTGCTTCCTGGTATATTCATTTTTGGATGGGAGATTGTGTTTGTGTGCTTTACTTCTCTTTGTTTTGTTGCCAAGACTATTAGTTTCTTTCTTTTTCTAGGGTGTAGCTTGCCTCCTTATGTTGAGCTTAACGATTTATTATCATTTGTAGCGCTGGATTTGTAGAAAGATGTTGTGTAAATTTGTTTATGTCATGGAATATCTTGGTTTCTCCATCTATATTAATTGAGAGTTTTGCAGGATATAGTAACCTGGGATGGCATTTGTGTTCTCTTATGGTCTGTATGACATCTGTCCTGGTTCTTCTGGCTTTCATAGTCTTTGGTGAGAAGTCTCATGTGAGTCTGATAGGTCTTCCATTATATGTTATCTGACCTTTTTCCATTACTGCTTTTCTTTCTCTATTTTGTGCATTTAATGTTTTGACTATTATGTGATGGGAGGAGTTTCTTTTCTGGTCCAATCTATTTGGAATTCTGTAGGCTTCTTTTATGTTTATGAGCATCTCTTTTTTAGGTTAGGGAAGTTTTCTTTTATGAATTTGTTGAAGATATTTACTGGTTCTTTGAGCTGGGAGTCTTCACTCTCTTCTATACCTATTATCTTTATGTTTGATCTTCTCTTTGTGTCCTGGATTTCCTGTATGTTTTGGCCCAGTAGCTTTTCCTCTTTTACATTTTCTTTGAGCATTGTGTCGATGATTTCTATGGAATCTTCTGCTCCTGAGATTCTCTCTTCTATCTCTTGTATTCTGTTGGTGATGCTTGTATCTACGGCTCCTTATCTCTTCCTTTGGTTTTCTATATCCAGGGTTGTTTCCCTGTGTCCTTTCTTGATTGCTTCTATTTCCATTTTTAACTCCTTCACCTGTTTGATTATGTTTTCCTGGAATTCTTTCAGGGATTTTTGTGATTCCTCTCTACAGGTTTCTACTTGTTTATTTATGTTTTCCTGCGTTCCTCTAAGGGAGTTCTTCACGTCTTTCTTGAAGTCATTCAGTATCAGTATCAAATGTGATTTTAAATCTAGATCATGCTTTTCGGCTTGTTTGGATATTCAGTGTTTGCTTTGGTGGGAGAATTGGGCTCCAATGATGCCATGTAGTCTTGGTTTCTGTTGCTTGGGTCCCTGTGCTTGACTGTCGCCATCAGCTTTTCTCTGGTGTTCCCTTGTTCTGCTATTTCTGACAGTGGCTAGTTTGTCCTATAGGCCTGTGTGTCAGGAGTGCTGTAGACCTGTTTTCCTGTTTTCTTTCAGCCAGTTATCGGAACTGAGTGTTCTGCTTTCAGGCGTGTAGTCTTTCCTGTCTACTGGTCTTCAGCTGTTTCTGTGGGCCTGTGTCCTGAGTCCACCAGGCAGGTCACTTGGAGCAGAAAAGTTCGTCTTACCTGTGGTCCCACAGCTCAAGTTTCTCATTGGGGGCTGCTTTTGACCTCTCAGTAAGGGCAGCAACCAGGAGGGTCTGTGCCGCCTTTTCCTGCAGCCCTAGTGCACCAGGGTCCCAGATGGCATTAGGTGTTTTCCTCTGGAGTAAAAAATGTGGACAGAGTGTAGTCTCTTCTGGCTTCCCAGGCATGTCTCTCTCTATATATATTCTTAATCCTTCTATATGAACAGAATTATGACTAGAACTGCATTATATAATTTTTGAGTTGAATCACAATAATTCTTTAATTTCTAGGGAAAAGTGCATGGTGAGACATTTTAAAGTTCTCTGCAGAAGGTAAAGAATGAATATTACATACAGATAAGACAACTTTATCTTCTGTTCACTATAAATCCCAGAGAGACTAGTTTGAAGAAAGGAAGGAAGCAAGAAGAATTTAATTCAGGTGGTGTGATGCAGTCATGACATACCTGTTTAGAAATCACAGCAGTATAGGAAGATAAAAACATTGTAAGCCAATGATCTGATGCAATAAACTCACTTTCCCTTCAGCCAAACTTAACTTTCCTATAAAACACATGGACTCTACACTTGGGATATAATTTATTCCTTATTATCTGGGGGATTAGTTGAAACTGAGTGAACTATAATGCAAAGGATGCTTTGTTAAGTGTAGTATCTTAATTTTATTCATCTTTACTTCTCAAGGGCACAGAAAAAGTAAACAAATGAAAGCATTTTAATATCTTCACATATCAGAAAACTTTATTTGCTCCTCTTGAGAGTACAATATGTTACATCCATTACCGAAATCAATATGGAGAGTTCTACAAAGCTAAAATTAAAATTAGCATGTGACCCATTCATAGGCATATACCCAAAGGACTTGAAGCATTCTTGTTGCATTCGCTCAATTCAAAAATACCAAGAAAACGGGACCAGCTTAGTTGTTCAACAACAGATTAATGTGTGGAGCACTAACAAAATGAAATTTTATTTAACCATAAACAAAAAATTAAACAGTAAAGTTTGTAGGAAGATAACTTGATCTGAAAATTATTATATTGGATAAAGTAACTTAGGCTTAGAAAATAAAAAAAAAGAATTGAATTTGTAGGCATATTCTATTTTAATTTTTATATGTGTGCAGATGTCTAGGGCACATATATTCATATGTATATTCATATGAGGCTGTGATTATGATTCTAGGCCATATAACTCGAGGCTAGAAAAGAGGCTTTAAAGACATATCATAAAAGGAAGAGAACTAGTTGGGAAGAAAGGGTACAGGTTGGGGTTAGTTGGGAGAAAATTAGGAAGGAACACTATTACTAGTGTTTTAATTTAAAAACACAAAGCATCAAGTAGAATATTTAAATTAAAAAATTAAAAATTTAAACTAATACATATTTATAAAAGTGAATACATAATAGTTATAGTAGCAAGAGGGACATATAGAATGATTTGACAGTTCCCATATATATTTAATCTCTATTTCTATCATCTCCACCTCTCTCTCCATATATGTATATATATATATATATATATATATATATATATATATATATATATATATATATATATATGTATTAGTGTAGACATGGCAGATGGCATCTGTCAAATGACAGAAAGTAAGAGTTTAGCATATTATACATTTTAAAATTTGGTATTTTCTGCCTGCTTCTAGGAGTGTTGCAGTTGTGACTGCTGTATCACATGTAAGTGACAGAGAGGAGAAAGGCTATTTTTACATTCAGTGTTCTGATCTATGAATATCTGAACGATTAATAGCCTAACATTCCCTGAACAAGAGCAAGCCTGAGAGTATCAATTCAGCACCAGGAGGCTTGGACAAGGAGTTATCCTGAGATGACAACCAGTTTAGAGCCAGGTAAGCCCAGACAATTCCCATGACCAAAAGCAAGCTAGAGGATAGAAGAACCGAACCTGAGACTATGAGTCCCGGTGGCAGTGAGTCGAAGACCAAGGACTGTTCCATGTGGTCACATGGGGAGGCCAGGTGATGAGAAAGTCTGAGATGACCATCAGACTGGTGCCATGGGGCCTGGACAGGAAACTAGCTTGAGACAGACAACCAGTTGGCCATACTGGAGCCCTAGGTGGTGGGGTTCAGATCATGCCCAAGAAGGCCCCTGCAAGGTGCCATAATGCATGAGCAGTGCATAACACTCCTGAGTCCACTCCTGATATGACTCCAGACACTCAGAGACTCCAGGGATCATGAAGAGGAGCAAGTAAGCGATGGAAAAATGAAAGAGAAACAGAAGGACATGGGCACTATGAAGATGGGCTGATCTGGAGACTCAAGGGTAGTGAGGAACACTTTGATATGAGTAGACAGTTAAGCCACCTGGTGGGGTCCTAGCCTGTGCTGCCACATCTGGGTTTCTGGCCCTGAGGCAGTAGGGATCTGTTACCACCAAGAGCCAGGCAGATTCCCCTGGTCTGGGCTGCCACCTGGGGACATGTTGATATCTCAGGGCTATGCAGAACTGGTCCCATCCCCATCTGAGCACTGTGGGAAAGCTGGCCTTGCCCCTAGCCAGCTACTGTACTCAGAAGAGCCCTTGGGAGTTGCAGGTGAGCCAACCTAGGGGGATATCAGTGTGGGAAAGCTGTTCTTACCACTCATCTGGGCAGTGATGTGGACCAGAAAAAAATATCTTCCTGAGCCTACTGCCAGTTGCCACCTTTGGCACAAAGAAGAGCTGGGCTATCAAAATAGGAGAGCGGCCCCTGCCCCTCACCTGCTGCAGAACTTGGGGGAGCAAGCCATGCACCTCTTTTTGCAGTGCAGTTGGGACTTGATGTGTGGGCTGTTGGTGAGCAAGCCTGTCTGCACAAATATGAGAGGGATCCCCTACCCTGTCTTTTGTCGTCACCATCAAAGGCTGGCAGGAGAGTTGGCATAAATAGGTCATGAGAGTGGGAGAGCATTCCGTGAACTTAACTGGACAGAAGAGTAGAACTGACCCAAATGGCTGGGTAGTGGGTGACAACTGACCTAAGTGTATGAGTGTGGGAGAGCTGGTCCTGCCTCTTGTCTCCTGGGCAGTGGCACACCTCTGCCTCATCATTTCACATTTATAGCAGGCAGGAGAGCTGGTCCTTGGATCATAAGAGTGGGAGGACTATTTTCCAGAAGAGATATTGAGTATATTTTATTATTTGTTCTATTTGTTCATCAATTGTTTTTGTCTTATTTAATAGTAAGTGCTATTTCTGTACATTAGTGTGAAATTTTTAAATTTGTATGCGATTACACAAGTAATGGGCTTCATCATGAAAGTTTTATGAATACATAGGTCATTATTCTTAATTCTGATGCATACCTTCCAATTCTCATCTCATTCCCCCACTATCCTCTATTCCCTTTCTACCCTACCATTTCAAAAGAGAGTCTTCATTCGGTTTTCATGTCCCATGTTCCATGGTTCTTTGTTTTATGTTCTAGTTTGCTTTTAAAAAGAAATATGAGCAATCTGTATAAAAGTAGATGTGTGGGTGTCCATTAATTCAAGATGTCCTCTTAATTTATAGCTGGGAAACAGTACCCATGACTGGTAAACTGTTCTTCTTTAGATCTATCCAGATTTGAAAAACAGTATATTTTAATCAGATTAGTGTAACAGATATGGAAACAGATAGTTTGCATGAGTAGAGCCATCAGCATTTACGATGAGTATAGTCCTTGCCTAGAAATCCTTTGTGTAGGATGATTTATGTAATTATATCCACATTTGCAATACTATAGGTGTAGATAAAATACATTTCCTTCTTTCAACAAAAGATGGGACTCTATGCATATATATGTGTGTGTGTATATATATATATATATATATATATATATAACAATTGATGAGAGCTAGATACTACATACCTCAGAGAGTTCTTTTATGTTTCATTTTAGAATATGGATTTATTTGTTTTCTTTTAAGTTCCGCAAGGAATGTCATTTGGATTATGAGAGGGATTGTATTGTCAGTAGACTGCTTTGGCAATATAACTACATCAAAAACATCAGTTCTACTAATCTACGATCACTGAAAGCTTTTTATCCATTATTTCTTTTGTATCTTGATCTTATTTACATGATGACTATCCTTGTCTTATTCTTTGTTGTATTTCCCTAACAATAGTTAACAGCCTATTTTGTTGACCTGTAAACACAGTTACAATAGTTAATATTTTGCTTTTCACCCATAAAGAATCATCCATGTAGGAGCTGGGAAAAGAGTAAGTCTATGGTGTCACATCTTTTGATTGTAAATAGTGGTGGGGCCAGCAACATTGTCCAGTAATTAGTTAATTGTGTGAAGGCCTGATGACTTGAGTTAATCCCTTGAGTCTCCCAGGTAGCAAGAAAAAATTGACATCCAAGAGTTGTCTTCTGACCTCCATATGTGGGCTTTGGAAG
This sequence comes from Rattus norvegicus, assembly GCF_021556685.1. NCBI lineage: Eukaryota > Metazoa > Chordata > Mammalia > Rodentia > Muridae > Rattus > Rattus norvegicus. The sequence continues at coordinate 8,506,673 of NC_141540.1, read as the reverse complement.
CACTCACTTACATTTAGATACACACACATACACACACTCCAAAGCTAAGTAAATGAAACAAAGAAAGAAACAATAAAACAAAACGAAAAATAGTAAAATGTAGTGTTGCAGTTGCTAGGATGAATGTGGAAGCTACGATACCAGTACAGGTTAACTCTTAGAGAACGTTGAAATTTTTCCAACAAAGCCTGTTCTGAGCAGCATGGTCCAGATTTTCTCACTTTCTTGGTAATAGGGGTAGAATAGATGGATAAGCTAAGAATGCATGCTGACAGGAACCGGATATAGATCTCTCCTGAGAGACAGCCAGAACATATAAAATACAGAGGAGAATGCCAGCACCAAACCAGTGAACCAAGAATGGGACACCCATTGAAGGAATCAGAGAAAGTACTGAAAGAGCTTGAAGGGGCTTGAGACCCCATATGAACAACAATGCCAAGCAACCAGAGCTTCCAGGGACTAAGTCACTTCCCAAAGACTATGCATGGACTGAACCTGGGCTCCAACCTCATAGGTAGCAATGAATAGCCTAGTAAGGGCACCAGTGGAAGGGGAAGCCCTTGGTCCTGACAAAACTAAACCCCAGTGAACAGGATTGTTGGGGGTAGGGCGGTAAGGGGAGGAGGATGGGGAGGGGAACAACCATATAGAAGGAGAGGGGGAGGGGTTAGGGGGATGTTTGCTTGGAAACTGGGAAAGGTAATAACAATTGAAATGTAAATAAGAAATAACCAATTTAATAAAGATGGAGAAAAAGGAAAAACATTCATTGGTCCATGAATTATTTATTTATTTTTTTTCTTTATTTAATTTTTCTTTATTAATACTATGTTACCAAGTAAGATCAAAGCAAAAAATATTCTGGTTTGCATAAGATATCTAACTAGTAAATTCTGATTTCAGAAAACTTAGTTTTAAATAATTCTGTCTTATAAATTAATTTCTAAAAATACTCTTCTTGAGGGCTTTTATGTATGATTTTATCCACATTTTAATTAGAATTTACTTTGTGGAATTTTTTTTATAAAGTTTAAAGGCTCTCTCTAGGAAAAAAATATTACCATGTTATTTTTTTTTCACAATGAAAGAATTTAAGGCATTTAGAGTAGAGAATATGTAAGATTATGTATTCTTACCTGATGATAAAATAAAATTATTTGCAACCTGTGAACTATATGTTATTCTTTAGTAAACAGTACAAATACAAAATAAAAATAAAAAGAATCAAAAGTTATTCCGAGATAAATGTCTTTCATTTTTCTCATTTATGGGAATTTATAGAAGAAGCTTTGTGAGCATTTGTACTGATAAATGGTTTCTAAAGGAACTGAAGACTTGCAACAGGGCAATTTGCTGTGGCTTGGGATTATTTTACAGTACAACCTGATGCAATTCCTGCATGTCCTGAGGCTATGTTCCAACACATAGAAATTACTTTATACTCATTGATATATATGATGATAATATATATTATACAATTATATGCATATTACATATATACACATACATACGTACACACACACGAATGATGACTTTCAGGTGATCCTTATTTCAAATAAGCTGAGTAATATTCCATTTTATAATGGTAATACTATTTATCATCTTCTGTTGGCAAACATGGAGCTTGGTTTCAGTTTATGGCTGTTATAGGTCGAGCAATAATGACCATGGTTAAGTAAGTGTCTCTGTATAGGATGGAGTGTCATTTAGTGTTATGGAGTGTATGCTCAAAATTGTCTAGAGGTACATTTATCCCCAGCTTCCTGAGGCATCTCTACACTGACTTCCATAATATCTGTATACATTTTCACTTCCACCAGCAATGAAGTGTTCCCCTTACTCTACATCACCATCAGCATAGCTATCATTTGTTTTATTGATCTTGGGTATTCTGATGGATGTAAGGTGAAATCTCTAAGTAGTTATGGTTTGCATTCCCTCAGTGGGTAGAAATGTTGAATATTTCTGTGTTTCTCAGTCATTTAAGTTTCCACTTTTGAAAATTCTCTATTTATATCTGTATAAACATTTGTTTAGTTTTGAATTTATTTATTTATTTATTCATTAAAAGAAGATTATTTTCTCATGCAATATAGCCCAGATCAGTTTCCCATCTTCCACTCCTCCTGACTCCTCTCCACCTCCCATTTCCCCCAGATTCACCGCCTTTCCATTTCTCTTTAGAAAAGAGCAGGTCCCCAAAAGACAACAACCAAACATGGCAAACAAGATATAAAAAGACAAGGCAAAATGTACTCATATTGAGGACGAACAAGGTAATCTAACAGGAGGAAAAGAATCCCAAGAGCAGGCAAAAAAACCAGAGACACACTGGTTCCCACAGTTAGGAGTCCCATAAAATATCAAGCTAACAGCTAGAATACATGTGCAGAGGACCCAGTCCCCTTGATGTCCAGAGACATATGGTAAAACCAAACACCACTGGCAAAAAATATTAAAGAAATTATTTCTAATGATATTCTGTCCAGTTTTCATCAGAGAGGCTTCCTCTGGCAGCATACAGGAACAGGTGCAAAGACTCACAGCTGGACATTATGCAGACAGAGCCTCAACTGGATGTCTGGATTGGTTCCTTTCCCTCAGAGCTGAGGGAACACTGAGGAAAAGAAGGGGGAATGCTTGTCGAAATATGAGGTGATAGAGGAAAGTAGGAGAACATGGTAATCTGTATCAAATGAGCAGAGCTCACTGAGACTTACACCATTTTTTAATTGAATTATTTGTTTGTTTGTTTGTTTGTTTGTTTGTTTTTTTTGACAGTCAGTTTTTGGGAGGAAGGGAGTATTAGGATATTAGCCTTGGCTGTGTACTTGATAAAAGTATTTTCACTTTTGGAAGGTTACTGTTTTCTCTGAACAATGCTTTGCTTAGCTTAACCATAAACAGAGAGGCTTATCCCTGGAATATATAGGAATGAATACAGAGACCCACACCCAGAGACTATGCAAAGTGAGAGATCTCAGAACACTCAGCCCCAAAAGGGATTGTCTCAAATGAATCCCTTTCAGCAAGGCTAAGTGAACCCTCTGCAAGAAGCAGAAGGAATGTAAGAGCCAGAGGGGATGCAGGACAATAAAAGAAAACAAAAAACAAAAAACAATGTCTTCTAAACACAGCAGGAGCAACTCACATGTGAATGCACAGGGAGTGAGGGGGCATGCACGGGCCTTGCCCGGCTCTACACCAGATGGGGTCCTAGAGCCTAAAGCAGAAGTGTATACAAGTCCCCACCCTAACTATAAATCTGGCTCCAGCAGATGTTCACTTGTAAATGAAAATTTACTTTTCTCCAAGAGAGTCTAACTGGGAAAACTACTCTTAAGGGTAGGCCCAGTGCCTGGCAGAAGATGACTGACAGAAGGTGAACTTAACAACACTTTTGGAGAATTTTTTTGTCTCATAATGTTGTGTTTGGACTTTTTTCTTTTTCTCTTTTTTCCATATATATATATATGTATATATGTATATAACATATATTATATATTATATGTTATATATAGCTCATATTTATATTTACATAAACAAAAAAAGAGAAGAGACTTCTCATTAAAGGGTTATTTAATCTTTATTTCCATCATTCATCTCACAAAGTTCATCCTGAGCACACTTACTTCTAGAAGATCAATTTTATCTTTAAATTGACTCAGATTTCCTAGTTATTTTCCCTGAAAATATTCATCACATTATAGATTAATTTTATGCTCTGTGATTGTCTCTATTTTTAGCAATGAAAAATTTTAAACTGGAAATAAAATACCTAGCAATTAATAATGACATATAATTAATTCAGACCTTCTTATAGCATTTACTTATAAAATACATTTAATAAATAAGCCTATGATTAGAAGAGAGATTTCAGAGCAAAGTTGGAATTATACATTATGGACTGAAGATGCATTTGCTCCTAGTGATTCATAAGATTGATTCAGAAAGGTCAACATAGAACAATTTGAAAAATCACTATGATTTAAGTAGTAAAGGAGAGAAATGACATGGGCCATCATGGAATATATATATATATATATGACATTTATATATATATATATATATGGCATTAATTTTCATTATTTAGTCATGTCCCAAAAGCAAGCTATTTATGCCTGTCTTTTTTTCTTTTCTATTTTTTATTTTATATTATTGGTTATTTTATTTATTTATATTTCAAATGTTAGCCCCCTTCCCAGTTAAACACCCTGCCCCCTCCCAAATACCTCCTGCTTCTATGACAGTGCTCCCCAACACACCCAACCACTCCCACTTCAGGACCCTAACATTCCCCTATGCTGGGTCATAGAGCCATCACAAGAACAAGGGGCTCCCTTCCCATTGGTGTCAGATAAGGTAATCCTCTGCTACATATGCAGCTGGAGCCATGGTTCCCTCCATGTGTACTCCTTGGTTGGCGGTTTAGCCCCTGGAAGCTTTTGGCGGTCTGGTTGGTTGATAATGTTGTTCTTCCTATGGGATTGCCAACCCATTCAGGTCCTTCAGTACTTTTTCTAACTCTTCCATTGTGATCCCCTGCTCAGTCTAAGGGTTGGCTGCAAGCATCTGCATCTGTGTTGGTCAGGATTTGGCATAGCCTCTTAAGGGACAGCTATACCAGGCTCCTGTCAGCAAGCACTTCTTGGAATCAACAATAGTGTCTTGGTTTGGTGTCTGCATATGGGATGGAACTCTACTTGAGACAGTATCTAGATGGCCTTTCCCTCAGTCTCTGCTTCATTCTTTGTCCCTGTGTTTCCTTTTGATAGGAGCAATTCTGGATTAATATGTTTGAGATGGTTGGATAACCCCATCCCTCAATTGGTGACTGTGTCTAATCTCTGGATATGATCTCCAGAAGTTTTCTCTCCCATTTGTGGGGTTCTTAAATCACTGTTTGAGAATAACACAATCTGTGAATCACTTGCTTGAAAACATCCTTCACCTGCTGGTTCCTTAGGGTGTAAATGAAAGGGTTTAGCAATGGGGGCCACAGAGGTGTTGAGAACAGCTACACCTTTACTTAAAGTCACCGTCTCTTTGACTGATTTTTTTATGTACATAAAGATTCAACTCCCATAGTTAATTGAGACAACAACCATGTGTAAGGAGCAGGTGGAAAAGGCCTTTCTCTGTTGTTCAACTGAAGGAAACTTTAGGATAGTTTTGATGATGAGTGTGTAGGAGAGAATCACTAAGATCAAGGTGATAAGTGTCAGTATAGCTACAACAAAAGCAATCCATTCTATGAAACGTGTGTCTGTGCATGACAACTGCAGAACAGCAGAAGTGTGACACAGAAAGTGATCTGCAGTTTTCAAAGCACAGAATTCAAGTTTGAGTCCCAACATTAAAGAGGGAAAGATGGATGAAAACCCAGACACCCAGGAGCTGATAACTAGTAGGTGGCACACTTTGCTGTTCATAATGATGGGGTAGGGCAGTGGTCTGCAGATGGCTGCATAGCGATCATAGGACATGGCAGCAAGGAGGTAGAACTCTGTGATAAGTAGAACAAAGAAGAATAATTGAGCTACACAAGCATTGTAGGTCATTGTTTTGTCTCCAGTGAGAATGCTCATCAAGAATCGTGGAATACAGGCAATTGTGAATGCAATTTCCTAGAAGGAGAAATTCCGAAGAAAAAAGTACACTGGAGTCTTGAGGCGAAGATCCAGCAGGGTGAGGAAGATAATTACTACGTTCCCCATCAGGCTCAAGATATAATTTAAAAACATAAACAGGAAAATCAGAATTTGAAGTTGAGGGTCATCTGTCAGTCCAAGCAAAATGAACACAATCTCTACTGACTGGTTCTTCATGTTTTTTTTTTCTTGTTCTATGAAGTCTACAGAAGAAAACAAAAACAGGAGCAACAATCACAACAATCATCAACAACAAAAAGAACAAATTTAAACATTAAATCCATACTTGTTTTTTCATCGCAGAAAAATCTGTTTTTATAAGTTTGTAGAGTGCAAGTACATTTTAAAATATTATTTTAGGATTTATCCCATGTGCAAATCCTCTACCTTTACATGTTTCTTTGCCTGTACAGATTTATAGGAGGTATTTCAATCATTTGAAATATAGCTCCTAAGTATCAACAATGTTCACCTGTGGCAACCATTTCCATACTTTATCCCAATGGATTTTCCAGGTATGTGATATTTCAGAATTTCAAATTTTGATATTTCAGAATTTCAAAATTAACTGCCATAAGAATGACAAAGTGTTTATAGGAGATTGTTATAGTCTCAGTAACCATAAAACTAATGATTTAAAGTTTATATATATATATATATATATATATATATATATATATATATATATATATGCATATATATATATATATGAAATTTCTAAGAAAAAACTTCAAAACCTAAAATAAACTTAATATTGTAAAATGTAGTCTACCACAGTCAAACAAAAGCTTTAAACTGAGTTATCAGTTAAAACTGCTGCTATACAGACTCTTCATTTAGTATGTTTTCCCATGACTGTTCAGTATTTTATGATGGGTCTAAAAGTGGAAAATAGATCTTTATGAAAAATCATAATAAACTTTAAATTGAAAAATAGCATTTAAACAACATATGCAAGGTTTTTTCATATTTGATAGTTACATGAGACAAATATCTTATATTCCTAGAGTAGTTCATTCAATATTAATCCCTTATTTATTCTACTATGTTTATAGTCTTAAGTGTCAAAAGTAAAATGTGTATGAAAATAATTAGAATACTCTCAAAGCTTCTAAGATATGTTCTGTATACTATAAATGGATTAAGATGGCACATACTGCAAGTCCCTGGCCCAAAAGAAAACTGTATAGGGCCTCTGGGAACAGGAAGATAGGGGCACTCAAGCGGCAGGTCCCCTGTGGTCCAGACACCCCCTGGATCTGAAGGGACCCGGTTAACAGCTCCCTGCAACCAAATCCCGTGGGAGGGAGAGCTTCAGAGGGGCAGACACATCTGGGAAGCCAGAAGAGAATACACTCTGCCCACATTCCTGACTCCAAAGGAAAATACTGAATGCCATCTGGAACCCCTGTGCACAGGTGCCTGAGAAAAGGCGGGGCAGGCCCATCTGGTTGCTGCCCTCATGGAAAGCTCAAACGCAGCACCCCAGGAGCAACTTCAGCCCTGGGACAAAAGGTAAGACAAATTTTTCTGCTCCAAGTGACCTGCCTGATGGACTCAGGACAGAGGCAAAATTCCTCTAGGACCAGACACTTCCGGTTTTTAGTTGGAGCATGAAGCTCGCTGATCCTGGTCCACAGCTCCCTGCTCCCAAACCCCATTGGAGAGTTAGCTCACCACCCACACAGGTGGGCACTCCTGAGGTTTCAGAGCAGGAGAGACCACCAATACTGCACACCCTTACCTACATCCCTGGCCCAAGAGGAAACTGTATAGGTCATCTGGGAACAGGAAGATAGGGGAACACAAGCTGCAGGTCCCCTGTGGACCAGACACTGCCCAGATCTGAAGGGACCAGGTCAACATCTCCCTGCACCCAAATCCCGTTGGAGGGAGAGTTAAACGTTCAGAGGGTCAGACATTCCTGGGAAGCCAGAAGAGACTACACTCTGCCCACATTTCTGACTCCAAAGGAAAACACCTAATGCCATCTGGGACCCCTGACACAGGTGCCTGAGAAAAGGTGGAGCAGGCCCTTCTGGTTGCTGCCCTCACAGAGAGCTCAAACACAGCCCCCCAGGAGCAACTTAAGCCCTGGGACCAGAGGTAAGAGCAACATTTCTGTTCAAAGTAACCTGCCTGGTGGACAAAAGACACACTCCCACAGGAACAGCTGAAGATCAGTAGACAGGAAAGACTACACGCCTGAAAGCAGAACAATCAGTTCCCATAACTAGCTGAAAGAAAACAGGAAAACAGGTCTACAACACTCCTGACATGCAGGCCTATAGGACAGTCTAGCCACTGTCAGAAATAGCAGAACAAGGGAATACCAGAGAACCTGATGGCAAGAGGCAAGCATAGGAATGCAAGCAACAGAAACAAAGACTACATGGCATCATTGGAGCCCAATTCTCCCACCAAAGCAAACACTGAATATCCAAACACACCAGAAAAGCAAGATCTTGATTTTAAATCACATTTGATCATGATGATGGGGGACTTCAAGAAAGACATAAAGAACTCCTTTAGAGAAATGAAGGAAAACATAAATAAACAAGTAGAAACCTATAAAGAGGAATCAAAAAAAATCCCTGAAAGAATTACATGAAAACAAAATCGAACAGTTGAAGGAATTAAAAATGGAAATAGAAGAAATAAAGAAAGCACAAAGGGAGACAATCCTGGATATAGAAAACCAAAGCAAGCAAAAAAGAGCCAAAGATACAACCATCAACAACAGAATACAAGGGATAAAAGAGAGAATCCCAGGAGCAGAAGATTCAATAGAAATCACGAACACAACTGTCAAAGAAAATGTAAAACGGAAAAAGCAACTGGTCCAAAACTTACAGGAAATCCAGGATACAATGAGAAGATCAAACTTAAGGATAATAGGTATAGAAGGGAATGAAGACTCCCAGCTCAAAGGACGAGTAAATATCTTCAACAAAATCATAGAAGAAAACTTACCTAACCTAAAGAAAGAGATGCCCATAAATATACAAGCAGCCTACAGAACTCCAAATAGATTGGACCAGAAAAGAAACTCTTCCTGTCACATAATAGTCAAAACATCGATTGCATGAAACAAAGAAAGAATATTAAAAGCGGTAAGAGAAAAAGTCAAGGAACATATAAAGGCAGACCTATCAGAATTACAACAGACTTCTCACCACAGACTATGAAAGTGCTAAGATCCTGAACATATGTCATACAGACCCTAAGAGAACACAAATGCAAGCCCAGGTTACTGTATCCAGCAAAACTCTCAATTCACAAAGATGGAGAAACCAAGATATTCCATGACAAAACCAAATTAACACAATATCTTTCTACAAATCCAGCCCTACAAAGGATAATACATGGTAAAGCCCAAAATAAGGTGGCAACCTACACCATAGAAAAAGCAAGAAACTAATTAATTTGGCAAAAAAAAAAAAAAACCCAGAGAGGAAAAACACATAAACATAATCTCACATCCAAATGCGAATATAACAGGAATCAACAATCACTATACCTTAGTATCTCTCAACATCAATGGACTCAATTCCCCAATAAAAAGACATTGATTAACAAACTGGATATGAAACGAGGACCCTGCATTCTGCTGCCTACAAGAAACACACCTCAGAGACAAGGACAGACACTACCTCAGAGTGAAAGGCTGGAAAACAACTTTCAAAGCAAATGGTCTGAGGAAGCAAGCTGGAGTAGTCATTGTAATATCGAATAAAATCGAATTTCAACAAAAAGTCATCAAAAAAGGTAAGGAAGGACACTTCATATTCATCAAAGGAAAAATCCACCAAGATGAACTCACAATTCTAAATATCTATGCTCCAAATACCAGGGTACCTACATACATAAAAGAAACCTTACTAAAGCTCAAAACACGCATTGCACCTCACACAATAATTGGGGGGGGGATTTCAACACCCCACTCGCATCAACAGACAGATCATGGAAACAGAAATTAAACAGAAACTCAGACAGACTAAGAGAAGTCATGAACCAAATGGACTTATCAGATATTTATAGAACATTCTATCCTAAAACAAAAGGATATGACTTCTTCTCACCACCTCATGGTACTTTCTCCAAAATTGACCATATAATCGGTCATAAAACAGGCCTCAACAGATTCAGAAAGATAGAAATAATCTCACATGTCTTATCAGACAACCACGGGCTAAAGATGGTCTTCAATAACAATAAGGAAAGAATGCCCACATATACATGGAAGTTGAACATGCTCTACTTAATGAAAACCTGGTCAAGGAAGAAATAAAGAAAGAAATAAAAGACTTCTTAGAATTTAATGAAAATGAAGGTACAACATACCCAAGATTATTGAAAATAATGAAAGCTACAATAAGAGGAAAACCGATAGCTCTGAGTGCCTGCAGAAAGAAACAGGAGAGATCATATATCAGCAGCTTGACAACATAGCTAAAAGGTCTAGAACAAAAAGAAGAAAGCACACACAGGAGGATTAGAAAGCAGGAAATAATCAAACTGAAAGCTGAAATTAACCAAGTAGAAACAAAAAGGACTATAAAAGAATCAACAGAACCAAAAGTTGGTTCTTTGAGAAAATCAACAAGATAGATAAACCCTTAGCCAGACTAATGAGAGCACACAGAGAGTTTGTCCAAATTAACAAAATCAGAAATGAAAAGGGAAACATAACTACAGAATCAGAGGAAATTAAAAAAAAAATTATCAGGTCCTACTACCAAAGCCTATATTCAACAAAACTTGAAAATCTGGAGGAAATGGACACTTTCCTAGACAGATACCAGGTACCAAAGTTAAATCAGGAACAGATAAACCATTTAAACAACCCCATAACTCCTAACGAAATAGAAGCAGTCATTAAAGGTCTCCCAACCAAAAAGAACCCAGGTCCAGATGGGTTCACTGCAGAATTCAATTAGACCTTCATAGAAGACCTCACAGAAATACTATCAAAACTATTCCACAAAATTGAAATGGATAGAGCACTACCGAATTCCTTCTATGAAGCCACAATACTCTTAAACCTAAACTACACAAAGACCTAACAAAGAAAGAGAACTTCAGACAGATTTCCCTTCTGAATACCGATGCATATTATTCAATAAAATTCTGGCAAACCGAATCCAAGAGCATATCAAAACAATCATCCATCATGATCAAGTAGGCTTCATTCTAGGCATGAAGGAATGATTTCATATACGGAATACCATCAACATAATACACTATATAAACAAACTGAAGGATAAAAACCACATGATCATTTCATTAGATGCTAAGAAATCATTTGACAAAATTCAATACACCTTCATGATAAAAGTCCTGGAAAGTATAGGAATTCAAGACCCATACTTCAACATAGTAAAAGCCACATACAGCAAAACAGTAGCTAATAGTAAACTAAATGGAGAGAAACTTGAAGCAATCCCACTAAAATCAAGGACTAGACAAGGCTGCCCACTCTCTCAGTACTTATTCATTATAGTTCTTGAAGTTCTAGCCAGAGCAATCAGAGAACAAAAGGAGATCAAAGGGATACAGATTAGAAAAAAAGAAGTCAAAATATCACTAATTGGCAGATGATAAGATAGTATATTTAAGTGATCCCAAAATTCCACCAGAGAATAACTAAACCTCATAAACACCTTAAGAAAAGTGGCTGGGTATAAATTTAACTCAAATAAATCAGTACCCTTTCTCCACACAAAAGAGAAACAAGGTTAGAAAGAAATTAGGGAAATGGCACCCTTTATAATATTCCCAAATAATATAAAATACTTCAGTGTGACTTTAACCAAGCAAGTGAAAGACCAGTATGATGAGAACCTCAAGCCTCAGAAGAAACAAATTGGAGATCTCAGAAGATGGAAAGGTCTTCCAGGCTCATGGATTGGCAGGATTAATATAGTAAAAATGGCCATTTTACCAAAAGCGACCTACAGATTCAATGCAATCCCCATCAAAATACCAATCCAATTCTTCAGAGAGTTAGACAGAAAAAATTTGCAAATTCATCTGGAATAACAAAAAACCCAGGAGAACTAAAATTATCGTCAACTATAAAAGGACTTCTGGGGGAATCACTATTCCTGAACTCAAGCAGTATTACAGAGCAATAGTGATAAAAAACTGCATGGTATTGGTACAGAGACAGACAGATAGACCAATGGAACAGAATTGAAGACCCAGAAATGAACCCACACACCCTTGGGCACTTGATTTTTGACAAAGGAGCCAAAACCATCCAATGGAAGAAAGATAGCATTTTCAGCAAATGGTGCTGGTTCAACTGGAAGTCAGCATGTAGAAGACTACAGACTGATCAATTCTTATCAACCTGTACACAGCTTAACTTCAAGTGGATCAAGGACCTCCACATCAAACCAGATACACTAAAACTAATAGAAGAAAAAGTGGGGAAGAATCTCAAACACATGGGAAATGGAGAAAATTTCCTGAACAAAACACCAATGGCTTGTGCTATAAGATCAATTATCGACAAATGGCATCCCATAAAACTACAAAGCTTCTGTAAGGCAAAGGACACTGTTGTTAGGACAACGCGGAAACCAATAGATGGGGAAAAGATCTTTACCAATCCTACAACTGATAGAGTGTTTATGTCCAAAATATACAAAGAACTCAAGAAGTTAGACTGCAGGGAGACAAATAACCCTATTAAAAATGAGGTTCAGAGCTAATAAAAAATTCACAGCTGAGGAATGCCTAATGGCTGAGAAACACCTAAAGAAATGTTAAACATCTTTAGTCATATGGGAAATGCAAATGAAAACAACCCAGATATTTCACCTCATACCAATGAGAATGGCTAATATCAAAAACTGGTGACAGCAGATACTGGCAAGGATGTGGACAAAGAGGATCACTCCTCCATTGTCGGTGGGATTGCAGACTGAAACAACCATTCTGGAAATCAGTTTGGAGGTTCCTCAGAAAATTGGACATTGAACTACCTGAGGACCCAGCTATATCTCTCTTGGGCATATACCCAAATGATGCCCCAACATATAACAAAGACACATGCTCCAACATTTTCATAGCAGCCTTAGTTATAATAGCCAGAAGCTGGAAAGAACCCAGATGCCCTTCAACAGAGGAATGGATACAGAAAAATGTGGTACATCTACACAATAGAATATTACTCAGCTATCAAAAACAATGACTTTATGAAATTCATAGGCAAATGGATGGAACTGGAAAATATCATCCTGAGTCAGGTTACCCAATTACAGAAAAACATACATGGTATGCATTCATTCATAAGTGGATATTATCCCAAATGCTCAAACCCTCAATGCACAGAACTTGTGAAACTCAAGAGGGATGACCAAAATGTGAATGCTTCACTCCCTCTTTAAACGGGGAACAAGAATACCCTTGGGAGTGAATAGCAAGGCAAAGTTTAGAAAAGAGACAGAAGGTACGCCCATTCAGAGCCCGCCCCACATGAGTTACATACATATACAGCCACCAAACTAGATAATATGAATGAAGCAAAGAAGTGCACATGGACAGGAACCGGATGTAGATCTCTCCTGAGAGACACAGCCAGAATACAACAAATACATAGGTGAATGCCATCCTTAAACCACTGAACTGAGAACGGGACCCCCATTGAAGGAATCTTTGAAAGGACTGAAAGAGCTTGAAGTGGCTTGAAACCCCATACGAACAACAATGCCAGCCAACCAGAGCTTCCAGGGACTAAGCCACTACCCTAAGACTGTACATGGACTCTCCCCGGGCTCCAACCTCATAGGTAGCAATGAATAACCTAGTATGAGCACCAGTTAAAGGGAAAGCCCTTGGTCCTGCCAAGACTGAACCCCCAGTGAAGGTGATTCTTGCGGGGAGGGTAGTATTTGGGGGAGGATGGAGAGGGGAACACCCTTAGAGAAAGGGAAGGGGAGGGGTTAAGGGGATTTTGGCCCAGAAACCAGGAAATGGAATAAAAATTGAAATGTAAATCAGAAATACCCAAGTTAATAAAGATGAAAAAAAAAAAAGAAGAAAAAAAGAAACTATAAACTTAAGTGAAAAAAGGTAAATCAAAATATTTAAAGGCAGGATGACTAAAAAAAGAAATTTATTTTGAAAAGTTGTCTACACAGAAACTCTAATTGCTGTAGGGCATTTTTTAAAGCAAGTTAATAAAATATACTAGTAAACATAAAAAAATGAATTAGTGATTTCTCTAGGGAAAGTTTTCTAGTAGGTGCTTTTTAAATCATCATAGTGAAATGATTTGAAAATATTAATTAGAATTTTTTTTAAATATGTGTTTTTGTATTGAGGATGATTGACAAAATAATTTGCATTCTGCGAAGCATAAATTATTCATTAGAACACAGTACAAATATTAAATAAACACATAATAAAGAGTGATGGAAAAGAAAGATCCCCTTTGTTGTCTACATGAATTTACAGAAAAAGGTATCTGAGCATTTGAATGTCTGAAAATTCAAGACCAGACAGAGCCCTCCAGGCAGATGAAGCAGTCTTACATAAAGAAACTTTATGTGCCAAACCAGCTTTGGATTGAAAAAAATTCAGCATCCTTATATTTATTCATATATAAAATAGCAATATGATTAATAATATAATACTATGGAATTTCATCATTTGAAAATAGTGCTTTGTTCTGCTTCAGTAATTACATATAATACACATCCCCACAATATGTACTGAAAGGGACATCACACAAGGCATATTATGAGATGATGTAATCACAGTCTAATAAATACAATCTCATTTACTTTTAGTAGATACTATGAATGTTATATAAAATTATTTTTTTTTACTTTTGGATGATTACTACATCTCACTGGTAAACAGTTTATAGTTACCTCTCAACAAAAACTTAAAAAGTAGCCTTTCATTGACTTAACAGTATTCCTCAGCTACACATAATTCCTGGTAAATTTGCACTTCTCTCTTTCAGCCAGAATTCTGGTAAATAGTGAGCATGGATGGACCATCCCTATTCACCTCATTCTAACCTAAAATTCACGGTTGTCTTTTGCATTATATTAGAGATAACATTTTTGACTAATTTATTGCTTTGTTAAAAAAAAGTTCATGAAATTACCATTTCTATCACTTACTACATACAACTCACTTGTCTGAAGTATTGTAAACAGCACAATATGAAAATTTACTGCCTCTGACATGGTGGAGTATCTGTGCCTCTTTGTCCTAATTTAAAGCATCTATGGACAGTGAATTCTCAAGGAACTGAAATCATGACCATCATTTATTTCCTCAGGGATTGCCACATTTAGATACAAAATTATTTTCTATACAAATAAAAATATGTGCACAAAGTTTTTCCTTTATTAAGCTATGATTCTAGATAGTTACAGAATGCCATTTTATTTAAATTATGTGTCTATCCTTTGAAATTATAGTTATACAATTCTGGCTTAAAAACCAGAGAAAATAAAGAATATTTCACGTAACTCTAAAATTGTTAATTTTTTTTTTTGGTTCTTTTTTTTCGGAGCTGAGGACCGAACCCAGGGCCTTGTGCTTCCTAGGTAAGCGCTCTACCACTGAGCTAAATCCCCAGCCCCTAAAATTGATAATTTAAGGTAGGAAACAATAACCCATCGTAAGCCTATTAATTGTAATCTAAGTGTGTTATTTTTATACTCACCCTGTTTCATCTAGATTATTTGTTTAGCAACATATTCTATGAAACATGCCACCACATACGTGCACAAAGGGATTTCAATCTTGGCCAGAGCGGGTAGTCCTTTACTCTCTTAGAGATCAGAATGTAGATTTTTTCCCCAATTTCAACAATCAGAACCATACAGTCATCTCTAAAATAGTCTACATGTATTTTCTAAAGTATACTTAAAAACATGTAATCCTATGAGCAGTACACATAGGATTATAAAAATGAAAAATAATGGACATAATGTTAAGAGACATTTGGTTCGAGGAATATTCAGAAGGAACTAGATAGTGAATATGCTCAAAATACATTTTAAACTTGTATTCATATAGAAAACATGAAATATATTTTGAAAGCCCCTGAGTTTTAATGACAGTCTATAGCTTTAGCATGAATTTCTCAAATTAAATTTCCTGAATCAAAAGTAAAAGATAAGCTAAAGTAACCCAAATTCCTCTGCGACATTCAAGCAATTTCCAATAGCTCTTGTTTTTCAATAACAGAGTGGGCCTCTTCTTATTTTGTTTATTTATTTGAAATGTATTTATAAGAGTTCAACAGATGGCTTAATAGCTAATAATAGTTAGGAACATGTAAAAGTAGGTTTCTCCCTTGCAGAGGATCTGAATTGTGTTCTCAGAGCACACTTTGCAGGGCTCACAACTCCCTGTAACTATAGATCCTCAGGAATGACACTTTCTCCTGGCCTCTATAGGCACTACATTTACATGTACAATGCCACATAGAGAAACAGACATATACGTAATTGAAGTGCATGCTTAGGGTATACATACCTTTTCAGAATGATTATGTGACTCCGCCATACTCTCTTACAATCTTTATTTCTTTTGCATGTGACATTTTCTTTGGAATCTGACTTATTGTTTTATATGCTGAACTCCATTTCTATCTACTTTCCTGAAATTAGCATGATTTTGTTCATAGGGGGCTGAAAGGCATGTTTATCCACAACAACAGTACCTCAAAACATATTATCTGTTCAGAGTCATTTAGGCTGACGCCATAGCATAGATATTGTGATAAGTGTTGAAAAAAAAAGTGTGGCTATTCACTCATATCCTGTATAGTGACTGGGACCTGTGGGCAAGTACTTTGGCATGGTTTATTTAGTAAATATTATAATTATATCTATATTTTGTGACTTATACCCTTAATGAGTGCACTGTTACATTCTTACCAGCAGTACATCAGAGTTTTTTCACCTTGTATCTTTACCAGCATTCGTTATTTTTAAACATAAGATTTTGTTTCACATTGATATAACAGTTTTATGTCAGACCAAGGGAAACCAAAAAAAGAAGAACAAAATTATCAAAAGAAACATCTGAAACTGCAAGATGAAAAAGTAGGAAAATATTGCAAAATATTGGCAAAGTTAAGGATCTTCTGAATATATTACTTAGAAAATAAGGCTAAATGGTCACAGATGGAATCTTAAAAAATTAAAAGCATGTATATAATAGCAGAAACTGTTATATCAATGAAGAGGAAGTCCACAGAATGTTAAAATCTTTGTCAACTACACATTTAACAGAAGACTAATATGCAGAATATGAAAACAGTCCCTCTAAACTGTAAACACCAATTTAAAATATTCAATAAAATTGATCCATGGGACTAAAAGAAGGCCCTGAAATTAAGAATATAAATTTATTAACATTTTAATGGTGTTAAATGTTCTTTTAATTTTTAAAAACATTTCTTTGTTATTTTATTCATTTGCATTTCAAGTGTTATCCCCCATCCCAGTTTCCCCTCAGCAAGCCCCATATTTCCTCCCCTTTCCACTTGCTTTTATGAGGGTTCTCACCCACCCAAACACCCACTCGTCCCTCACCACTCTAGCATTTCCCTACCCTGGGACATCAATCCTTATATGCTCAAAGGGCTACCATTAGAGACACTTATCATCAATATTCATTATAGTTCAATGCATAACGGAAAGGAGTTAACATCATCATAGTTGTTTGTCAGCTGCATAATGGGATTGTGAAATATACACACAATGAAATTTTTCCAGGGATTACAAAAAAGGAAAAACCCAGAATTGTGAAATTTTCATACATGGATGAAGAGGCAACAAAGAGCTTACCTAACTAATGTAATGCAGCCTCAGAAAATCAAATGCCATTTCTTTCCTCTCATATGTGGATTTTATCTTCAAAACTTTAGATTTGTCTATTCAAGTTGAAGTTATTGTCTATATATTTTAGAGAGTTAGAAAACAAACCATGAATAGGGGTAAAGAGGGCAGGATTTGAAAGGCAGGACATCATGAATTTTGTAGGCAAATGGATGGAACCAGAGAAAACAGCATCCTGAGTGTGGTAACCCAGACCCGAAAAGACAGGTGTGGTAACTGCTCAGTGATAAGTGGATATTAGCTAGAAATTACAGAATACCCATGATACAACTCACAGTTCATATGAAGCTTAACAAGAAGGAAGGTCTTAGTAAGGATGCTTCAATCCTAATAAGGAGGGGGAACAAAATAATCACAGGAGGCAAATGGAGTGGGGAACCTGAGTTGAAAAGGAAGGCAAGTGGAAAACAGGGCAGGAACAGGTATAGGGAGAGACAGGAGAGAAGTCCTGAGGCCAGGAGAATGAATTGAAAATACTCAGCAGTAGGAAATGGGGGCAGAGGAAATGTCTAGAAAGTACAATAAACCTGGAATGTGAGAGATTTGCAGGATGTAATGGGAGAGGACCTTAGCTGAAATGCCCAACAGTATGGAGATGGAGCCTGAAGAGACTACCTCCAGTATATAAACATTGTCCCTAGTTGAAGCATGGGTTCACCCCCCCATCTTCGAAATTGCACCTGTCTAAAGGAAATGAAGGGACAAAAATGGAGCAGAGACTGAAAGAAAGACAATGTGGTGACTGGCCAACTTGGGATACATCCATATTCGGGGACTAAACTATGACACTATTACTGATGTTTGCAGACAGGAGCCTAGCATGAATCTCTTCTGAGAATCTCTAACAGCACCTGACTAGGACAGATGCAGATACACACATCTGCATCTGTATGTATGGACTGAGGTGAAGGATTCCTATGAAAGAGTTAGGGGAAGGATGGAGAAGCTGAAGGGGATTGTGACCCCATAAGAAAAACTACAGTAACACTTAAGTACTATTCCTCAGAGCTCCCAGAAGCAAAGACGAGGTGATATGGGGTAAAGAATTTGGGGATGGGGCACTGGAAAGAGGGGCAACAATTGAACTTTAAATAAATAAAATAATTTGGGGGGAGAGAAGAATAGAAGAGAGAATGTTGATCTAAATTGAAGACAGTTGAAAAAAATCACATAGAAACCAACTACACGATTCCTGGAAGAGGCTATATCCTTAGGCATACCAGAGGGTCTGCTATACTCAGAACATTTGGTAATACCACCCCCTTCAAATCCCTGAAGTCCCACAGCTATTGCTGGGAACCCAGTGGTCTCAGTGACCCACGATCCCCCAAAATCCCCAGCCTGCCAAATATTATGCCCCTTTTGCCTGGTCCTTTCTGTTCCGACAGACTGCTAGCTAGTCTGCTATCAGGAAGATGCTATATCCTGAGGCATACCAGAGGATCCACTGCACTCAGAGTATTTGATACCGCATCCTGAGGCATCCCAGGAGATCCAATGCACCAAGGACTCCACAGCTTGAAGGCATCCCAGGAGTTCCTCTGTACACAGGGTAACTGGGCAATGACACCATAGTCCGAAGACCTCCTGTGGGTTCTGAGGCATGCAGGGCAACTGGCCTAAAAGACTGAAAACTTCCCTGGAGTTTGGCTGTACATTAGAAAACAGAAACCATAGTCCATAGTGCCCTCCCCATCCCTGAGAGAACAGCTTCACATAGAACAACACTTTGACTGTTCCTCTGAAGACCAAATAGTCCAAAGGTCGTATAGGAGACCTAGGGCAGCTTGGGCACCAAGTCAGTAGATTCTCTGCCACTCTGAAGACACTCCAGTTGGAAGGCCACACTCCAGTTGGAAGGTCTGTTACAGCAGGGGCCACAGGCGTACCAGAAAACCTGTAGCAACCCAGCAAAAAAAGAGGCAGAATCCAGATAGAGTCACCCAGCAAACAAAAGGGATGCACAGACGGTGAGAGGTAAGTACAAGAACATAAGCAAAGGAAGTTAATATGCATGAGCATCTTCAGAACCCAGTTCTCTCACCACAGAAAGCTCTGAATACCCAAGTAAAGCAGAAAATCAGGAAGCTGCCCTAAAATCCTGTTTCATGAAGATAATAGATTCTTTTAAGAAGGGTATAAATTACCCACTCAAAGAAATGCAGGAATACAGGGGTAAATGGGTAGAAGACCTTAAAGAGTAAACAAATAAATCCCTTAAAGAAATATAGGAAAACACAATAAAAAAGATAACAGAATTGCATAAAGCAATCCAAGACCTTAAAGTGGAAGTAGAAATAATAAAGAAAACACAAATGGAGGCAAACCTGGAAATGGAAAACATAGGAAAGAGGTCAGGAATTACAGATGTAAGTATCACCTACAGAAAAGAAGAGAGAGAAGACAGAATCTCGGGTGTAGAAGATACCATTAAAGAGATTGATACAATGGTCAAAGAAAATTCAAACATAAAAAAATTCCCTAACCCTAAACATCCAGGAAATTCAGGACACAATGAAAAGACAAAATCTAAGTATAATTGAAATAAGAGGAGAATTAACATTCCCAGCTCAAAGAACCTGAAAATGTCTTCAATAAAATCAATAAAAAATTATAATAATTAAAAAACCTTCACCAACCTAAAGAAAGAGATACCTGTAAAGGTACATGAAGCCTACAGACCCAAAAGAAATGCAACCAGAAAAGAAAATCCTCTTGTCACATAAAATTCAAAACACTAAACACAGAGAACAGAGAAAGAATATTAAAAGTTGCAAAGGAAACTGGTAAGTAACATACAAAGGTAGAACACAAGACTTCACAACTGAGACTATGAAAGCCAGAAATACCTGGTCAGAAGTCATGTAGACTCTAAGAAAATACAAATGCCAGCCCAGGCTACTATACCTGTAAAACATTCAATCCACATAGAAGAAACCAAAATATTCCAGGACAAAACCAAACTCAAAGAGTATATATTGACAAATCCAGTCCTACAGGGGAATCTAGAAGGAAAGCTCCAACACAAGGAAGATACATACACCAAAGAAAAGACAGATATTAAGCATCTCACAAAAAAAGCCTTTTGGAGAGAAACACAAGCAGATAATGTCATCTTAATAAACAAATATAATAGGAACAAATAGTCATATGCCTTTAATATCTCACAATAATAAGGGACTCAAATCACCCATAAAAACATATAAGCTAACAGCCTGGATATGCAAACAAAATCTAACATTTTGCTGCAAACAACAAACACACCTCAATAACAAAGATAGCTAGTACCTCAGAGTGAAAGAATGGAAAAGGGTCTTCCAAGTAAATGATCCCAAGAAACATGCTGGAGTTCCCATTCTAATATCCAATAAAATAGACTTTCAACCAAAAGTTATGAAGGGTGATGAGGAAGGTCATTTCTTCTTCATCAAAGAAAAAATCCATCAAGAGAAAGTATCAATTCTGACCATCTATGGCCTAGATGTAGAGGCACTGACACTGAAAAACAAAACTTTACTAAAGCTCAAAATACACATGGAACCCCACACAATATTAATGGGAGATTTCGATACCACACTTTCACCAATGCACAAGTCATTGAAACAGAAAATAACTGAGACAGAGTGAACCTAATAGAGGTTGTGAACCAAATGGATTTAATAGATATCTACAGAACAAATTCATCTGGAATAACAAAAAACCCAGGATAGCTAAAACTATTCTCAACAATAAAAGGACTTCAGGGGGAATCACTATCCTTGACCTCAAGCAGTATTACAGAGCAATAGTGATAAAAAACTGCATGGTATTGGTACAGAGACAGACAGATAGACCAATGGAACAGAATTGAAGAGCCAGAAATGAACCCACACACCCATGGGCACTTGATTTTTGACAAGGGAGCCAAAACCATCCAATGTAAGAAAGATAGCATTTTCAGCAAATGGTGCTGGTTCAACTGGAAGTCAGCATGTAGAAGAATACAGACTGATCCATTCTTATCACCCTGTACACAGCTTAACTTCAAGTGGATCAAGGACCTCCACATCAAACCAGATACACTCATACTAATAGAAGAAAAAGTGGGGAAGAATCTCAAACACATGGGAAATGGAGAAAATTTCCTGAACAAAACACCAATGGCTTGTGCTCTAAGATCAAGAATCAACAAATGGCATCTCATAAAACTGCAAAGCTTCTGTAAGGCAAAGGACACTGTTGTTAGGACAACACGGAAACCAACAGACTGGGAAAAAATCTTTACCAATCCTACTACTGATAGAGGGCTTATATCCAAAATATACAAAGAACTCTAGAAGTGAGACCGCAGGGAGACAAATAACCCTATTAAAAAATGGGGTTCAGAGCTAAACAAAGAATTCACAGCTGAGGAATGCCAAATGGCTGAGAAACACCTAAAGAAATGTTCAACATCTTTAGTCATAAGGGAAATGCAAATCAAAATAACCCTGAGATTTCACCTCACACCAGTGAGAATGACTAAGATCAAAAATCAATTGACAGATGCTGGCGAGGATGTGGAGAAAGAGGAACACTCCTTCATTGTTGGTGGGATTGCAGACTGGTACAACCATTCTGGAAATCAGTCTGGAGGTTCCTCTGAAAATTGGACATTGAACTACCTGAGGATCCAGCTATACCTCTCTTTGGCATATACCCAAAAGATGCCCAACATATAAAAAAGACACGTGCTCCACTATGTTCATAGCACCCTTATTTATAATAGCCAGAAGCTGGAAAGAACCCAGATGCCCTTCAACAGAGGAACGGATACAGAAAATGTGGTACATCTACAGAATGGAATATTACTCAGCTATCAAAAACAATGCCTTTATGAAATTCATAGGCAAATTAATGGAACTGGAAAATATCATCCTGAGTGAGGTAACCCAATCACAGAAAAACACACATGGTATGCACTCATCGATAAATGGCTATTAGTCCAAATACTTGAATTACCCCAGATGCATAGAACACATGAAACTCAAGAAGGATGATCAAAATGTGAATACTTCATTCGTTCTTTAGAAGTGGAACAAGAATACACTTGGCAGGGAATAGAGAGGCAAAGATTAAAACAGACACAGAAGGAACACCCATTCAGAGCCTGCCCCACATGGGGCCAATAGATATACAGCCACCCAATTAGATAAGATGTATGAAGCAAAGAAGTGCAGGCCGACAGAAGCCGGATGTAGATCTCTCCTGAGAGACACAGCCAGAATACAGCAAATACAGAGGCAAATGCCACCAGCAAACCACTGAACTGAGAATAGGACCCCTGTTGAAGGAATCAGAGAAAGAACTGGAAGAGCTTGAAAGGGCCCGAGACCCCATATGAACAACAATGCCAAGCAACCAGAGCTTCCAGGGACTAAGCCACTACCTAAAGACTATACATGGACTGACCCTGGACTCTGTCCTCACAGGTAGCAATGAATATCCCAGTAAAAT
Source organism: Rattus norvegicus (assembly GCF_021556685.1). Taxonomy (NCBI): domain Eukaryota; kingdom Metazoa; phylum Chordata; class Mammalia; order Rodentia; family Muridae; genus Rattus; species Rattus norvegicus. Next base: position 8,483,662 of record NC_141540.1, on the reverse strand, counting down.
CACCAGTGAAAGGGGAAGTTCTTGGTCCTGCTAAGACTGAACCCCCAGTGAATGTGATTGTTGGGGGGAAGGCAGCAATGGGGGGAGGATGGGGAGGGGAACACCCATAAAGTATGGGAGGGGGAGGGATTAGGGGAAGTTGGCCCAGAAACTGAGAAAGGGAATAACACTCGAAATGTAAATAAGAAATACTTAAGTTAATAAAAAAAAGTAAATGGAAAAATGCTTGAAGCAATCCCTGTAAAATCAGGGACAAGACAAGGATGACTACTCTCCCCATATCTATTTTGTGTAGTACTCAATGTACTAGCTGAATAATAAGACTACAGAGGAGATAAATTGGATATAAATTGGAAAATGAGAAATAAATGCATAACTATTTAAAGAGGATTTGATAGTATACATAAGCAACCCCAAAAATTCTACCAGAGACCTTTTCTGGTTGATAAAAAACCTTCAGCAAAGTGTTCAGACGTTACAAATGACAGACAAGCTGAGAAAGAAATCAGGGAAATATCTCCCTTTGTAATAGCCACAAATAATATAGAATATCTTGGAGTAAGTCGAACTAATCAAGTGAAAGATCTGTATAATGATAACGTTAAGTCCCTCAAGAAAGAATCAAAGAATATCTCAGAAAATGTAGAGAATGTTCTTGCCCGTGGATTGGCAGAATTAACATAGTAAAAATGCCCAACCTACCAAAGGTAATCTACACATTCAATGCAATCCCAACACAATTCTTCAAAGGCATAGAAAGTGCAATTCTCAAATTCATCTGGAAAGGCAAAAACTCCAAATAGTGAAAACAATTCTTAACATTAAAAGAATAGCTGGGGCGAATCACCATTCCTGACTTCAAGCTCTACTACAGAGCAATAGTGACTAAAAACTGCATGGTATTGATACAGAGACAGACAAGTTGATCAACAGAATAAAACTTAAACCCGGAAATAAAACCACCTTTGTAGTAAATAATATAAATTAAAATTAAGACATCAACAACTAACACCTGCACTGTACCACACGGCATCTGCAGGATCTTTTCATCTCAATCAGCAAACATCATCTCCACCCGGCCCCCAACCATCCCATGTTGTTGCAAGATACAGGGCCCTGTGGTAATCTTGTCATCTGTCTAGTTCCCAAAGCAGGTGACTGTCATGTCCATTCCATACAGAGGCCGCCTATCTTATGGCTCTCTTGTTGTGATCTCTGCTCAAAATTCTAGCGTCTGCACCTTGTGGTTATAGTCACAACTCCCAGTAATCCATTAAAAATCAAACACTTTTCTCCAGTGTTTATTTTTATTATACATGTCTCATGTTCTTAGTAGCCTTGTAGATAATTTGTTAAAAATACTATTAAAATGCAAATAAAATTATTTACATAATCTTTCTTATTGATTATATTGTTCTATTTGATAAGCTGCATATTTTTGTAGATTGATATCATCTACTATTTTCCTAGATTTGATTATCATCTAAAAATATCTTGTTGGAAAATTAGAGAATTCTAAGTATAGAATATAATCATGCGTAACTAGGGGCAATTTTGATGCTTTTTCTATTTGTACCCATTTGTTTGATTTCTCTTTACTTAGTGCTCTAAGAATTCAATTGCGATGTTGAACACGAATGAAGGTAGTGAATAGAAGTGTTCCTGTTATCATAAGAATATTCTCAGCATTGGTCCATTTAGTGTAATATTCACTTTGGGTCTGTCATATACCTTTTTGTGACCTTATATTATTTAATATTTTTCACAATATTTATCATAAAGGATGAAAAATTTTGTCAAGGGGATTTTTCTTTATCTATTAAGATAACCAAGTGATTTTTGCCTTTGATTTATTTCATGTGATACTTTGTATGTAATCCCCCTTTCCTCTGTAAAATAAAATACAAAATACATTTGATATTTTAAATGCTGTATTAAATGCAACATCAATTAAGAATTAAGGAGTTTTTACTTTACCTTCAATGGAAGAAATGATCTACGGTTCATTGTATCCTTATCTATTAGTGTATTTGTGACTCTGTAGATCAGTTCAGATCCTGCAATATAGGAATCAGGTGGGAATGGAGGAACATGAAATGAGAAGATAATTATACATTTCAGAAGTCCTTGAGATTAAATAGGGAATTCAAGACCAGCCTGTATTACACAGAACAACACTTTCTAAAAAGGAGCCCATCAAGAGATTCTAGAGGATATTTATTTGAACATTTATAAAATGTCCTCTGGTTTACTACCTGGGAACTCTGGGTGGTCCAGCTAATTGATAATGTTTTTCCTATACAGGCAAAGGGAAGGGGGGTTGAGGAAGAAAAACTGGGAAGGGGACATTTGAAATGTAAATAAATAAAATAACCAATGAAAAAATAAAATTGTCCTCTGTTTTTACCTTTTCTTGTTCTCTACCTTGGATTTATAATGTTAATAACTCTTGTCTTTATTTCTCCTTCACCAGTCAAAGACTTTCTTTTCCTCTCTACATTTCAGATATGAATAAAACCATTGATGCACTTTTGGGGATTCTTTTAGATGGGGTTACTGGAGAAATACTTTTAACTTTGACATCCCCCATTGAAATAGAGGAGGCTATGTTTGTCAATGCCCCCAAGTCCATAATGGCAGTTAGTGTTAATTTTTGAAGTGAGGTAAATCTGGTGACAAGAACATGACCAAAACATTGGCTCAGGAACTTAGGATAAAGATTGCAAAGAAATATAAGCAGTTACTTTGTGGCTAAACCCATAAATATACTTTTGACTCTTGGCAACGTTTTCCTTCCCAGAAACAAGGGATGCCAAAAGTGTTTGAGATTTCTGATCCCTGATATATTTTTTAAATAGTCTTAGGATTACATTTTGATATAGGAAGATGTTGGGCTAGTAGTTAAAGTCTATTAAGAGAAAATTACTTGCCCAAAGGACAAAACTTCTGGCCATGGGGGGAACTAATAGTCTAGCTGAGCAAGTTACCTAGCAATGGATCACCCTTCAGAAAGTCAGGCTCAATTTAAATCATGCTAAAAGATAAATGGAATAATTATTTCCCTAATGAGTTACTGTTTTTTTTTTCTTTACAGAATTTCAATGCCTAGTTCAGCCCTACAAGCAAATAGGCCCTGAAGTCTGGCAAGACCAGCCTGCCTTTCTAAAAACTGACTCAAAAATCTATAGGCTTTTTCTCTCTGTCTCTCTCAACGTGTCCATCTGTGTCTCTGTATCTCTCTCTGTCTCTGTCTCTCTCTGTCTTTCTGACTCTCTTTGTCTCTCTCAGTGTGTGTGTCTCTCTGCGTCTATCCCTGTCTTCCTCTGTCTCCTTGATTCTCTCTATCTCTCTCCTATTGTCTCTCTCTCCTATCTCTTTCCAATTCTGGCCATGATATAAAAATGTTTTTTTCTGATTCTCTAGGATTCCCGCTTTTTCTCCAAAATTCTTTCCCCAAATTTGAGGCTACCTTGTATTATGTATTTAGATCTCCAGAGTGGTATAAATGTCATTTTTTTTGGTTGTTGTTGTTTTTTCTTCTTTTATTATTTTGTTTGTTTTGTTGGTTTTTGCTTTCTCCTCCTTTTTTCATTCATTCTCTTGGGTAGATGTTAAAGTTTATAGTTTGTCTACCCCAGAAGTAAAAACTTTTAAATTCTAATAAAACTGTTCTTGGTATTAAAATGCTATTTAGAGATCCAACTAGCAAACAATATTAAAAAAAGCTTCAGTAAATAATTAATATTATTTGAAAAATTGTAAATTATTCCCACCTGCAAGAATATTTCATGTAAATAAAATTCATTTACTCTAATGTATGCATATACATTTAGATTCTTCCTGCTAGTAAAAGACTGTCCAAGAACTTTATCTAATGCATTGCAAATGCAAATTACACTTAGACTCCTGTGTAAATAGACTTCTCTATAGTGAGACTGCTATATTAGAGACATTTAGTTAAAGAGCACAGAGCATTGTGACAGGGCAAGACAGTGCAGAGGTTTCTCCATCTTGTATTCTAGCTGAAACCATTCAGGTTAAACTAGAATTTGATCCCCTTGGTGGAGAATCCTGTGGAAAATTACCCAAATCTATTCTGGTAACCTAAGGTCAAGATGCCCCAGCTAACCTATCTTAGCTTCTGTTTAACAGCTTGCTTGTGCAAACCTCCTGCAGCTGATTATCTTAGCTTCTTGTTCAGAACACATCCGATCTAAACACCTAGCTTCTGTCAAATTACTTGGTAATGTTACCTGTTCCAACTCCAGAGCAAGATGCCAGGGTGTGGGTTCTGCATTTAAAGACCCCATGCTCTGGATAATTAGCCCTACTTTTAGGACCCAAATACCTGAATGTACTGCCAGCATATGGAATGAGAATTTTTAATTGGCTATAAAGCTGTATTTGAGTGTCATTTCTGGTGGGCTTCCCATAACAGTATAAATTTCAGAGTATTTCCTCTGCCTTTGACAATTCAAAGTGAATTATTATGTGTTATGAAAAGCATACCAACCTGGAATAAGAGAGCAATAAAGGAATGATATAAACATCTGGTACTCAAGTTTAGAGAATATGTTTTGATCTTAAGAAAAAAAGAATCTGTCCAGGTATCGTCTCATGTAGATTCTGGGATGTTAAACACATGCTCTGGTTTTTACCATGTATCTCCAATAGTCAGTCTGAAATTAATGTATAAACATGCATGTTATGATGAATAGTGGTGAGGATTGACTGGAGTTTGACAGAGAGAAAAGACACATAAATGAGATTGAACCAATATGGCATGATGCTTTCAGGTTTTATTGGTTTCTTTATTTCAGAAAGTCAAATTCTTCAAAATGAGAAGTGTGTAATACATCACAAGGATAAGTACTAATGGTAATTATATATAATATTCTGCTTTGCAAAAATAGACTTTTAAATATTTTCTTGAGATAAGAATAATAAAAAGAAAATTTGAAAATGTTGTAGATGACCTATTAGGGTGAAAGAGCGAATATATATGGAAAACTATTATCAGTCAATACTAAAGAAAAACAGATAAAGAATAAGAAAGAATAAAAGTAAGGAGGATGGAAGAAGAGTTTGTTTCCAGAAATTCAATATATTTGAGTAAAATATTGCAGAAGAAAGTGTTACTAGAGGTTTGTAGACTAAAATCAATTATTAGTAAAACAGTTCACAAATAATATTTTAAACATATATTTGCTAAAATATCATATATTTCATATATATATATATATATATATATATATATATATATATATATGGTTCCATGGGGAATTCCTAGTGCAATATTTTGATAAGTATACATTTCATAGCACAATATTTTTATATGCATACATTTCATAGCACGAAATTTAAAAAGGTAGTGATCCAGCAACACACAGGAAAAAACATGATTACAGATACTACCACTAGAAATATTGAAGAAGATTCAGAGTCAAGTATAAGCACTTTTAGCAACTACCACAGTGCAAGTATTAAATATAGATATATTAAAAAATAACTGCTATGGCCTATATTTTTCAATGATCTTACTAGTACACCAGCCAAGCCAAACTTACTAATTTGAAGTATCTTTGGTACATTTTTTAATGACGTCCTTTAGGGCTTCTTTGACTTGCTTATTTCTTAGGGAATATATAAAAGGGTTTAGTACAGGTGCAAGTGCAAGAGTGAGTATGGCAATCCCTTTGTTTAAAGATATTCTCTCCTCTGAAGATGGTTTGATGTACATAAAAGTACAGCTGCCATAAGAGATGAAGACAACAATCATGTGTGAGTAACAGGTGGAGAAGGCCTTCTTCTTCTGCTGGGCAGAAGGGAATTTCAGAATTGTACTTAAGATTCTCCCATAACAGACCATTATTAGGGCTAAGGTAGTTATGAGAGTAATGATGGCAAAAATGAAATTGAGCAGTTGCATGAACCTTGTATCATTGCAGGAAAGCTTCAAGATGGGGGAGTAGTCACAGAAAAAGTGTTCAACAATACTATCACAGAATTCCAAACTCAGACTCACAATGACTCCAGGGCAGACCAGAAACAAAGCTATTAAACAGCAACTACCAAACAGCAACGTACAGACTCTATTGTTCATGATGGTTGTATAATGAAGGGGCTTACAAATGGCCACATAGTGGTCATAGGACATGACAGCCAGCAAGAAAAACTGTGCTATTCCAACGATAAAGGCAGCAAATAACTGTGTGAAGCAAGCCTCAAATGAAATAGTTTTATTCATGGTCACTATGCTCACCAGAAACCTAGGAATGCAGGTAGATGTCAGCGAGATTTCTAAAAATGAAAACTTCTGAAGGAAGAAATACATGGGTGTTTTGAGGTGGGAATCCATCAGTGTGAGAAGGATAATGGTAAGATTTCCAGTTATGCTCAGCACATATGCTATAAATAGGAAAAGGAAGATTACAATTTGCCACTGTGGGTCATCTGTCAATCCCAGAAGAACGAAGGTTGTCACCAATGTACGATTTCTCATGTGTAAATGTCTTCTAGTTATTTCCAGCCTGGCCAAAAAAAAATGATTGATAGGTTCTTTTTGTAAAGACTTAAAGGTGATGTAGAGTCCTGCAATGCACTGGAAATGCAATTCCCTTCTAAGTTTCCACATTTACTTACTGGTCAGAAATACCACCATAATAGCCCTAATCTAAATTTCTGTCCTAGATACTCATTTTAAATTACTTTCAGTTTTTTTATACTTGGAAAACTGTTTTATTATTTTACATGATAAATATTTCCATGTTTCTCATTTTTAACCTATGTTTTTTAAAATAGAACTCTTACTTCTATAGATTTCCAAGAAATTTTCAGGCCAGTTTGAGTAATACATACTTTTTTAAAGAACATCATTTCCAAACCTAAGCATTATCTTTATTATTATTATTATTATTATTATTATTATTATTATTTAATATATTTTTATGTTTTTCCCTCCTCTAACTCCACGAAATCCTTTCCACTTACCAACCCACCCAACTTTATGAGCTATTCACATACACACACACACAGGCACACAAACACACACACACACACTCTTTTTCCCCCAAAATCCCATCCAAAACACAAAAACAAAACATAAAAACCAAAAAGAAAAGAAAAAAGACAAGACAAAATTGCAACAAGCAGCCATCAGAAACGTCATACATTTTGTTGTGTGTTTGCTAGTACTCTTGGGCATAGGGGATACACTGGAATGTGGCTGATATGTCGAGTAAGATTCCACTGTTGAAAACTAGTTTTCCCTTCATCAGTGGATACCAATTGCAAATAAGTTCTTGATTAGGAATGAGATCCCGAGTTCTCTCCACCCAAATCCCGTGGGAGGGAGAGCTAAACCCTCAGAGAGGCAGACACGCCTGGGAAACCAGAAGAGACTGCACTCTGCACACACATCTCGGACGCCAGAGGAAAACAGCAGACGCCATCTGGAACCCTGGTGCACTGAATCTCCCGGAAACGGCGGCACAGATCTTCCTGGTTGCTGCCGCCGCAGAGAGCTCGTGGGCAGCACCCCGCGAGCGAAGTTGAGCCTCGGGACCACAGGTAAGACCAACTTTTCTGCTGCAATTGACCAGCCTGGTGATCTCGGGACACACAGAGGCAGAATTCCTCTAGGACCAGGCACCTCCTGTGTTTACCGGGAGTCCCACACCCGAGGATCCTGGCCCGCAGCAGCTCTCTGCTCCCAGACCCCGTGAGAGAGAGAGAGACCTCACCGACTGGTCAGGTGGGCACTCCTGAGGCTGCAGAGTGGAAGAGACCACCAACACTGCCCACCCCTGCCCACATCCCTGGCCCATGAGGAAACTGTATAAGGCCTCTGGGTTCCCGTAGGGGAGGGCCCAGGAGCAGCAAGACCCCTGCGCCTGAGACACCACCAGAACCTGAAGGAAACAGACTGGATAAACAGTTCTCTGCACCCAAATCCATTGGGAGGGAGAGCTAAACCATCAGAGAGGAAGACACGCCTTGGAAACCAGAAGAGACTACACTCTGCACACACATCTCGGACGCCAGAGGAAAACACCAGAAGCCATCTGGAACCCTGGTGCACTGAATCTCCCAGAAACGGCGGCACAGATCTTCCTGGTTGCTGCCACCGCAGAGAGCTCGTGGGCAGCACCCTGCGAGCGAACTTGAGCCTCGGGACCACAGGTAAGACCAACTTTTCTGCTGCAATTGACCAGCCTGGTGATCTCGGGACACACAGAGGCAGAATTCATCTAGGACCGGGCACCTCCTGTGTTTACCGGGAGTCCCACACCCGAGGATCTCGGCCCGCAGCAGCTCTCTGCTCCCAGACCCCGTGAGAGAGAGAGACCTCACCGACTGGTCAGGTGGGCACTCCTGAGGCTGCAGAGTGGAAGAGACCACCAACACTGCCCACCCCTGCCCACATCCCTGGCCCATGAGGAAACTGTATAAGGCCTCTGGGTTCCTGTAGGGGAGGGCCCAGGAGCAGCAAGACCCCTGCGCCTGAGACACCACCAGAACCTGAAGGAAACAGACTGGATAAACAGTTCTCTGCACCCAAATCCATTGGGAGGGAGAACTAAACCATCAGAGAGGCAGACACGCCTTGGAAACCAGAAGAGACAGCACTCTGCACACACATCTCGGATGCCAGAGGAAAACACCAGAAGCCATCTGGAACCATGGTGCACTGAATCTCCCGGAAATGGCGGCACAGATCTTCCTGGTTGCTGCCACCGCAGAGAGCTCATGGGAAGCACCCCGCGAGCGAACTTGAGCCTCGGGACCACAGGTAAGACCAACTTTTCTGCTGCAAGTGACCTGTCTGGTGAACTCAAGACATAGGCCCACAGGAACAGCTGAAGACCTGTAGAGAGGAAAAACTACACGCCCAAAAGCAGAACACTCTGTCGCCATAACAGGGTGAAAGAAAACAGGAAAACAGGTCTACAGCACTCCTGACACACAGGCTTATAGGGCAGTCTAGCCACTGTCAGAAATAGCAGAACAAAGTAAAACTAGAGATAATCTGATGGCAAGAGGCAAGCGCAGGAACCCAAGTTACAGAAACCAAGACTACATGGCACCATCGGAGCCCAATTCTCCCACCAAAACAAACATGGAATATCCAAACACACCAGAAAAGCAAGATCTACTTTCAAAATCATATTTGATCATGATGCTGGAGGACTTCAAGAAAGACGTGAAGAACTCCCTTAGAGAACAAGTAGAAGACTACAGAGAGGAATCACAAAAATGCCTGAAAGAATTCCAGGAAAACATAATTAAACAAGTAGAAGCCCATAGAGAGGAGTCACAAAAATCCCTGAAAGAATTCCAGGAAATCATAAATAAACAAGTAGAAGCCCATAGAGAGGAGTCACAAAAATCCCTGAAAGAATTCCAGGAAAACACAATAAAACAGTTGAAGGAATTAAAAATGGAAATAGAAGCAATCAAGAAAGAACACGTGGAAACAACCCTGGATATAGAAAACCAAAAGAAGAGACAAGGAGCTGTAGATACAAGCTTCACCAACAGAATACAGGAGATGGAAGGGAGAATCTCAGGGGCAGAAGATTCCATAGAAATCATTGACTCAACTGTCAAAGATAATGTAAAGTGGAAAAAGGTACTGGTCCAAAACATACAGGAAATCCAGGACTCAATGAGAAGATCAAACCTAAGGATAATAGGTATAGTAGAGAGCGAAGACTCCCAGTTCAAAGGACCAGTAAATATCTTCAACAATATCATAGAAGAAAACTTCCCTAACCTTAAAAAAGAGATACCCATAGGCATAAAAGAAGCCTACAGAACCCCAAATAGATTGGACCAGAAAAGAAACACCTCCCGTCACATAATAGTCAAAACACCAAACGCACAAAATAAAGAAAGAATATTAAAAGCAGTAAGGGAAAAAGGTCAAGTAACATATAAAGGCAGACCTATCAGAATCACACCAGACTCTTCGCCAGAAACTATGAAGGCCAGAAGATCCTGGACTGATGTCATACAGACATTAAGAGAACACAAATGCCAGCCCAGGTTACTGTATTCTGAAAAACTCTCAATTAACATAGATGGAGAAACCAAGATATTCCATGACAAAACCAAATTTCCACAATATCTTTCTACAAATCCAGCACTACAAAGGATAATAAATGGTAAAGCCCAAGATAAGGAGGCAAGCTATACCCTAGAAGAAGCAAGAAACTAATCGTCTTGGCAACAAAACAAAGAGAAGAAAAGCACACAAACATAAACTCACATCCAAATATGAATATAACAGGAAGCAATAATCAATATTCCTTAATATCTCTCAACATCAATAGCTTCAACTCCCCAATAAAAAGACATAGATTAATAAACTGGATACGCAATGAGGACCCTGCATTCAGCTGCCTACAGGAAACACACCTCAGAGACAAAGACAGACACAACCTCAGACTGAAAGGCTGGAAAACAACTTTCCAAGCAAATGGTCAGAAGAAGCAAACTGGAGTAGCCATTCTAATATCAGATAAAATCAATTTTCAACTAAAAGTCATCAAAAAAGATAAGGAAGGACACTTCATATTCATCAAAGGAAAAATCCACCAAGATGAAATCTCAATCCTAAATATCTATGCCCCAAATACAAGGGCACCTACATACGTAAAAGAAACCTTACTAAAGCTCAAAACACACATTGCACCTCACACAAAAATAGTAGGAGATTTCACCACCCCACTCTCATCAATGGACAGATCATGGAAACAGAAATTAAACAGAGAAGTAGAGAGACTAAGAGAAGTCATGAGCCAAATGGACTTAACGGATATTTATAGAACATTCTATCCTAAAGCAAAAGGATATACCTTCTTCTCAGCTCCTCATGGTACTTTCTCCAAAATTGACCATATAATTTTTCAAAAAAAGGGCCTCAACAGGTACAGAAACATAGAAATAATCCCATGCATGCTGTCGGACCACCACGGCCTAAAACTAGTCTTCAGTAACAATAAGGGAAGAATGCCCATATATACGTGGAAATTGAACAATGCTCTACTCAATGATAACCTGGTCAAGGAAGAAATAAAGAAAGAAATTAAAGAGTTTTTAGAATTTAATGAAAATGAAGGTACAACATACCCAAACTTATAGGACACAATGAAAGCTGTGCTAAGAGGAAAATTCATAGCGCTGAGTGCCTGCAGAACGAAACAGGAAAGAGCATATGTCAGCAGCTTGACAGCACACCTAAAAGCTCTAGAACAAAAAGAAGCAGATACACCCAGGAGGAGTAGAAGGCAGGAAATAATCAAACTCAGAGCTGAAATTAACCAAGTAGAAACAAAAAGGACCATAGAAACAATCAATAGAACCAAAAGTTGGTTCTTTGAAAAAATCAACAAGATAGATAAACCCTTAGCCAGACTAACGAGAGGACACAGAGAGTATGTCCAAATTAACAAAATCAGAAATGAAAAGGGAGACATAACTACAGACTCAGAGGAAATTCAAAAAATCATCAGATCTTACTATAAAAGCCTATATTCAACAAAACTTGAAAATCTGCAGGAAATGAACAATTTCCTAGACAGGTACCAGGTACCGAAGTTAAATCAGGAACAGAAAAACCAGTTAAACAACCCCATAACTCCTAAGGAATTAGAAGCAGTCATTAAAGGTCTCCCAACCAAAAAGAGCCCAGGTCCAGACGGGTTTAGTGCAGAATTCTATCAGACCTTCATAGAAGACCTCATACCAATACTATCCAAAATATTCCACAAAATTGAAACAGATGAAGCACTACCGAATTTCTTCTATGAAGCCAAAATTACTCTTATACCTAAACCACACAAAGACCCAACAAAGAAAGAGAACTTCAGACCAATTTCCCTTATGAATATCGACACAAAAACACTCAATAAAATTCTGGCAAACCGAATCCAAGAGCACATCAAAACAATCATCCACCATGATCAAGTAGGCTTCATCCCAGGCATGCAGGGATGGTTTAATATATGGAAAACCATCAACGTGATCCATTATATAAACAAAATGAAAGAAAAACCCACATGATCATTTCATTAGACGCTGAGAAACCATTTGACAAAATTCAACACCCCTTCATGATAAAAGTCCTGGAAAGAATAGGAATTCAAGGCACATACCTAAACATAGTAAAAGCCATATACAGCAAACCAGTTGCTAACATTAAACTAAATGGAGAGAAACTTGAAGCAATCCCACTAAAATCAGGGACTAGACAAGGCTGCCCACTCTCTCCCTACCTATTCAATATAGTTCTTGAAGTTCTAGCCAGAGCAATCAGACAACAAAAGGAGATCAAGGGGATACAGATCGGAAAAGAAGAGGTCAAAATATCACTATTTGCAGATGACATGATAGTATATTTAAGTGATCCCAAAAGTTCCACCAGAGAACTACTAAAGCTGATAAACAACTTCAGCAAAGTGGCTGGGTATAAAATTAACTCAAATAAGTCAGTTGCCTTCCTCTATACAAAAGAGAAACAAGCCGAGAAAGAAATTAGGGAAACAACACCCTTCATAATAGACCCAAATAATATAAAGTACCTCGGTGTGACTTTAACCAAGCAAGTAAAAGATCTGTACAATAAGAACTTCAAGACACTGAGGAAAGAAATTGAAGAAGACCTCAGAAGATGGAAAGATCTCCCATGCTCATGGATTGGCAGATTAATATAGTAAAAATGGCCATTTTACCAAAAGCAATCTACAGATTCAATGCATTCCCCATCAAAATACCAATCCAATTCTTCAAAGAGTTAGACAGAACAATTTGCAAATTCATCAGGAATAACAAAAAATCCAGGATAGCTAAAGCTATCCTCAACAATAAAAGGACGTCAGGGGGAATCACTATCCCTGAACTCAAGCAGTATTACAGAGCAATAGTGATAAAAACTGCATGGTATTGGTACAGAGACAGACAGATAGACCAATGGAATAGAATTGAAGACCCAGAAATGAAAGCACACACCTATGGTCACTTGATTTTTGACAAAGGAGCCAAAACCATCCAATGGAAAAAAGATAGCATTTTCAGCAAATGGTGCTGGTTCAACTGGAGGGCAACATGTAGAAGAATGCAGATCGATCCATGCTTATCACCCTGTACAAAGCTTAAGTCCAAGTGGATCAAGGACCTCCACATCAAACCAGACACACTCAAACTAATACAAGAAAAACTGGGGAAGCATCTGGAACACATGGGCACTGAAAAAAATTTCCTAAACAAAACACCAATGGCTTACACTCTAAGATCAAAAATCGACAAATGGGATCTCATAAAACTGCAAAGCTTCTGTAAGGCAAAGGACACTGTGGTTAGGACAAAACGGCAACCAACAGATTGGGAAAAGATCTTTACCAATCCTACAACAGATAGAGGTCTTATATCCAAAATATACAAAGAACTCAAGAAGTTAGACTGCAGGGAGACAAATAGTCCTATTAAAATTGGGGATCAGAGCTAAACAAAGAATTCACAGCTGAGGAATGCCAAATGGCTGAGAAACACCTAAAGAAATGTTCAACATCATTAGTCATAAGGGAAATGCAAATCAAAACAACCCTGAGATTTCACCTCACACCAGTGAGAATGGCTCAGATCAAAAACTCAGGTGACAGCAGATGCTGGCGAGGATGTGGAGAAAGAGGAACACTCCTCCATTGTTGGTGGGATTGCAGACTGGTACAACCATTCTGGAAATCAGTCTGGAGGTTCCTCAGAAAATTGGACATTGAACTGCCTGAGGATCCAGCTATACCTCTCTTAGGCATATACCCAAAAGATTCCTCAACATACAAAAGAGACACGTGCTCCACTATGTTCATCGCAGCCTTATTTATAATAGCCAGAAACTGGAAAGAACCCAGATGCCCTTCAACAGAGGAATGGATTCAGAAAATGTGGTACATCTACACAACGGAATATTACTCAGCTATCAAAAACAACGACTTTATGAAATTCGTAGGCAAATGGTTGGAACTGGAAAATATCATCCTGAGTGAGCTAACCCATTCACAGAAAGACATACATGGTATGCACTCATTGATAAGTGGCTATTAGCCCAAATGCTTGAATTACCCTAGATCCCTAGAACAAACAAAACTCAAGACAGATGATCAAAATGTGAATGCTTCACTCCTTCTTTAAATGAGGAAAAAGAATACCCTTGGCAGGGAAGGGAGAGGCAAAGATTAAAACAGAGACTGAAGGAACACCCATTCAGAGCCTGCCCCACATATGACCCATACATATACAGCCACCCAATTAGAGAAGATGGACGAAGCAAAGAAGTGCAGGCCTACAGGAACCGGATGTAGATCGCTCCTGAGAGACACAGCCAGAATACAGCAAATACAGAGGCGAATGCAAGCAGCAAACCACTGAACTGAGAATAGGCCCCCGTTGAAGGAATCAGAGAAAGAACTGGAAGAGCTTGAAGGGGCTCGAGACCCCAAAAGTACAACAATGTCAAGCAACCAGAGCTTCCAGGGACTAAGCCACTACCTAAAGACTATACATGGACTGACCCTGGACTCTGACCCCATAGGTAGCAATGCATATCCTAGTAAGAGCACCAGTGGAAGGGGAAGCCCTGGGTCCTGCTAAGACTGAACCCCCAGTGAACTACACTATGGGGGGAGGGCGGCAATGGGGGGGACTGTTGGAAGGGGAACACCCATAAGGAAAGGGAGGGGGGAGGGGGATGTTTGCCCGGAAACCGGGAAAGGGAATAACACTCGAAATGTATATAAGAAATACTGAAGTTAATAAAAAAAATGGCCATTTTACCAAAAGCGATCTACAGATTCAATGCAATCCCCATCAAAATACCAATCCAATTATTCAAAGAGTTAGACAGAACAATATCCAAATTCATCTGGAATAACAAAAAAACCTAGGATAGCTAAAACTATCCTCATCAATTATAGGACTTCAGGGGGAATCACTATCCCTGAACTCAAGCAATATTACAGAGCAATAGTGATAAAAACTGCATGGTATTGGTACAGAGACAGACAGATAGACCAATGGAACAGAATTGAAGACCCAGAAATGAACCCACACACCTATGGTCACTTGATTTTTGACAAAGGAGCCAAAACCATCCAATGGAAAAAAGATAGCATTTTCAGCAAATGGTGCTGGTTCAACTGGAGGTCAATATGTAGAAAAATGCAGATTGACCCATGCTTATCACCCTGTAAAAAGCTTAAGTCCAAGTGGATCAAGGACCTCCACATCAAACCAGATACACTCAAAATTATAGAAGAAAAACTAGGGAAGCATCTGGAACACATGGGCACTGGAAAAAATTTCCTGAACAAAACACCAATGGCTTATGCTCTAAGATCAAGAATCGACAAATGGGATCTCATAAAACTGCAAAGCCTCTGTAAGGCAAAGGACACTGTTGCTAGGACAAAACGGCAACCAACAGATTGGGAAAAGATCTTTACCAATCCTACAACAGATAGAGGCCTTATATCCAAAATATACAAAGAACTCAAGAAGTTAGACTGCAGGGAGACAAATAGTCCTATTAAAAATGGGGATCAGAGCTAAACAAAGAATTCACAGCTGAGGAATGCCGAATGGCTGAGAAACACCTAAAGAAATGTTCAACATCTTTAGTCATAAGGGAAATCTAAATCAAAACAACCCTGAGATTTTACCTCACACCAGTGAGAATGGCTCAGATCAAAAACTCAGGTGACAGCAGTTGCTGGCGAGAATGCGGAGAAAGAGGAACACTCCTCCATTGTTGGTGGGATTGCAGACTGGTACAACCATTCTGGAAATCAGTCTGGAGGTTCCTCAGAAAATTGGACATTGAACTGCCTGAGGATCCAGCTATACCTCTCTTGGGCATATACCCAAAAGATTCCTCAACATACAAAAGAGACACGTGCTCCACTATGTTCATCGCAGCCTTATTTATAATAGCCAGAAACTGGAAAGAACCCAGATGCCCTTCAACAGAGGAATGGATTCAGAAAATGTGGTACATCTACACAACGGAATATTACTCAGCTATCAAAAACAACGACTTTATGAAATTCGTAGGCAAATGGTTGGAACTGGAAAATATCATCCTGAGTGAGCTAACCCATTCACAGAAAGACATACATGGTATGCACTCATTGATAAGTGGCTATTAGCCCAAATGCTTGAATTACCCTACATGCCTAGAACAAATGAAACTCAAGACGGATGATCAAAATGTGAATGCTTCACTCCTTCTCTAAAAGGGGAACAAGAATACTCTTGGCAGGGAAGAGAGAGGCAAAGATTAAAACAGAGACTGAAGGAACACCCATTCAGAGCCTGCCCCACATGTGGCCCATACATATACAGCCATCCAATTAGACAGGATGGATGAAGCAAAGAAGTGCAGATTGACAGGAGCCGGATGTAGATCGAACCTGAGAGACACAGCCAGAATACAGCAAATACAGAGGCGAATGCAAGCAGCAAACCACTGAACTGAGAATAGGCCCCCGTTGAAGGAATCAGAGAAAGAACTGGAAGAGCTTGAAGGGGCTCGAGACCCCAAAAGTACAACAATGTCAAGCAACCAGAGCTTCCAGGGACTAAGCCACTACCTAAAGACTATACATGGACTGACCCTGGACTCTGACCCCATAGGTAGCAATGCATATCCTAGTAAGAGCACCAGTGGAAGGGGAAGCCCTGGGTCCTGCTAAGACTGAACCCCCAGTGAACTACACTATGGGGGGAGGGCGGCAATGGGGGGGACTGTTGGAAGGGGAACACCCATAAGGAAAGGGAGGGGGGAGGGGGATGTTTGCCCGGAAACCGGGAAAGGGAATAACACTCGAAATGTATATAAGAAATACTGAAGTTAATAAAAAAAATGGCCATTTTACCAAAAGCGATCTACAGATTCAATGCAATCCCCATCAAAATACCAATCCAATTATTCAAAGAGTTAGACAGAACAATATCCAAATTCATCTGGAATAACAAAAAAACCTAGGATAGCTAAAACTATCCTCATCAATTATAGGACTTCAGGGGGAATCACTATCCCTGAACTCAAGCAATATTACAGAGCAATAGTGATAAAAACTGCATGGTATTGGTACAGAGACAGACAGATAGACCAATGGAACAGAATTGAAGACCCAGAAATGAACCCACACACCTATGGTCACTTGATTTTTGACAAAGGAGCCAAAACCATCCAATGGAAAAAAGATAGCATTTTCAGCAAATGGTGCTGGTTCAACTGGAGGTCAATATGTAGAAAAATGCAGATTGACCCATGCTTATCACCCTGTAAAAAGCTTAAGTCCAAGTGGATCAAGGACCTCCACATCAAACCAGATACACTCAAAATTATAGAAGAAAAACTAGGGAAGCATCTGGAACACATGGGCACTGGAAAAAATTTCCTGAACAAAACACCAATGGCTTATGCTCTAAGATCAAGAATCGACAAATGGGATCTCATAAAACTGCAAAGCCTCTGTAAGGCAAAGGACACTGTTGCTAGGACAAAACGGCAACCAACAGATTGGGAAAAGATCTTTACCAATCCTACAACAGATAGAGGCCTTATATCCAAAATATACAAAGAACTCAAGAAGTTAGACTGCAGGGAGACAAATAGTCCTATTAAAAATGGGGATCAGAGCTAAACAAAGAATTCACAGCTGAGGAATGCCGAATGGCTGAGAAACACCTAAAGAAATGTTCAACATCTTTAGTCATAAGGGAAATCTAAATCAAAACAACCCTGAGATTTTACCTCACACCAGTGAGAATGGCTCAGATCAAAAACTCAGGTGACAGCAGTTGCTGGCGAGAATGCGGAGAAAGAGGAACACTCCTCCATTGTTGGTGGGATTGCAGACTGGTACAACCATTCTGGAAATCAGTCTGGAGGTTCCTCAGAAAATTGGACATTGAACTGCCTGAGGATCCAGCTATACCTCTCTTGGGCATATACCCAAAAGATTCCTCAACATACAAAAGAGACACGTGCTCCACTATGTTCATCGCAGCCTTATTTATAATAGCCAGAAACTGGAAAGAACCCAGATGCCCTTCAACAGAGGAATGGATTCAGAAAATGTGGTACATCTACACAACGGAATATTACTCAGCTATCAAAAACAACGACTTTATGAAATTCGTAGGCAAATGGTTGGAACTGGAAAATATCATCCTGAGTGAGCTAACCCATTCACAGAAAGACATACATGGTATGCACTCATTGATAAGTGGCTATTAGCCCAAATGCTTGAATTACCCTACATGCCTAGAACAAATGAAACTCAAGACGGATGATCAAAATGTGAATGCTTCACTCCTTCTCTAAAAGGGGAACAAGAATACTCTTGGCAGGGAAGAGAGAGGCAAAGATTAAAACAGAGACTGAAGGAACACCCATTCAGAGCCTGCCCCACATGTGGCCCATACATATACAGCCATCCAATTAGACAGGATGGATGAAGCAAAGAAGTGCAGATTGACAGGAGCCGGATGTAGATCGAACCTGAGAGACACAGCCAGAATACAGCAAATACAGAGGCGAATGCCAGCAGCAAACCACTGAACTGAGAATAGAACCCCAGTTGAAGGAATCAGAGAAAGAACTGGAAGAGCTTGAAGGGGCTCGAGACCCCATATGTACAACAATGCCAAGCAACCAGAGATTCCAGGGAGTAAGCCACTACCTAAAGACTATACATGGACTGACCCTGGACTCTGACCTCATAGGTAGCAATGAATATCCTAGTAAGAGCACCAGTGGAAGGGGAAGCCCTGGGTCCTGCTAATACTGAACCCCCAGTGAACTAGACTGTTGGGGGGAGGGTGGCAATTGGGAGGAGGGCTGGGAGGGGAATAACCATAAGGAAGGTGAGGGGGGAGGGGGATGTTTGCCCGGAAACCGGGAAAGGGAATAACACTCGAAATGTATATAAGAAATACTCAAGTTAATAAAAAAAAGAATAGACCAAAAAAAAAGGGAATGAGATCCCATGTTCACTTCCTCTCAAAGAGATGTTTCCTGCTATCCTGAACCAAAGCAAATATTGTTCTTTCTGCCACAGACTCTTTGAGTTTGTGCATCTGTTCTGGTCTATCTAGAAAACAGTTTCCATAGAAACATCCATTCCTTTTGGATCTTACAATCTTTCTACATTCTCTTCCTCATAACTCCTTTAGCCTTGAGTGGAGGGGTCTTAATTTTTTTTGGAATAGGGTTTTACTCGGTATCCTAGGCTGGATAGGAACTCACTGTGTGATCCAGGGTTGTACTTTTTGAAGACATAATATTTTTAATTCTATCTAATTAGATTAACATAAGATTTCTATTTTATCCCTTAGAAATATACCAAGATACCAAGTAAAATATAATTTTCATAAAAAGTTAAAAGTCTAATTATAATTATAACTTAAGAAACAGAAAGTAAGAAAAATGTTTAGTTTAATTTGTGCACTTCTCAGTAAAATTGAAAACCAGTACTTTCAGGATTTCTCAAGTCCACATGAATGTTCTCTTAGATAAATTTAGCAAGTATTTGATGGTCACTACCTCACATTTTAGTTCATTTGTAAGTTAAAGATAACTGACATAGTCCAGGGTGATCTTAAACTTACAGAGATTCCTCTGCCTCCTGAGTGCTGGAATTTAAGGCATGCATCACTACATCCAGAATGATGTTTATTGGAAGGGGCTAAATCACTGAAAAGGATGTTTGAAATTAATCATTTAAAATGATTATAAGTTAGTGGTATTTGTTAATTTTGAAGTTCTTTGTCATTATCAAATAGCACTAGTTTGGCAGGAAAACTGCCTTACAAGTTTTATATTTAAATTTATTTGAATCAGCAACTAAACATTTTACACTAAGATTAAAACATTTCTTCTTAATTTTTCATTTCAATTAAGTAGGTTTTCTGTGTAAAAAATAATTTACATACTTCCAAGGGTAACTATTATATTTTCTAATTCTTAAATAGAAAGCAATGTATACCAATACAGTTTGAATAAAAGACACTGAAAGCTACTATGTGTAAAGCTTTTCTGATACACAAGCATAGCCAGTTTTTAGATTCATGCATGAGAAGTTTAGCCATGAGTTACACGGATGCTATCAAATTTCTCTAATGCTAAATTTGACAGAATTTATGTTCAAGACAAAACTGTTTTCAATACAACCTCTTTTTATATAGCATAAAAATACTGAAACTACTTACTCTTCTTGAATTCCACAGAAGATTTGTTTGCAGATACATTGTGGAATTTTATTTGTATTAAAAATAAAACACGAAAAATTCTCCCAAAATGAATTTTTCCCTAACCCATATTTTTTGACTTGCCTCATCAATTCAATAAAGTACTTGTTCAGATAAAAATCTAGCTCATTTTAAAATAATCATATTTTCCTCTATTTAATCACAATATATGATATGACATCTTTAAAGCCATTGATTTGTTTTCCTTATAAATGAAATAATTAATGTCTTCCTGAACATTAGTATGTTCCTGTATTGTTATAACTGAAGAGTTGTAGTCACTATCTGATTCCATTTATAATAAGCATGACTCTGTCTCCATATCATTGGAGACTGTCATATTCTTTAATACTGAATAATGTTTTCATCAAGATCTTGTATACTAGACCTTGGGGATTTTTGTGGAAAGTTCACTAATTGACAATTTTCATCATTAACTGTAAAAGCAGAGTAACAAAGTTGATAAAGACTCCTAATGTCCACAGGGAATCTTGTTATGCTGATGAGACATGGAATCCAAGAACTATAGTAAAATATCAAGTTTCTTCAAAATAATTTAAGTTTTGAAATCTTCTGTGCAAGGATGGGCTCTCTAATTATTCATTTTAAAATATCTGAAAAGGGGATAATTATTAAACCTTCATATGACAATGTGACCATAACTTGTCAAGAATTATGACATTTTTGGAAGTCTACCTTATTTTATTTTTTATTCTTTAAATAAATTAAGCACATTAATATCTATAGTAATGACAGGTCTAGAAAACATAGCCTACTTAAATTTTCAGTTACTTACAGAATATAAATAAATAAATACAATCTTTCAGGAAAAGTAAATCTGAAATTTTGTAGACATGCAATATAAACTACAGGAAAGATTTACTCTGAAGTTATATGTAACTGCAAACTGTATAAAATAAAAAAATATGTTTATTCTTTATTAATAAATCTCTGTAAAATGAGTTCAAATTAATGGCAGATTAAATTTGTTGCAGTTCATGTCAGAGAGTTTTTCAGAGATTGTAATGTCATCAGCTGATTAGGAAACCTATAGCATGATAAGACATTTTCCTTCTGAGGATGACTTACAATTTAGGAAATGTCTACAATATAATTCTACCTGACAAGAAAAGAATGCTCCCTCAGGGCACACAAACCCAGAAGCATTCTGGGACAAAACCCTTTGGGTTTCTGCCTGCACCTTGGGCTGAACCTGTCCCACAGCTCTCTACACAAATCCCGTGGGAGAGAGAGCTGGACTCTTAGATGTGTGGACATTCCTGAGAATTCAGGAGAGACAACCACTTCTTCTAACATTCCTGGCAAAGAAGAAACTGCCTAGTGCCCTCTGGGGACAGGAAGCTAGGAGTAGTCAGGGGCAGAATCCTTCGGATCATGCCTGTATCCAGAGCTAAAAGCCAGTAACCAGGAAAACTGACACCAGAGAGAAGAAGTAAGACCAACTCTTCTGCTCCCAGTGTCCTGCCTGGAGGCCTGAGGACACACAAACCCAGGAGCAGTATGGGACAGGACCATTAGGGTTTTTACCTACACCTGGAGATGAAACTGTCCCACAGCTCACCATACCCAGATTCACCGGAGGAAACTGAACAACAGAAAACAAGATTACTTGGCATCATTAGAGCCCAGATCTTCCACCAAAGCAAACACATGATATGTAAATACATTGGAAAAGCAAGATTTGGATTTAAAATGACATCTCATTTATGATGATAGAGGACTTTAAGAAGGACATAAATAACTCCTTTAAAGAAATACAGGTAAACAAGTAGAAGCACTTAAGGAGGAAACACAAAAGTCCCTTAAAGAATTAAATGAAAGCACAAGCAAACAGGAGAAGGAATTATACAATATCATTCAGGATTTAAAAACGGAAATAGGAACAATACAGAAATCACAAAGGGAGACAATTCTGGAGATAGAAAACCTAGGAAAGAGATCAGAAGTCATAGATGCATACATCACCCACAGAATAAGAGATTTAAGGGAGAATCTCAGGGACATAAGATACCATAGAAAACATTGACATAATGGTCTAAGAAAATGTAAAGTGTAAAAAGCACCTACCCAAAAACATCCAGAAAATCCAGGACACAATTAGAAGACTAAACCTAAGGATAGTAGGTGAAGAGAAAAAAGACTCTCAACTGAAAGAGTCAGTAAATATCATCAACAAAATTATACGACAAAACATCCCTAACCTAAAGAAAGAGGTGCACATAATCATACAAGAAGCCTACAGAACTCCAAATAGATTACACCAGAAAAGAAATTACATAGTCAAATAATATAATAATAGCCAAATAATAGTCAAAGCACAAAATGCACGAAACAAAGAAAGAATATTAAAAGCAGTGAGGGAAAAAGGCCAAGTAACATATAAGGGCAGTACTATCAGAATTATACCAGACTTCTCACCTGAGACTATGAAAGCCAGAAGATCCTGGGCAGATGTCATACAGAACTTAAGAGAACTCAATGCCAGACCAGGATACTTTATCCAGCAAAACTGTCAATAAACATACATGGAGAAACCAAGATATTCCATGACAAAACCAGATTTACACAATATCTTTCCACAAATACAGCCCTAAAGAGGATAATAGATGGAACACTCCAACACAAGGAGAGAAACTACAATGTAGAAAAACCAAGAAAGTAATTTTGTAACTTATGCAAAGAAGAGAGACACACAATCATCATTCCACCTCTAAGCACAAAAGTGACAGGAAACAACAGTAACTATTCCTTAGTAACTCTTAACATCAATGAACTCAATTTCCCAATAAAAGTCATAGACTAACAGAATGGATACATAAACAGGGCTCAGCATTTCGCTACATACAGGATACACACCTCAGTGAAAAAGACAGACACTACTTAAGAATAAAAGGCTGAAAAGATATTTCCAAGCAAATGGTCCCAAGAAAAAAGCTGGAATACCCATTTTATTATGGAATATTGGTTTTCAACCAAAAGTTATGAAACAAGACAAGAAGGATACTTCAAATACATCAAAGGTAAAATGCACCAAGATGAACTCTCAGTCCTGAATATCTATGCTTCAAATGCAAGAGCACCTACATTCATAAAAGAAGCCTTACTAAACCCCAAAGCACATATTAAACATCACACAATTATAGTGGAAGTTTTCAACATCCCACTCTCTTCAATGGACCGATCAAGGAAAGAGAAATTAAACAGAGACATAGAGAAACTAACAGAAGTTATAATCCAAATGGATTTAATAGATATTTATAGAACATTTCATCCTAAAAGAACACCAATGGATTATGTTCTAATATCAAGAATTGCCAAGTAGTACTTCATAAAATTGCAAAACTTCTGTAAGGCAGAGGACACTGTAGTTAGGAAAAAATAGTAACCAACAGATTGGGTAAAGTTTTTTACCAATCCTACATCTGACATAGGGCTAGTATCAAATATATACAAAGAACTCAAGAAATTAGGCTTCAGTGAGCCAAATAACCCTAATAAAAATGGGGTACAGAGGTAAACAAGAATTATCAGCTGAGGAATATTGAATGTCTGATAAGTATATCCTTTGTCATCAGGGAAATCAAAACAACCCTGAGATTCCACCTCATACCAGAGTGAATAAGATCAAATACTCAGCAGATGCTGGCAAGGATGTGGAGAAAGAGCAACACTCCTCCACTGCTAGTGGGAATGCATGCTGGTAAAAACCACTTTGGAAATCAATCTGGTGTTTCCTCAAAAAAATTGGAAATAGTTCTACTTGAAGACCCAGCTACACCACTACTGAGTACCCAAAAGATGCTCCAGCATAAAACAAGGACACATGCTTCAGTATGTTTGAAGCAGCCTTATTTGTAATAGCCAGAGTGTGGAAAGAACCCTGATGCCCTTAAACAGAGTAATGGATACAGAAAATATGGTAATGTACACAATGAAATATTACTCACCTATCAAAAACAGTGACTTCATGAAACTTATAGGCAAATGGATGAAAATAGAAAATGTTATCCTGAGTGAGGTAACTCAATCACAAGAAAAAAAAATTACACATGGTATGCACATACTGATAAGTCAAATTTATCCTAAAATCTCCAATTACCCAAAATACAATCCACATACCACATGAAGCTCAAGAAAAAGTATGATAAAAATATGAAACTCAAGACAGATGATCAAAATGTGAATGCTTCACTCCTTCTTTTAAAGGGGAACAAGAATACCCTCGGCAGGGAATAGAGAGGCAAAGATTAAAACAGAGACTGAAGGAACACCTTCAGAGCCTGCCCCACATGTGGCCCATACATATACAGCCATCCAATTAGACAAGATGGATGAAGCAAAGAAGTGCAGACTGACAGGAGCCGGATGTAGATCGCTCCTGAGAGACACAGCCAGAATA
Organism: Rattus norvegicus; assembly: GCF_021556685.1. NCBI lineage: Eukaryota > Metazoa > Chordata > Mammalia > Rodentia > Muridae > Rattus > Rattus norvegicus. The sequence goes on along the minus strand of NC_141540.1, from coordinate 8,458,929 downwards.
CAGCAAATACAGAGGCGAATGCCAGCAGCAAACCACTGAATTGAGAATAGGACCCCCGTTGAAGGAATCAGAGAAAGAACTGGAAGAGCTTGAAGGGGCTCGAGACCCCATATGTACAACAATACCAAGCAACCAGAGCTTCCAGGGACTAAGCCACTACCTAAAGACATGGACTGACCCTGGACTCTGACCTCATAGGTAGCAATGAATATCCTAGTAAGAGCACCAGTGGAAGGGGAAGCCCTGGGTCCTGCTAAGACTGAACCCCCAGTGAACTAGACTGTTGGGGGGAGGGCAACAATGGGGGAAGGGTGGGGAGGGGAACACCCTAAGGAAGGGGAGGGGGGAGGGGGATGTTTGCCCGGAAACCGGGAAAGGGAATAACACTCGAAATGTATATAAGAAATACTCAAGTTAATAAAAAAATGCAGATCCTTCAGACCATCTTAAAAGGGGGAACATACATATTCATGGGAGAAAATATGGAGACAAAGTTTAGAGCGGAGACTGACAGAATTGCTCTTCAGAGCCTGCCACAGGACCCAACCTATATACATCTCCACCAAACCTAGACAATATTGATGAAGCCAAAAAGAATGTGCTGACAGGAGCTTGATATAGCTGTCTCCTGAGAGGCTCTGCCAGAGCACGACAAGTACACAGGCAAATGCTAGCAGCAAACCATTGAACTGAGAATGGTGTCCCCATTGGAGAAGTTAAAGTAAGGCTTAAAGGAGTTGACAGTGCTTGCAACCTCATAAGAACAACAATACCAACCAGTTAGAGCTTCTGGGGACTAAACCAGTAACCAAAGAGTAAACATGGACAGAACCATGACTTCAGGTGCATATGTAGCAGATGATGACCTTGTTGGGAACCAATGGGAGAATCCCTTCGTCCTGCCAGGGCTGGACCCCCAGTTATAGAGGAATGTCAGGGCAGGAAATTGTTGGTGGTTGCAGAAGGGAAACACTCCCATTGAAGAAGGGAAATAGGGCATGTCATAGGGATCTTGTTGAAAGGAAACCAGGAAAGGGAATAACATTTGAAATATAAATAAATAATATTCAATATAAAAAGAGAAGAGAATACTCACTTTTTAATGTATTATATGATTTATTATGGGCTTTGAAGCAGTATAGACATAGAAAATAATAGAAAGAATTGACAAGATAACAAATCTGTAATGACTAGTGTTGCATAAAATACATTTAATATAAATTAGAATGTCAAAACTGATGAAATCACACATAAAATATTGTTTGTTCTCTTCTGTATGGAACTAAGGAAAGTTCTGATATGCATGTAATTTAGTGTAGCAGAAAAGGAAAAGGTAGACCATAGACCATCATCAATGGTCAAAACAGTTATCTATGAATGATGTTAGAGAGTACTTGAAACTGTCAAGTCAGTGGCTGAGGAGGTTGATTGACTGGCGTGTGAAGTCTCCATTCCTTTGTCTGTTGATTAAAGATATCAGACATACATGTGGCAAAATTCTTATGACTTAATAATAATAAAATGAGATGGTCTTTTTTTGTTTCCTCTTTTATGAAGGACATTCTCTTTTATTGAAAGTTTTAGAAGATGTTTTAACTTTTTATTAAATTTTATAATACAATATATTTTTATATTTCCCCTACCGCAACATCTCTGAGAACCTCCTGCTCTCCAATTTTATGTTCTGTTTTCTAACTTAACAAAATGAATGAAAACTAAACATATACACACACTTACAAAAATATTGTTTATTTTGTTTTGTCCAACTACTCCTGTGCATGGTTCCTATGCTTAGGAGTAGTTAATAACCCTGGAAAATTCCATTGGAAAACACTAATTTTTCCTTCACAATTAAATAGGAATTACAGATAGGGGACAACAGACTACTTCCCCAACTTATTGCTAGGACCCTATCTCCCTTGAGCCTGTGCATGTCCTGCCTGTTCTGTCACACTCTCTCCTGATGTGTCTGGGAGACACTGTTTCCTTGGAGTCACCTATCACCTCTGGCTCTTACAATCTTTTCACCTTATCTTTCTCATAGATTTTGAGCCTTCTGAAGAGGGCATAGACATAGACATTCTACTTTTTAAAGTAGTTAAAAAGTATTAGATTTTATCATAGCATTTTAAAGTTAGTTTCTTTTTAATATATTTTATTAATTCTTTGATTTTTATACATGTTTATAATGTGTTTTAATAGTACTCATTTCCACTCCTTCTCCTAACGTTTCCCACATCCATCACCCTACCTGTCTTTATTCCTCCATTTAAAAAATAATCCAAAGACTCCAATTTTTGATGCCCATGTAATCATGAGTGTGGTACTCTCAACTGAAGTGTGTTCAACCTACTAAGGACCAAATCATCGAAGAAATCTGTCTGTCCTTCTATTAAAAGCAATCAGCTGTCAAGTTCCTCAACTAAAGGCAGATGGTTCTGGCCTTCTCCCTTTTAGCTATAAGGTTGATTGTCTTGAGTTTGTGCAGGTCTTATGCAACACTCAAAGTTCACAGATGCTGCAGCCCTGCCATGTCCACAATTTTACTTTGTCCCTTCCTTACAAGCTTTCTGCCCTCTTTTCCATGTTGGTTCCTAAGAATTGTGTGGCAGTGGCTGCAGGGAGGGGATAGTTACATAGATGTCTTATTTGTGGTGGGCAATCCAATAAAACTTATATATACGCAACAAAACTCACATATAAGTCAAGGAAACAATCCCACTCCTAATAGCCTAAAATATCTTGGAATAAATCTCGCTAAGGAAAAAAAATACTTATGTAATGAGAACTTTAAGACAACAAAGCTGAAGAAATACCAGATGATGGAAGTATTCTAATTCTAAGGTTTGGGGTTATTAATCTTTTAAAAAAGGTTATTTTACCAAAAGCTTACTACAGAAATTAAATGAAATTTCCATCAAATTTCCAATATAATTCTTAAGATAAATTGAAAAATATTCTCAATATTTATGTGGAAACCAAAAAAAAAAGAACAAAACAAAAACCAACAATTCACAGATCATATTTGAAACACAAGAAGAAGACCAAAATGTGGATGCTTCAGTGCTTCTTAGAAGGGGGGACAAAATGAGATAGTGTTTATTCTGTTTCTATTTTGTGGAATAGTTTCAGGTGTTTTAGTACTAGTTCTTTTTGCGGAATCTGGTAGAATTATTTAAACCATGTAGACTTTTGCTGGTCAGGAGACTTTTTTCATTTGATTTTCCTTTTTTATTATTAAAATTATAATTACATCATATCTCCCTTCTTTTTCTTCCATCCAAAATCTCCTATATATTCCTCCTTGTCAGGTAGGTTTTGAATGAAGTACAATGAATATGGATGTGCATATTAAGTTTGCTGACAGCATATAATAGAAAGTGACTCCTTCTACTTCTTTAGCAGTTATAGGGCTGTTTAAATAGTTCACATCATCAAAATTTTAATTTTGGTAAGTGGTATCTTTCTAAAACTCATTTATTTCAGTAAAACTTTTCAATTTTGTGGAGTATAGGCTTTTGAAATAAGACAAAACCCCTTCATGTTAAAAGAGATTAAGAATAAAGGTGCATAACTAAAAACAATAAAAGCAATATACAGCATGCAAGGAGCTAACATAAAGTTAAATGGAGAGAAATTTAAAGCAATTCCATTAAAGTCAGGGACAAGTCTGTCCTTTCCCTATCTATTCAATATAGTCCTTGAACTTCTAACTAGACCAATAAAACAGCTAAAAAGAGATCAAGGGGATACAAATTGGAAAAGAAGACCTCAAAGCATTGTTCTTTGCAGATCATATGAAAATATACATAAGCAACCACACAAGTTCTACCAGAGAACTCCTACAGTTGGTAAGTGGTTTCAACAAAGGGGCTGTATACAAAATAAACTCAAAGAAATCAATATCTATTATACAAATGGTAACAGGAATAGAAAGAAATTAGGTAAACCACATCCTTTACAATAGCCACAAATAATATAAAATATCTTCGTGTAATCCTCCTAAGCAAATAAAAGATCTAAATGACCAAAAATTTCAAGTCTATGAAGAAAAAAAGTGAAGGTAATATCAAAAAATCTCTCCCCTGATCAAGAGGTAGGATTAACAAAAACAATTTTACAGATTCATTGCAATGCCCATCAAAATTATAACACAATTTTTATAGAACTTGAAAGAGCAACATTATATGAACAAAACAATAAACTTAAGATAACCAAACACTCCTGAACAATAAAAGAACTCGGAGAGGAATTAATATCCCTGACCTCAAGCTATACTACAGAGCAGTCATGAGAAAACAACTGCATGGTATTGGTAGAGAAACAGACATATTGATCAATGGAATTGAATAGAAGACCCAGAAATCAACATGCACACCTATGGACACTTAATTTTTGATAAAGAAGACCAAAGCACACAGTGGTAAAAGAAAACTTATTCAACAAATGGTGCTGAACAAACTGGATGTCTACGTGTAGAAGAATAAAAATAGGTTCATATTAATCACCGTCCAGAAAACTTAAGTCTAAGTACATCAAAGACCTCAACATTAAACTAGATATATTAAATCTCATTAAAGAGAAGTTGGAAATACCATTAAAACATTGGTACAGCAGTGGAAGGGGAAGCCCTGGGTCCTGCTAAGACTGATCCCCCAGTGAACTAGACTGTTGGGGGGAGGGCGGCAATGGGGGGAGGGTTGGGAGGGGAACACCCATAAGGAAGGGGAGAGGGGAGGGGGATGTTTGCCCGGAAACCGGGAAAGGGAATAACACTCGAAATGTATATAAGAAATACTCAAGATAATAAAAAAAAACAAAAAAAAACAAACAAAAAAAAAACAAACTGAAAAAAAAAAACATTGGTACAGGAAACATTTGCTGGAACAGAACATCAATGGCTCAGGCTCTATGATCAACAATTGATAAATGGGACATCATAAAACTGCAAAGCTTCTGTAAAGCAAAGGATACATACTGTTTATCAGACAGAATGTAGTCTACATATTAGTAAAGGATATTCATCACCCCTACATCTGACAGAGGGTTAATATCCAAAATATTTTAAGAACTCAAGACGTGAGACACCAACAACCCAAATAACCTAATTTAAAATTGTGGCAGAAAGCTAAACAGAATTCTCAACAGAGGAATCATAAATGGCCTCAGAGCACTTAAATATTCAAAGTCCTTAGTAACCAGGGAAATTCAAATCAAAACAACTCTAAGGTTTTATCTTACACCCATCAGAATGGCTAAGAACAAAAACTCAAGTGACAGCACATGCTAGCAAGGGTGTGGAATAATGGGAACTCCTCTTCATTGCTGGTGGGAATGAGAACTTGTACAAGCACTTTGGAAATCAATTTGACTGTTTCTCAGAAAACTGGGAATAGTTATACCTCAAGACCTATCTATTCCACTAGTGGGAATGTACCCAAAAGATGCTTTACCATGCAGCAAAGATATTTCTTCCACTATGTTCATATCAGTTGTATTCACAATAGCCTGGAACTGGAAATAACCTAAATGTCTGTCAACTGAAGAATAGATAAAGAAAGCATGGTACACCTATACAATGGGTTAATATTCACCTATGAAAAACAAAGACATTATGAATTTTGCAGTCAAATGGATGAATTTTGAGAATATTATCCTGAATGAAGTATCCTAGTCCCAAAAGAACATGCACAGTTTGTATCCACTTATAAGTTGTATTAGCTATAAAATAGAGGATGTTCATGCTTCACTCCACAGACCCAAGAATGCTGGGCAGGAAGGAGGGAACAACAAGAATGCTTGGGCTTCACTTGGAAGGGAGAATGGAATGGATATAGAAGACAGGTAGAGGGAGGAAACTGTTGGGTAATGGGGATCAAGAGGGAAACAATGGTTCAGGGTCAGGTTTGGGGAGGGACAGGGGGAAGTAGGGGACATCTCCAGGAAGAGGTAAAGACCTGTGACAGGGGAGGAGCCCAAGCATGAGTAAGATTGTTCTTAACTGAGACTCACCTCATTGGGGGTATAGAGCCTGGGGAGGCTGCCTCCTGTGGCTAGGTGTTGGACCCTCCTGGCCTCCCTCAGTGTTTGTCCCCTTGCTGAGGCATGTGGAAATGTTTGTTTTTAAGAAAAGAACATTATGTCTTTTGCTGTTTGTCCGATGGGTGGAAACACCATTGAGTTAGTTCCTGTTTTTATCCTGAGAATGCGGACTTGTTTTTCCATTGTGCTTCAGGGGTTTTTCCATCCAGTGAACTTGGTGTATATATACTGTAAACCTTAGTAAAATTTTGGCATTCTCTGTCTTCGATCTTCTGACCCAAGTCTCTGTCTTTTGTTAAATCACCCAGGCCTACACCATGTTCTTGGTTTCATGGCATGTGAAAGCACCAATGGCTTACTCTGTAAATGATACACTTGTTATGTTTGTAGAGAAGAGCCAAGCATCTGTCCTCTGAGAGGCTCCATCCAGTAGCTGACTCATACAAATACTCACAGTCAAACAGTCAATGGAGCTCAGGGCCTCTTAAAGACGAGTAGGAAGAAAGATTGTTGGCCCAAACAGGGATAGGAACTCCACAGAAAGACCAACAGAATTGACTAACCTGGACTCTTGGGTCTCTCAGAGACTGGATTACCAACCAATGATCAAATCCGAGCTGAGCCTAGGTCTCTGTGCATATATGCAGCAAATGTACAGCTCGATCTTCATGTAGATCACAAACAATGAAGCTGAAGCTATCCAAAAATATGTTGTCTGTCTATGGGATATGTTCTGTCTCAGCTGTCTTGTCTGGCCTCAGTGGGAGAGGATACATCTAGCCTTGCGAAGACTTTTAAGTGCCACAGTGGGTGAATACCCAGAGGGTGACCCATTTGCTCAGAATACATTATTAGGGAGGCTAAATGAAGGATTGTGGGATGGGGGTCACTGAGAGATGGGCAGTGAGCAGGATGTAAATTGAATAAGTAAAAAAATTAAAAACAAGAAATCTAAAGCTTTAGACTTGGTACAGATTCAGAAGAATGGAAATATGATTTTCTGATATAAATGTGTGCCTCGTGTAGGTGATAGTTCTATTTAAACACAGATATAAAATACATATTTAACCAAAGCAGATACTTAAGTGAATTTGACAGTAGGGTTGAGTTTTCTAAGTATTCCAAAACCTGGTAGAATTAAAAGAAAACACAAGTAATAATTCTAAAAATACCCACCAAATCTTCATGTCACATAAACTAGTTACTGTAATTTTTCTGAGTAGATTCATACTCTAACTGTTTTAAACCAAAGAAATAGGAAATACTTTGAATACATTGTTGGGTTTACACAACGCAGATAAATAAAAATCTTCTCCGTCTCACATCCCATCAAGCTTCTTTAACTGTGCAAAATATTACAATTTGATGTTATTTTCCTAGAAATCTGAAAACATGAATATGCTACCAGCAGATTTTATAATTTATATTTTATTTCTTTTAAAAATTTTTGGATAAATGAAGTAAAATTAGTTTTCTTGAATTTAAGAATTTTAGTAATGTAATTGTAAACTGAATTGAAATTCTGAACAAATTCTAAAACATTTTGAACTTGGGTTTTATCTTAGTGTGTAGTCATACAAGCCTCATTAGTAGATTTTTAAAATGTTTGTTTTGCATACATACATACTCCAGACCTATAAAGAATCACTACACATAATTAAAAAATACTGCACTAAGGTGTGAAAAGTCTATGCTTCTTGTTTTTAAGTCAATTTAACCAGTGTCATTTTTATGTCATTCAAACAGCAGTGGAAAACAGATCTGAGAATCATAAAATAGTGAATAGAGTTTTCTAACAATTATCTCATCATGTTCCAGCTTTCAGAGTCACATTGATAATCTGTAGCATGCTTACATTTATATGGATATAAATTACACTACATGTATTATATATTTTTATTTTATATATAAAAGGAGGAATACTGAGTTGGAGTGAAGAAGGGAAGCACAGGGAATGACTTATGAACCTGACATTTGGCAAATACTTGACTTGGACTAGCTGCACACTTCTCTTCTCATAATGCTCTTGGTTGACTAAAACCCAGTGTGCACTCTTCACACACAACACTCTCTGAAAAGTGTACCTAACAATCAACCTGTTGGCAGTGGAGGAACCCAACTTGCATAAAGCTGTATGTGTACCTGGTTTACACAACTTAAATAAGTTACTTCCTTTAGCAACCCCTGGTAGCAATCTAGTTTTATTTTACATGTACCAGAAATTCTCCTAAAGTCTGGAAAGATGAGATAATTTATCCTGAATATACTTGGGGTGTTTGAGTAATAAGGTAAACTATGTTCTCTCAATGTCCTTTTAGGGATGATTATATATTTATCATAATAGGCCTACTCATAATTTGGTGTACATGTTATTAAAATCAAGTGGATTATTAAAAGCAAGTGCAAAGGTACTTTCACAGTGAGCAAAGAGCTTATGCAATTAAAATTGTTCTGTCAATTAAAATAAACACTCCACTATGCTCCTAAGCAACATACATCTTTTCTTGAACTTCATAAAAGAGAGCCTCAAACAATAATGAGGGTCCTTTGATATTCATATGACCAGAAGTCAATTTGACAATGCTTTCTTTTGAAATCTGTACTATTACTCTGCTTGAGAATAGTTTCCCTGATTCTTGACCATCTATGTGAGCCTTTATTCAATTCATTCTAAATGAGTCCAAAAACCTAAGAACAGCAAGCCATAATCCCAAGTACCATAACACACCAGTTCAATGAATACAGAGAAATTAAAACTAATACTGAATTTTGTAAACAGTACTTCACCTATATGAACAATTGTGTAGGTATTCATAATTAGGTAGGATATACATAGAAAATCAGACACTCAAATAGTTAGTTTTATATAACAGAAGTGTGTAATAAAAGCCATACACAATGAACCACTGCAAAGAAGCACTTAGTGAAATTTATATTGATCACTGGGGTGATTTATACTGCTTTTCAACTTACTGTGATCTAGAATAATCTTGGACACAAATCTCTGAGCATTTTTGTAAGAGATTGTCCACATTAGGTTAACTTAAGTGAGATGATATATTTTAAATATGGGTGGCACCATTTAATGAGCTAGAGTCACAAATTGTATAAAGAGGAGAAACTAGTGAGCACTGCATTCATTACACTTTGTTTTTTGATAAAATATGCAAGATGACCACTGGCCTCAGATTCCCCACTTTATGCTATCCTTGTCACTATGAACTAAATCCTATAAGTCAAATAAATCCTTATTTTTTGAGTTGATTTTAAAAAGATTTTAATTTAATTTATTTACTTTACTCATATATTTTACATCCATATCACTGTCCCCTCCCTGGTGAATCCCTCCCCTCTGCCCACTCTCCTCTTCTGGGAACCTGGGAACCCCTCTTGGAATCCCTCCATCCTGGTACTTCAAGTCTCTACAAGGCTAAGCATTTCTTCTCCCATTGAAACCAGAAAAGGCAGCCCAGCAGGTAGAACAATTCCCACAGACAGGCAACAGCTTTTGAGATAATCCCAGCGCTAGTTCAGAACCCACAAGGAGGTCAAGCTGCACATCTGCTACATATGTTTGGGGAAGCTTAGGTCCAGTTTTTGTATGTTCTTTGGTTGGTAGTTCAGAAAACGAGATCCCCAAGGAGCGAGGTTAATTGACCTTGTTGATCTTACTGAATAGTTCATATCTTCTACAGAGCCTACAAAACTTACTCTTATTCTTCTGTAAGAATCCTTAAGCTCCATCGACTGTTTGGCTGTGTATGGGTATATCTGTCTGAGTCAGTTGCTGGGTGGAGCCTCTCAGAGGACAACTTGTTCCTGTCTGCAAGCATAAAAGAGTATCCTTAATAGTGTTGGGTATTGGTGCTTGCCTATGGGATGGGTCTTAAGTTGGGCTGGTTACTGTTTGGTGATTCTCCCAGTTTCTTCTCCTTTCCCTATGCCTGCATTATATGTAGACAGGATAAATTTTGTCTTGAGTTTTTTCCAAGTGCTTGTAGCAATAAGGAAAGTAATTAATAGAATCACTCTTATCATTACAAAAGTAAATGCAGCTCAGTTCAGCATTTACAAAATACATGAATAGTGGATATTCTGATAGTGAGGAAACCCCTGGAGTTAAGCATGTCACATCTGCACATAAGTGCCAGTGATTTAACTGTATTTTTCTGATACAATGGCATTTACAAATTTCACAAAAAAAGCAAAAAAAAGAAAAGTAGACATCACAATTCATTCAACCCATTAAGGACAAGATTTTCTTTCCTAGGTAGGACTTACTCACTTAGTTCATTGGTCCACCAACTATAAGGAAAGCCATCCTATCATGAATATTATTGTTGCCATACTACATAATTGAATTATGAAAAGTTAAGTTATGCCCCATAAATTTAACATAAATACTTCAATGGGTACACTCATCTTAAATTTTAAATAAATAGGAAGAACTATTATATAAAATTTTATATTAAAATACAGCCATGTGTCTGTGTATGTGTGTGTCTGTGTGTGTGTGTCTGTGTGTGTATGAGAGAGAGAGAGTGTGTGTGTGTGTGTGTGTTTCTTTTTCTTTCTATAGAAAGAGATATTGAAAATGTACATAAGGAGAAATTACTTGAAACCGTGATCTTCTATGCAAGGGTGCCATTCTTTACAGGTTTACTTTATTTTCAACTCTGTGTCGGTGTGAGGGTGTATACATGTAATCATTCTTTTCAAAGGATTTCAATTCCAGGAGCTGGACTCATAGGCAGTTGTGAGCCATCTGACATAAGTGCTGGGAACAGAACTCTGGTCCTTGCTATAAATCCATGATACAGAGATTGTAATAAGCTGACACATCTGGTCTGGAAAAGATCACCTCTTGAAATGAAACATCAGCAAACTTGCCAGCACTAATTCAATGCCTGTATATTTTGACATACAATTTCAGCGGCAAATAAAATGGGAGATCAGGAAGGTATATCTCAGAAAGTCACTAATGCAAGGCTCAGAAAACTCCATTTAATGTGGGATTAAGCATAGAAGAGTATAGCTGCTGTTGCTAAGCAAACAGATCAAACACACAGTGTGAACCTTTCAAGTTTTTTTTTCTCCATCTTCATTAACTTGGGTATTTCTTATTTACATTTCAATTGTTATTCTCTTTCCCTGTTGCCGGGCCAACATCGACCTAACCCCTCCCTGTTCACTTCTATATCAGTGTTCCCCTCCCCATCCTCACCCAAATTACCACCCTCCCCCCAACAATCACATTCACTGGGGGTTCAGTCTTGACAGGACCAAGGGCTTCCCCTTCCTCTGCTGCTCTTACTAGGTTATTCATTGCTACCTATGCAGTTGGAGGCCAGGGTCAGTCCATGTATAGTCTTTGAGTAGTGGCTTAGTCCCTGGAAGCTCTGGTTGGATGGCATTGTTGTTCATATGGAGTCTCAAGCCCCTTCAAGCTCTTTCAGTCCTTTCTCTGAATCCTTCAATGGGGGTCACGTTCTCAGTTCAGTGGTTTGCTGCTGGCATTCACCTATGTATTTGCCATATTCTGGCTGTGTCTCTCAGGAGAGATCTACATCCGGTTCCTGTTAGCCTGCACGTCTTTGTTTCATCCATCTTTATCTAGTTTGGTGGCTGTATATGTATGGGCCACATGTGGGGCAGGCTCTGAATGGGCGTTCATTCAGGCTCTGTTCTAAACTTTGCCTACCTATTCCCTCCCAAGGGTATTCTTGTTCCACTTCTAAAGAAGGAGTGAAGCATTTGCATTTTGGTCATCCTTCTTGAGTTTCATGGGTTCTGTGCGTCTAGGGTAATTCGAGCATTTAGGCTAATATCCACTTATCAAAGAGTGCATGCCATGTGTGTTTTTCTGTGATTGGGTTACCTCACTCAGGATGATATTTCCCAGTTCCATCCATTTGCCTATGAATTTCATAAAGTCAATGTTTGTGATAGCTGAGTAATATTCCATTGTGTACATGTATCACATTTTCTGTATCCATTCCTCTGTTGAAGGGCATCTGGGTTCTTTCAAGCTTCTTGGTTTTATCAATAAAACTGCTATGAACATAGCGGAGGAGGCATCTTTGTTATATGTTGGGGTATCTTTTGGGTATATGCCCAAGAGAGGTATAGTTGGGTCCTCAGGTAGTTCAATGTCCAATTTACTCAGGAACCTCCAGACTGATTTCCAGAATGGTTGTACCAGTCAACAATCCCACCAACAATGGAGGAGTGTTACTTCTTTCTCCACATCCTCGCCAGCATCTGCTGTTGCCTGAGTTTTTGATCTTAGACATTTTCACAGGTGTGAGGTGGAATCAAAGGGTTGTTTTTATTTTCATTTCGATATGACTAAAGATGTTGAACATTTCTTTAGGTGTTTTTAGCCATTCGGCATTCTTCAGCTGTGAATTCTTTGTTTAGCTCTGAACCCCATTTTTAATAGGGTTATTTGTCTCCCTGCAGTCTAACTTCGTGAGTTCTTTATATATTTTGGAAATAAGCCCTCTATCAGTTGTAGGATTGGTAAAGATCGTTTCCCAATCTGTTGGTTGCTCTTTTGTCCATCAAGAGTGTCCTTTGACTTATAGAAGCTGTGTAGTTTTTAAATCACCACTGAAGATAGTACACACTATTTATTGGACATATAAATATCAAAGATAAATATAAAATCATTGAGAACTCCAGAGATTAGCAAATAAATTTCAATTTGTGCAAAATAAAAAATCACAGGTAAAGAGGAATATATATATATGTATATATATATATATATATATATATATATATTTCGCTTTTTCCACAGCTTAGTTGATAAACTGCTTCCCTTGTACACATGAAGACATGAGTTCGATCCCCAGAATCTATGGGAAAAAGCTGTGCATGGTGATTTGTGCTTGTAATATGATTATCAGGCATGGAGAGACAGGCAAATCCCTGGGACTCACTGAACAGTAATCATATCTGAGTCAAATCAATGAGGTCTAGTTTCATAGAAAGATAATGAGGACAATGAAGGTTCTATGCTTAAAACATAATAGGGCAGCAGTGGCTCAGCACGTAAAGATTATTTTCATTAAGTCTGATGGTTCAAGTTCAATTCCAAGAATCCTCATGGTGGAAGAAATAGATGATTCCTGAAGTATATACTCTAATATCCATGTCCTGACAGTGAACACATAAAACACACTCACACACATACTCGCTAAGAAGTAGTGTAAAAATGTATATTAAAATTTTGTGCTTATGAAATATGAAGATAGCAATGATAATAGTGTATAAAGTTATAAAACTGTTTTTAAGGCAGAGAAAACATCAATTTAATTGTGTAGAAATTTTAGAGAAATTTTAACCCAGCATTTTGACTATTCTGGCAAGTGTTCACAATTAAAGACATTCTATGTCTATGTGATAAAGCTGTAATGCAGACATGTCTTGAATAACACTATGATCTATCTGAAATATGGACATGCCTTTCGTACACACCTATAACCTGAAACAATGAATGTGAAGTTAGTGTATAGAAGAAATCAGCCATGTTTGAAAGTGAGATCTAATTGAGGTGCGGGCAATTTGATGGATCAGAGAAAGATTTGAGAGAATAAGTAAAAGATGGGACAACCCAACTCTCATGAGAACAGACAATAAAAATGGAAATTTAAAGGGCTGTCCCCACACATCCACAAACACACATTCTCTCACTCACACACAAAGAAAGATGAGAGACAGACAGGCAGACAGACAGACAGACAAATGGATGGACAGACAGATAGACAGAGACAGAGATGGGGAGAGAGAGAGAGAGAGAGAGAGAGAGAGAGAGAGAGAGAGAGAGAGACTACTGGATCAGTTTTACAGAGATGGGTTGCAGGTGAAGACAGAACAAGTCAGAGAATGAGAAAGAACGAGAAGATTAGAACAGATTGCCAGAGTTAGTTTGAGGACACACAGAACAATTCAGTCAGAAGTCAAGAGAGAAGCCAATTTGAATTGGCCACCTTGGAGAAGAGTTTTGAGCCCGAACAGTTGAGTTTAATCAGCCAGCCAGAGTTGAGAAAAAACTAGAAAAGGTAAGCTCATTCAGCAGTAAGCCTCTGAGACAACAATTACACTAGGAAAATAAGTTACTTTTAGAGATAATTATAAATGAAAACTTCAATTGGCATTATAACTATGAAATAAAGTGATAAAAGTTTTCTTAATGCTTCTCAGTGCTGTGCAAGTCGATTATTCATAGGGTTTTATTGTCTGATTTTCAAACTTAGATACATATCCATTCAGATATAGAGTAAATGATTGCAGAAATGATTAGCTTAACAATATTCTACAGGGGTCCATATGATATACACAGGGTCCCTATTTTTTTAAAAAAACCCATGACATGTCTTAATGGAATAAAAACAGTATATTATATCAAGAATAGAAAAATAAGGATATATGATTTTGAGGAAGCTTGGTGATATGACATATCATGCTTGCCTTTAAAGATATTAGATTGGAAAAATACTTAAAGGATCTCAAAGTATATCATTTACCACAAATTATGAAACAAAAATAGAACATAACTACCTTCAAATAATACATATGTAAGTCATCATGTCAAAATTGTGGGGAAATATATTGAACAAAACACAATAGTGTTGCCTATGATTTGTTTTTGGTTGGAGTAGGGGGACAAGAACTTCAAGCCAATCCTTGGCTACATGTAAAATTCAAGGCCAGCTGCATTTTCTTGTTTGACCTCTACTGTACCTTTACCTCTATGTTTTAAACAGATTTTCCCTGTGTTAAGGATAACACATATTCTGTGTCACTATGCCACAATTTTCCTCCATCCTCGAAATGGTGTAGCAGGCTGCTTGTGAAAAGGAGTCAATCAGGAAAGGCATAACCTAAAAACCCACTACTCTTTTAGAGACTGTGGAGTAACTCAGAGTGCTGCGTAATTCATCTCAACAATACCCTATGAAAATCAATATGAGAAGATAACTGTATTTTGTTGTTAGATCTCATCCCTTTGAAAATGCCTATTTCCTTGATTCCTTACAGATAAGTTCTGCAGTCTACTGGGATGAAGGTCACATAATCAACCAATTAAATTTGGTTGCTGGAATTAATATTACACTTGTATTCACTAGTGGCCAATTATTATTTATCTCAGAAGTCATGCATTTCCATGATCTGTAGAATTGAAGTTATATATTGTAAACATATTATAAGTTCTCTGTTTTCTCGGGGGAGGGGGAATTAAATCCAATATCCCTTTGGGAAATATGAGAACAATCTGAATAGTTCTATAACAATACAATTCTCATATAGAGATGCCTTTTTAAGATATTTTAAGGACTAGGTCAGATTCCTGGATAATGGATAATTTTGTGAAACACATAAAGATGCTTAACAGCATATTTGAGATTAAACATTATGGATAATGTGAGGACACATATAGCTTTGAGAGAGGAGAGATGTAAACACTGATTTCTCTTTGTGCTACAAAACCATAACATGTATTTGTTTCAAGAGAACTAAGCATATTATTTTTTGCCAGATACTTTAAATTGGTATTTTCACGTTGTTTATATTCAATGTTTCAGGTTTATTTACTGTCCTTTCATGAGTTTATTTATAGCTCATTTTCATACACACATACATATATGTCCTCAACCAAAACTACTATATTAGCTGAATTTAATGAGAAGAGTCTTTGTATTTCAGAGATCAGGAATGAAGATAAAAATTTGAAAATGTACAATAATACAAGAACACAAAATTTATAATGGAATTTTTAAAGAAATGTGGATATGATTTAATTGTTTAAAATACAAGAATACTTACATCATTTTATTAAGAAAATATTTATAGAAGCTACATTGTTTACTTTTCTGATTCGATATTTAGTCTATATCTGTATATATGTAAACTGACAACAAATTTCTGCAATGATCAAGAACTTTGGTTTCTAGAAAATGTGACATAGGAAAAGAAAAATAATATTAAAGAAGTAGATGAATTTATACTGAACACTATATTTTGAAAACTATATTTTATACATCAGTAAATGTAATAGATGGTTGCAGAATGAAAACAAAAAATGTGGATTCAAGCATAGAAAATGAATCTTTAGCAAAATGATCAAAATGTACACAACTTAAAATACAGAAAGAGACAGAGACAGACTGACACCAACACAAGGGCACACACACACAAACAGAAACTCAGATACAGATACAGAGAAAGACAGACAGGCACATCAACGCTTGTCTTGTAGCTCATATTCCTGTATCCATATTTTCTATGTTGATTTTATCAATTAGATTTGTTGTAGCCAAACGATCAGAGATGAGGAACAGAACTTCAGTGACATACTTCATCCTTCTGGGTCTGACAGACGATCCTGAGCTTCAGGTTGTTATTTTCTTTTTTCTGTTTCTCGCATATGTGCTAAGCATTACTGGAAATTTAACCATCATTACACTCACTCTGCTGGATTCCCACATGAAGACTCCCATGTATTTCTTCCTCAGGAATTTCTCCTTCTTAGAAATTTCATTTACTTCTGTCTGTAACCCTAGGTTTTTGGTCAGCATCCTAACTAAGGACAAGTACATCTCCTATAATGCTTGTGCTGCCCAACTATTTTTCTTTATCTTCCTTGGCTCAACAGAGTTTTTCCTTCTGGCATCCATGTCCTATGATCGCTATGTGGCAATATGCAAGCCCATGCACTACACAACCATCATCAGTAACAAGATCTGCCACCAGCTCATCATCAGCTCTTGGCGAGCTGGTTTCTTGGTAATGTTTCCTCCACTGGCCATGGGCTTAGAGTTAGATTTCTGTGACTCCAACATTATTGACCACTTCACATGTGACTCTGCCCCTTTGCTGCAAATATCCTGCACAGACACAAGCACTTTGGAGCTTATGAGCTTTATATTAGCTTTGGTCACACTTATGAACACACTGATGCTGATAATTCTCTCTTTCACCTGTATTCTCAGAACTATTCTGAAATTTCCCTCAGCCAAACAAAGGGAAAAGGCCTTCTCAACCTGCTCCTCACACATGATTGTTGCGTCCATATCTTATGGAATCTGCATCTTCATGTATGTGAAAACATCTGCAAAGGCTGGAGTTGCTTTGACAAAGGGGGTGGCTATGCTCAATACCTCTGTTGCCCCCATGCTCAATCCTTTTATCTACACTTTAAGAAACCAACAGGTAAAACAAGCATTTAGTGATCTCATGAGAATGAAGCTTGCCTCAAAAGTGCTGATCTGATATAGCTAACAAATCAAATGTTCAACTGTAAAACCAATGAACATATCCTTGTTTTAGTTCATCTCAGAAATAAAAGTGTATGTTACTCTTAATGGAGTTAAGGTACGCATGTTGTAATTCACTTTAATTTATGCTATGAATTTCTGATAATGATTATTATGGGGTGATTTTACCAATAAACTATATTATAAAGTTAGAGATGAAATAATTTTGAATTATAGCTCACATATCTCAAGTAATACATATGTCAATGGCATCATGCATATTTTTGGAAAGATTAAGACATTGAGGATCCTTATGAACCACATGTATATTACAAGTCCATTTACTATAGGTAAACACAGAACAGATATTATTCTTATTTTTAGACATAAAACTCCCATTCATAGAACATAAAAAAATTCTCCTCCAAACCAACACATTTATTATATGACAGCCTGCTTTTAGACTTGCAATGTTTGTAGTTTTAAAGCACATCAAACAGAAAATATCTGAATCAGTCTTTTTATAAGTAGCTAATACTAATATATAACTTCTTTTAGTGTAAGTTTCATCATCTACTCTATAAAGTAAGAAAAGTTTTGTTTTAGTCATTATGTTATTTACTGAGTTTTTGTCTTCCAGGGACATCCTCCTTCCAGGGACATGCTATTGACCCTCTATCTTTAAACTACATTTTGAGACAGCCCTAAGCCTATAATAAATATAGACCTCAAATCTTTAAACTATTCTCCTGGCCTGGAAGATATGTCATTTGTATCTGTTTACTGTTCACCAATTATACAGTTTGAGTTTGCTCAAGCACAGATACCCTAAGTAAGTTCCTAGAATCTCATCTAGCTATGTACTTCTCTGTGTGTAATGATCCCAGGGCATAAGGAAGCTTTCCAAATAGTGTCCATATAAAGTTAATTTTAGGATTTTACTAAAAGACTCACATATAATTTTTCTGAAGAAAAGCCATAAAATGAATAATAGTGAAGAAAATCCCCCAAAATGCAACATGCAGAGCAAAACCCAAAAGTTAGAGAAGGAAGGACGACAATTGTAGCAATCTGCTCTATTTTGCTAGAACTGTGTGAAGCAGCTGTGCTGGCTTCATGACTCTTGGTGTTTCTAAAGGACATGGCTGTGCCAATACAGAAATATGATTTGGGAATTACAAATACAAAGAATATTAAAAATGTGAAGTTTTCAAAGGAGAAAAAATGGAAAACAAAATAAAATACGATGTTAAATGGAAAAAGAGATGCTAATTTTTGAACTGAACAGAAACGATTTAAAACCTCCTACAGGCTGTTTAAAGTTCCAAATTGAATCCAACCTATGGTGATGATTACACATTAATTTTCTGTTTTGCAAGTTATTGTTTTTATAATACTTTTATATTGACTCTGATTTTAATTATTATTTATAGTAGCTTAAACAACAAAACAATGAAGTAGCGAATTAAGAATAATTTATTAATTGTAATGTTTACAGGAAGAAAATGAAGTGAAGGTGGTGATTATGATTTGATTTAAATATATTGGAATGAGAATTATTGCATAATTGTCAAAAGTTTTCCAATTATAATTATTACACTCATTGCACAAATAAATAGGCAATAGTATATTTTTATTAAATATTTTCCTAAATGATAAAAAATATCTGAGTCTGTGGACTAATCCTGTCTAGCAACTTCCTTTACCAAAGGGTGTAATTTAGTAATCTATACTTGTACAGTGTCTTTGCTATTTTTATTATCTTAATTTCAGGTATCCTATTCTGCTTTTGAAATATTATATAATGTAATATATTAAATAAATTGGATTTGGACAGTCGTGGCCGACACCTTTAATTCCAGAAAGTGGGAGGCAGAGGTAGGTTAATCTCTGTGAGTTTAAAGCCAACCTAGTACACAAAGTGAGCTCCAGGACAGGTACAGCATCAAAGGAGAAACCATTCCCACCAAACCACACACACACACACACACACACACACACACACACACACACACACACAGACACAGTGTTTCTAAATAAACATTGAAAATAAACAGAAATGAAGCAAAATACACTAAGATCAATTGAAAATGGAATGAAGAAACCGATCCCATCCCACAGCTCCCTGCACCCAAATCCCATAGGGAAAAGATCTGGGTCCTCCGAAGTGCAGCTACTCCAGAGAAATCAGAAGAGACTATGCTCTGCCCACATTCTTAACCTAAGAGGGAATCCCTTAGTGCCATCTGTGCTCCCTGGGCACAGGGACCTAGAAGAAATCAAGGGAAGGATCCTTCCACTTCCTGCCTATTCTGAGATCTGAAAGACATTTACCAGGAGCACTACAAACAGAAGAGCAGAGCACTATGTTCCATGAAATGTCTGAAAGAAAACAGGAAAACATGTTTACAGCAGTCCTGACATAGTGGCCTACAGGAGTGGCATGCCACTGTCAGAAAAACAAGACAAGCTAACACTAGAGACAACCTAAGAGGGAGAGGCAAGAGCAGAAACCTAAATACAGAAACCAAGACTACATGGGATCATCACAGTCCAGTTATCCCACCAAAGCAAATGCTGGATATCCAAACGTGACAGAAAACCAAGATTTAGATTTAAAACCTTTATGATGATGATGGAAGACTTTAAGAAGGACATAAATAACTCCCTTAACGAAATAGAAGATAACACAAGTAAACAAGGAGAAGCCCTTAAAGAAGAAACACAAAAATCCCTTAAAGAATTACAGGAAAACACAGCCAAAGAGGTGAGGAAATGGAACAAAACCATCCAGGATTTAAAACTGGAAAGAGAAACAATACAGAAAGCAAAAAGGGAAATAATCATGGGGATAGAAAACCTACGGAAGATCAGGTGTCGTAGATGCAAGCATCACCAACAGTATACAAGAGATAGAACAGAAAATCTCAGGGGCAGAAGATGCCATAGAAAACATCAACGCAATCATCAAAGATAATATAAAAAGCAAAAGCTCCTTGCCCAAAGCATCCAGAAAAATCCAGGACACAATTCCTAGATCAAACATAAGGATAATAGGTAAAGAAGAAAGTGAAGACTCCCAACTTAAAGGGCTAATAAATATTTTCAATAAAATTATAAAAGAAAACTTCCCTAACCTAAAGAAAGAGAAGCCCATAAACATACAAGAAGCTTACAGAACTCCAAATTGATTGGACCAGAAAAGAAATTCCTTCTGTCACATAATAGTCAAAACACCAAATGCACAAAACAAAGAATATTAAAAGCAGTAAGAGGAAAAGGTTAAGTGACATATAAAGGCAGGCCTATAAGAATTACACCAGATTTCTCAACAGAATCTGTAAAAGCCAGAAGGTCCATAGCAGATCTAATATAGACCCTAAGAGAACACAAATGCCAGCCCAGGTTACAATAGTCAGGAAAACTCTCAATTAATATAGATGGGGAAATCAAGATATTCCATGACAAAACCAAATTAACACAATATCTTTTACAAATCCAGTTGTACAAAGGATAATAAATGGAAAACTCCAATACAAAGAGGGAAACTACCTAGTAGAAAAGCAAGAAAATAATCTCCCTGCAACAAAACCAAAGGAAGAGAAATACACAAACATAATTCCACCTCTAAATATGAAAATAACAGGAAGCACCAATTCCTTAATAGCTCTCAACATCAATGGACTTGATTCCCAAATAGAAAGACATAGACTAACAGACTGGATATATAAAGAGAACCCAGGATTTTGCTGCATACAGAAAACACACTTCAGATACAAAGACAGGCACTACCTCAGAGTAAAAGGTTGGAAAACAAATTTCCAAGCAAATGGTCTGAAGAAAAAAGCTGGATTAGCCATTCTAATATTGAATAAAATAAACTTTCCACCAAAGTAATCCACAAGGAAAAGGAAGGACACTTTATATTCATTAAAGGAAAAATCCACCAAGATGAACATCCTAAACATCTATGCTCCAAATACAAGGACACCTACATTCGTAAAAGAAACCTTACTAAACCCAAATCACATATTGCACCACACACAATGATAGTAGGAGATTTAAACACCCCAGTCTCATCAATTGATAGATCATGGAAACAGAAATTAAACAGAGACATAGAGAAACTAACAGAAGTTATGAACAAAACGGATTTAACATACTTATAGAACATTCCATTCAAAATCAAAACAATACACCTTCTTCTCAGCACCTCATGGTACCTTCTCCAATACTGACTGTAAAACTGATCACACAACAGGCCTCAATAGATTCAGGAAGATAGACATAATCCCATGCATTTTATCATATCAGCAAGGATTAAGGCTAGTCTTCAATAACAGCAAAGAAAGCCTACATATACATGGAAGTTGAACAATGCTCTACTCAATGACAAGTTGGTCAAGGAAGAAATAAAAATGAAGATAGAACATACTCAAACTTACCGGACACCGTGAAAGCACTGCTAAGAGGAAAACTCATAGCTCTGAGTGCCTCCAAAAAAACACAGGAGAGGGCATATATCAGCAGCTTGACACCTAAAAGCTCTAGAAGAAAAAGAAACAAATACAGGCAAGAGGAGTACAAGGCAGGAAATAATCAAACTCAGTGCTAAAATCAACCAAGTATAAAAAAAAAGGACTATACAAAAAAATCAACAAACCAGGAGCTGGTTCTTTGAGAAAATTATCAAGATAGATAAACTCTTAGTAAGACTAAGTAGAGGGCACAGAGAGTGTGTCAAAATTAACATAATCAGAAATGAATAGAGATATATAACAACAGAATCTGAGAAAAATTAAAAAATATTACCATAAAAGCCTATATTTGGGAGAGAGCCCTCACCACCTGGTCAGGTGGGCACTCCTGAGACTGCAGAGCAGAAGAGAACACAAAAACTGCCCACCCCTGCCCACATCCCTGGCCCAAGAGGAAACTGTATACGGCCTCTGGGTTCCCGTAGAGGAGAGCCCAGGAGCAGCAGGTCCGCTGCATCTGAGACACCACAGGAACCTGAAGGGACAGACCCTATAAACAGTTCTCTGCACCCAAATCCCGTGGGAGGGAGAGCTAAACCTTCAGAGAGGCAGACACGCCTGGGAAACCAGAAGAGACTGCACTCTGCACAAATTACTGATTCCAGAGGAAAACACCAAACGCCATCTGGAACCCTGATGCACGGAAGCTCCCGGGAAAGGCGGCACAGATCTTCCTGGTTGCTGTGGCCGCGGAGAGCTCATAAGCAAAACCCCATGAGCAAACTTGAACCTCGGGACCACAGGTAAGAACAACTTTTCTGCTGCAAGCGACCTGCCTGGTGAACTCAAGACACAGGCCCACAGGAACAGCTGAAGACCTGTCGATAAGAAAAACTACACGCCCAAAAGCACAACACTCTGTCCCCATAACTGGCTGAAAGGAAACAGGAAAATAGGTCTCCAGCACTCCTGAAACACATGCTTATAGGACAGTCTAGCCACTGTCAGAAATAGCAGAACAAAGTAAAACTAGAGATAACCTGATGGCGAGAGGCAAGCGCAGGAAACCAAGCAACAGAAACCAAGACTACATGGCATCATCAGAGCCCAATTCTCCCACCAAAGCAAACATGGAATATCCAAACACACCAGAAAAGCAAGATCTAGTTTCAAAATCATATTTCATCATGATGCTGGAGGACTTCAAGAAAGATGTGAAGAACTCCCTTAGAGAACAAGTAGAAGCCTATAGAGAGGAATTGCAAAATTCCCTAACAGAACTCCAGGAAAACATGAATAAACAAGTAGAAGCCCATAGAGAGGAGTCACAAAAATCCCTGAAAGAATTCCAGGAAAAAACAATCAAACAGTTGAAGGATTTCAAAATGGAAATAGAAGCAATCAAGAAAGAACACATGGAAACAACCATGGATATAGAAAACCAAAAGAAGAGACAAGGAGCTGTAGATATGAGCTTCACCAACAGAATACAAGAGATGGAAGAGAGAATTTCAGGAGCAGAAGATTCCATAGAAATCATTGACTCAACTGTCAAAGATAATGTAAAGCAGAAAAAGCTACTGGTCCAAAACATACAGGAAATCCAGGATTCAATGAGAAGATCAAACCTAAGGATAATAGGTTTAGAAGAGAGTGAAGACTCCCAGCTCAAAGGACCAGTAAATATCTTCAACAAAATCATAGAAGAAAACGTCCCTAACCTAAAAAAAGAGTTACCCATAGGCATACAAGAAGCCTACAGAACTCCAAATAGATTGGACCAGAAAAGAAACACCTCCCGTCACATAATAGTCAAAACACCAAACGCACAAAATAAAGAAAGAATATTAAAAGCAGTAAGGGAAAAACATCAAGTAACATATAAAGGCAGACCTATCAGAATCACCCCAGACTTTCCGCCAGAAACTATGAAAGCCATAAGATCCTGGACAGATGTCATACAGACCCTAAGAGAACACAAATGCCAGCCCAGGTTACTGTATCCTGAAAAACTCTCAATTAACATAGATGGAGAAACCAAGATATTCCATGACAAAACCAAATTTACACAATATTTTTCTACAAATCCAGCACTACAAAGGATAATAAATGGTAAAGCCCAACATAAGGAGGCAAGCTATGCCCTAGAAGAAGCAAGAAACTAATCATCTTGGCAACAAAACAAAGAGAAGAAAAGCACACAAGCATAACCTAACATTCAAATATGAATATAACAGGAAGCAATAATCACTATTCCTTAATATCTCTCAACATCAATGGTCTCAACTTCCCAACAAAAAGACATATATTAACAAACTGGGTACTCAACGAGGACCCTGCATTCTGCTACCTACAGGAAACACACGTCAGAGACAAAGACAGACACTACATCAGAGTGAAAGGCTGGAAAACAACTTTCCAAGCAAATGGTCAGAAGAAGCAAGCTGGAGTAGCCATTGTAATATTGAGTAAAATCAATTTTCAACTAAAAGTCATCAAAAAAGATAAGAAAGGACACTTCATATTCACCAAAGGAAAAATCAACCAAGATGAACTCTCAATCCTAAATATCTATGCTCCAAATACAAGGGCACCTACATACGTAAAAGAAACCTTACTAAAGCTCAAAACACACATTGCACCTCACACAATAATAGTGGGAGATTTCAACACCCCACACTCATCAAAGAACAGATCATGGAAACAGAAATTAAACAGAGACGTAGACAGACTAAGAAAAGCCATGAACCAAACGGACTTAACAGATATTTATAGAACATTCTATCCTAAAGCAAAAGGATATACCTTCTTCTCAGCTCCTCATGGTACTTTCTCCAAAACTGACCATATAATTGGTCAAAAAACGGGCCCCAACAGGTACAGAAAGATAGAAATAATCCCATGCGTGCTATCGGACCACCACGGCCTAAAGCTGGTCTTCAATAACAATAAGGGAAGAATGCCCACATATACGTGGAAATTGAACAATGCTCTACTCAATGATAACCTAGTCAAGGAAGAAATAAAGAAAGAAATAAAGACTTTTTAGAATTTAATGAAAATGAAGGTACAACATACCCAAACTTATGGGTCCCAATGAAAGCTGTGCTAAGAGGAAAAATCATACCGCTGAGTGCCTGCAGAAAGAAACAGGAAAGAGTATATGCCACCAGCTTGACAACACACCTAAAAGCTCTAGAACAAAAAGAAGAAAATACACCCAGGAGAAGTAGAAGGCAGGAAATAATCAAACACAGAGCTGAAATCAAACAAGTAGGACCAATCAAACAAAAAGGACCATAGAAAGAATCAACAGCGAGAAACTTGAAGCAATCCCATTAAAATCAGGGACTAGACAAGGCTGCCCACTCTCTCCCTACTTATTCAATATAGTTGTTGAAGTTCTAGCCAGAGCAATCAGGCAACAAAAGGAGGTCAAGGGGATACAGATCGGAAAAGAAGAAGTCAAAATATCACTATTTGCAGATGATATGATAGTATATTTAAGTGATCCCAAAAGTTCCACCAGAGAACTACTAAAGCTGATAAACAACTTCAGCAAAGTGGCTGGGTATAAAATTAACTCAAATAAATCAGTTGCCTTCCTCTATACAAAAGAGAAACAAGCCGAGAAAGAAATTAGGGAAACGACACCCATCATAATAGACCCAAATAATAAAAAGTACCTCGGTGTGACTTTAACCAAGCAAGTAAAAGATCTGTACAATAAGAACTTCAAGACACTGAAGAAGGAAATTGAAGAAGACCTCAGAAGATGGAAAGATCTCCCATGCTCATGGATTGGCAGGATTAATATAGTAAAAATGGCCATTTTACCAAAAGCAATCTACAGATTCAATGCATTCCCCATCAAAATACCAATCCAATTATTCAAAGAGTTAGACAGAACAATTTGCAAATTCATCTGGAATAACAAAAAACCCAGGATAGCTAAAGCTATCCTCAACAATAAAAGGACTTCAGGGGGAATCACTATCCCTGAACTCAAGCAGTATTACAGAGCAATAGTGATAAAAACTGCATGGTATTGGTACAGAGACAGACAGATAGACCAATGGAATAGAATTGAAGACCCAGAAATGAACCCACACACCTATGGTCACTTGTTTTTGACAAAGGAGCCAAAACCATCAAATGGAAAAAGGATAGCATTTTCAGCAAATGGTGCTGGTTCAACTGGAGGTCAACATGTAGAAGAATGCAGATCGATCCATGCTTATCACCCTGTACAAAGCTTAAGTCCAAGTTGATCAAGGACCTACACATCAAACCAGACACACTCAAACTAATAGAAGATAAACTAGGGAAGCATCTGGAACACATGGGCACTGGAAAAAATTTCCTAAACAAAACACCAATGGCTTACTCTCTAAGATCAAGAATCGACAAATGGGATCTGATAAAACTGCAAAGCTTCTGTAAGGCAAATGACACTGTGGTTAGGACAAAACGGCAACCAACAGATTGGGAAAAGATCTTTACCAATCCTACAACAGATAGAGGCCTTATATCCAAAATATACAAAAAACTCAACAAGTTAGACCGCAGGGAAACAAATAACCCTATTAAAACATGGGGTTCAGAGCTAAACAAAGAATTCACAGCTGAGGAATGCCAAATGGCTGAGAAACACCTAAAGAAATGTTCAACATCTTTAGTCATAGGGAAATGCAAATCAAAACAACCCTGAGAATTTTGAAATTTTTAAAGGAATGATTTCTTTTTGTTTAAATATTATAATATAATGAAATCACCTCTCCACCCCCTTTCTCCATCCATACTCTTCTGTATAACCATCCTTGCCATTTTAAAGTCTTGGCCTCTCTTATCAAAAGTTAAATGTTAATTATAATCTTATCTATCATGATCATGTGATTTACATATAATATGGAAAATTGAAGCTGCCAAGGATAAGTTGCCAGTAAATCCTTAAAATTTAAAATTAGGACAGTTAGTAACTTAATAAAAACCATAGTAAGGAATCCAAGGTAAGAATAAAGTGGAATATACAGGTTAATTGTTCATCTAAATACCCTCTGAATACTAATCATAGGTCTCAGCTTTCGCTATAGAATTAGGTTTGCATTAAAAGTCCCACATATAAAATAAGTCATTTTCACATTTTCTGAATTAAAAATATATTACAGACAAAAAAAAAATCCAAAGATTTTAAAACATTGGTCAAAAATACAATGTTGAGAAGATAAATACACTTATTGCAATCCTTTTTTTTTCCTTTTTTCTTTTTTTTTTATTTTTCGGAGCTGGGGACCGAACCCAGGGCCTTGTGCTTGCTAAGCAAGTGCTCTACCACTGAGCTAAATCCCCAACCCTGATAAATACACTTATTAAAAGGACAAAAAAATGTAAAAATACAGCTTATTATTGACTACTAAAAGATTCATATTAGGATACAGAAATTTAATTTTGAGTCTCCAATAGACTTTGACCTATAACAGAAAAATCTTGTAAAAGGATTAAATTCTTAAAATGCTTAGGTTTCACTGATGGGACATAAATCAATATATGGGGATGTTGATATATGTGCCATTCTGTTAAGATATATTTCAGATAGGTCTGTTCTACAAAATAACAAGCAATACAGGTAGCAGTTGAATAATTATGATCATATATTCATACGTAATAATAGTAATAATAATAATGATAATAATAATAATAAAAACAAGAGTCTATAAACTTAAGAGTGAAAAAAGATGTGGGAGGATTTAGAGGGAAGAAGATAAAGGTTTGAGTGTTATAATTCTTTTTTGATTAAAATGGATAAAACTTATAAATACATACAGTTATTACTATTCTTTATATTTAAAATTTGTTGGAAACTATAATAAAATCACATCAATTATTCTACTCCCATATATTTCCAAATACCTCCTTTGCTCTTTTTAAGTTATGGCTTCTAATTCCTTAAATATACATCATATACATATACATAATGTACATATCCATATATAAATGTATTATAAGAATATACACATAATATATAATACACATAATATATACACATATGTATATATTATACATACACACATACATATACACACATATATATATACATATATATATTTCTAAAGGTATATAGTATATAAGTTTTTTCAAGGCTGATTATTTGGAATTGTCTAACCAATTGGTGTGCTTTTCTTCATGAAAGATCATTTCTCCATATCTCAACATTACTTAATTGCTGTAGTTTCTTGTTTAATGGTGATACAACATGAACATTGTCACCTCACTGTTAGCATGTTTAGTGGTATTTTCCTTATTAAGGTCATGTTTAGTTAGCCATGTTGGTTAGACTTATAAAATAGTTGCCTATACATTCACAGATCGTTATATTTGATCATATTTCAAGGAAACATCATTTCAACATACAGAAATATTTACAGAAAAGTATAGAGGATGAAAATCAGAAATTTTGGTGCCTAGTCCCAGTTGATATATGTATAGCAGAACTTCTCTCCCTAAGGCTCAAGGTTTCTGGCAGAAGATAGGGATGTTTGTAAGAAATAGATGAATAAAGAGTTTGCTGTAATACTGCACCTACAGAAATGTCATTAGCTACACACATGAATTCTCATACAAGGGTGCCTAAGCATTGTTTGTATTTAGAAAGCAATCAAAAATACTTTCCAGATAGGCTAAAGGATATCTTATATCAAACAAAGAGTATTTGGAAGTTTTCAGAGTATAAAAATGCACATAAATGCATGCATACACGCAGAATACATAACACACACATACATATATAAATCCATACTTATAGTTATTTAATTGCTGTTCTATGGTACACAAATATGTTTAACATATTTCTTCTTAAAAAGATAAAATCTGCAATTTTCAGGCAGCGCCAAATGATGAACATCTCTAGGATGAATGGCATAAGTGCAGTAAGAACAGAGTAAGAGAAAACCCAACCACAAGAATCAGAGGAGTGTGAACTAGGACAGCCTGTTGCCAACACTAAAACTGTCCTTTGCTGCCTTCACACAGTCCGAGTTTGAGGAGGCAATAAGAAGTACCTTGCCCTGAGGTTGGATGTGGGGAACTTTTCCTGGGGCTTTTTGTGTTGTACTTGAAAAACAACACGAGTGAAGAATTGCATTGTGCTTATAGACAGTACACTACACCAACAGTCTCACTATGCATTGCCCCTGGGCCACAATTAGGGAGCAAATCTGACTCATGAGGAGAAAGAGATTTTAAACAAACAAACCAACAAACAAACCAAAAAATGATAAAAGAAAGTCCAAAAGAAATACGGAAAAAGAAAAAGTAATGCAAAATCAGCAGTCTTGTGGAGGAGCAATTCCAGCAGGGCAAGCTTCTTGTCTGTATTTTCTCAATATCAGGCTAGAGTGACAGAGCAGATGGCTATGTGCTTGGAGGCAAGGACCTTGAGTTCTATCTGCTAAAATATGAATTGTTGACTGAAGAATATCGAATGGCTGTGAAGCACCTAAAGAAATGTTTAACATTCTTAGTCATCTGGGAAATATAAAGCAAAACGACCCTGAGATTCTACTTCACACCAGTCAGAATGGCTAATACCAAAAACTCAGGTGACAGCAGATCCTTGCAAGGATATGGAGAAAGAGGAACACTCTTCCATTGTTGGTGGGATTGCAACATAATACAACCACACTAGAAATCAGTATGGAAGTTCCTCAAAAAATTGGATGTAGTACTACCTGAGAATCCAGCTATACTACTCCTGGGCATACACCCAAAATATGCTCCAACATACAACAGAGACACATGCTCCACTATGTTCATAGAAGACTTATTTATAAAAGCCAGAAGCTTGAAAGAATCCAGATGTCCTTCAACAGAGGAATGGATACAGAAAACGTGGTACAGTAACACAATGGAATACTACTCAGATTTAGAAGCAATGATTTCTTGAAATTCTTAGGTAAATGCATGGAACTAGAAAATATCCTGGTTGAGGTAACCCAATCACAAAATCACAAAAGGATACACATGATATGTACTCACAGATAAGTGGATATTAGCCCAAAAGCTCAGAATAGCCAAGATACAATTCACAGACCACATGAAGCTCAAGTAGAAGGAAGAACAAAGTTTGGAAGCTTCAATTCATCTTAGAACCGGAACATAATACTCACTACAGGAAGTAGAGAGACAAAGTGTGCAGCAAAACCTGAAGGAAAGGCCATCCAAAATGGTACCACCTAGGGATCCATCACAAATACAGTCCCCTAACCCAGACACTATTGCTGATGCCAAGAAGTGCATGCTGATGGGAGCCTGATATAGCTGTCTATTGAGAGGCCAGCAAAAGCCTGACAAATACAAAGGTCGATGCTTGCAGCCAACTATTAGACCAAGAACAGGGTCCCCAGTGGATGAGTTAGAGAAAGGACTGAAGGAACTGGAGTGGTTTGCAACCCCATAGGAAGAACAACAACATCAACTTACCAGACCCTCCAGAGCTTCTGGGGACTAAACCACCAACAGAAGAGTATACATGGAGTGACTCATGACTCCAGCCAAATATGTAGCAGAAGATGACCTTGTTGGGGCATTTCTGGGAGGAGAAGCCCTTGGTCTTGTGAAGGCTTGATGCCACAATATAGAGGAATGCCAGGGCAGGAAGGCGGGAGGGAGTAGTTGGGTGTGTGGGTGGGGGAACACTCTTATAGAAGGAGGTGGAGGGTGCATGGGGAAAAATGGATGGTTCCAGCTCTGTATGTCCAATTTCTAGTAGTCTTAGCTAAGGTCACCCTCATAAATTTTTAGTAGTTTCCATTACCCTAAGTTTTTATATCATTCCAGAGACACCCTTATTACAGTTAACTCTCTCAGTATTCACTACCTTCCTTCCCTGCCATCAAACCTCTCCAACTCCTACTCCTGCTCTTCCTCCAGCCAATATCCTTCTACATCCTCCAAAAGTATATTCTATCTCATGTACTCAGTGAGATTCAACTATAATTCATTGGTGCTACTTTTAAGTTACCTTTTGGTCCTTTTCCTATAATAATGCAAGATTTCCACTGAAGGCATTTGGACACCAACCCAGGCACAAACCCTTCAACCTATAATTTGTTCTGCCTAGATGCACAGGAGTAAAGTTGGGACAGAAATTGAGGAAATGGCAAAAAAAATGACTACTGTAACTTGAGACCCAATTGCCATAAGAGGGAGACTACATCTGACTTCAATGATATTCTGCTACACTTACAGGCAAGAGCCCAGCATAACCATTATCAGAGAGGTGTTGCCAAGAGACCGATGAAAACAAATGGTAGAGAACCACAGATAAATATTAGGCAGAGATTAAGGAATCCAGTGGAAGAAGAGAAGGAAGAACTATGGGAACCAGAAGGGAAAAGGATACCACAGAAAGCTGAAAGATTCAACTATCCTGGCTGCATACAGGCCCAAAGAAACTGAACCAACAACCAGGGAGCAAGCATGGGACTAACCTAGGTCCTCTAACTATAAGTAACAGTTGTACAGTTTGGCCTTATATGAAACTCCTAACAGCAGGAGCAGGTGCTGTCTCTGACTCTGTTGCTTGCCTTTGAGGCCCTTTTCCCTACTGGGCTGCCTCTTTTGGCCTCAATTAGAGATGATGCTCCTAGTCATAATGCAACTTGATAGGTCAAGGAGGGTTGATATTCATAGGTGGGGTTCTCCTTTTCTGACAGAAAGGGAGGAGTAGTGGATTAGGGAGATATAAGAGGGTGGGGAAGGACTTGGATTTGTGGAGGGAGGGGAAACTGAGGTCAGGAAGTAAAGTAAATAAATTAAGTAATTAAAAATAAAACTATCATTGTTCCCATTAGCTAGACAAAGAAATAAACAAATAAACATAAATACAACCATAAACACAAAACTAAAAAGAAATCATGTTCCTAGTTGCAAGAAGATAAAATGCTTTAAAATAAATGTAACTGAGATGTTTTCCTCTATACTGAAAACTGCATAAACTGAAGAATAAAAAGATTCAAGTAAATATAATTCCTATCAATGACTAGAAGACAATATTTTAATGATGCATGCATTCAATTCAAAATCCTACGAAAATTCTTACAGAAGTTTTCACTGAAATAGAAACTTTAGTTATCATGGATGCCCCAAAGAGTACAAATCAGAAAACACCAAGCATCCTGATTTTAAACTACACTAGAAAGACACAGTGATTAAAACATTCTGGTACTTAACAAAATTGAAAACTCATAAATGAATTCATTTCTGAATAAGTAAATTTTTTAGGATTTATTTTCAGTTTTAATTCTGTATATTTAAGTTTCACTGTGAAGGCTTGTATACTAACTTGAGAAATAAAAAAGAAGCATTTTTAAACCTGAAAAACGAGCTGAATGCATATTTTCCAAGTAATGTGGAATCAAGGGCAGTGGAGTACATCTGTAATCCTAGCATTCAGGAGTCTGAATCAGATACCCTATGCCTGGAGCACATAGCTCGAAAATGTTTTTATCAAGAAAAGGCAAAAAAGTTGTGAGACTGTTATTTCCCACGTAAAATACATCAAGGTGTTGAGTATCAGAGGAGAAACTCTGTATGTGTGTATGTGCCATTGGGAATGTTAAAATGATGCAAATCTTATAAAAATATTCTCACTGTTCCTCTGAAAACATAAAATGAGAGCTAACTAAGGTTGCCAGGGTCAATCAAGCAGGTAAGGATATTGGACACCAAGCCTGACAACCGGACCCTACAATATGAAAGAACAGAATTGACTCTTTCCAGTTGTTTTCAGGCCTGATGCCAGTGTCCTGTGGAGCATGACACATACTCTTTCGAATATACATGTGAATTAATAAATAACTCTGAAAATCATTTAAAAGATAGAGGTATCAATGATGCAGTAATCACATCACCATACAATAATGTTATGTATTCAAAATTCACAAGAGTCAAGACATACCTATATGCACATTACATCATCTTTCAGAGGAATCAAAATGGTCAAACAAATTTAATGTTCATTGAGAAGTTAGTGGGTAAAAATGTGTCATATACATAGGCTTGGATATTATTCAGCATAAAACAATAAGGAAATATTCCCATGCAAAATGCCACAGATGAACTTGGAAGACACTATACAAACTCAATGATACTCTGCACTTCCACCACCATACAATAATGAAAATATTCAAACTTGGAGAGTAGAATGATGTCATTGGGTATGGATGAAGACTTTGAATGTGGAGCTGATTTTGAAAATTTAAATTTTCAGTTATGACACATACATAACTATAGAGAGATACTGTATAAACCTTTGCTTATAATTGACACCATTATGTTGTGCATTTACTTGTGTGAGGAGAGTGGATTTATTGCAAACTTTACTAACCAAAGATTTAAAAAAACACATAAAAAACTAAGTGGAGAGAAGAAACTGTGTAAGAGTAGTTGTTTATTACTTCAACTATGCTAACGGTTGAATGGATGTGTACATTCAAATGATAATATGGTTTTCTGTCTTAACTAAGTGCAATTTTTAATATATCAATTATGCTTCAATGCCCATGATAAAGGTCAAGAACTTTAAAAGTGAAAACATTGCAGTCCTTATAGAAGATATAAAATTATTGTACATAAAAACAGGAAGGAGCCCAGTCCCAGTGAAGACATGTTCAATACTCTTCCACACCTAAGGCTCAGGGTCCTTTGTGAAAGAGTGGAAAGAAAGACAGTAGGAGCCAAAGGATAAGGTACTTTGCTGTGAGATCAACGAAGATGATACCTGTAGAGAGAATTTTTGTGCATTGTGTAGAGACATCGCCTGTCAATAAAAAACCTAATGCCAATGGACAGAAGCAGAGAGTGAGAAAGAGTGAAAGAGAGAGAGAGAGAGAGAGAGAGAGAGCAAGAGAGAGAGAGAGAGCAAGAGAGAGAGAGAGAGACAGTGAAAGAAACAGAGAAAGAGACAGAGACAGAGAACAAGAGAGAGGGGAGTGGTAATTGATTCTGAGAAAGAGTCAGACATGGGATATTTGCCCAGACTCTGAGGAAATTAGATATACGGAGGTAACAAGACAAAGCTTATGGCTTAGTCATTTATTAATAAATGATTAGTCTCAGAGTCATTATTCTGGGAACACAGAGGCCATGTAGAAAACCATATGACTACATATACCAAAGACACACCATCATGGATAGGAAAAAAACCCTGGAAGCTTGCACCATATGCAAAAACATTGAGGGAAGCTGGGTTCAGGAAAGGTGGTCATCCCTAGGGAAGAGGACACAAATTTGTTTTCTAGTGACAAAAGGTCATCCATGAAAACATACATACAAGTAACATTGCATGCACTGAGCAGGTTATATTTAGGAATATATGTATTCAATTCATATAGATGCATGCAATAAAGATAGTGAGAAAATGAGATACACTTGAGTGGGAATCGCAAGGGTTATATGGAAGGCTTGGAAGGGAATAAATGGAAAACAAAAATATAATTATATTATAAGCTTAAGGTAAAATTAAAACAATGGAGAACAAAAAGCAGGAGAAGCTGCATGAGCAGGGACTAACATAACATGTCCTGGGCACAGAAGCATCTGCTCTCACCTGCTAAACTAGGCAAGATTTCTTAGAACTTCTGTGCTTCTCCTATGTTTTCAATTGGTCAGATTGTATTTTCCTCTGTGTTTCAATGTTTATTTGGAAACTAACTCTCTCTCTCTTCCTCTCTCTCTCTCTCTCTCTCTCTCTCTCTCTCTCTCTCTCTCTCTCTCTCTCTCTCTCTTGGCTCTGGGGCACAGGGTTTCTCCTTTGTAGCCCTGCTGTCCTGGAACTCACTCTATAGACCAGGCTGAATCACGTGCCTCTGCCTCCCAACTTCTAGCAGTAAAGGTGTGGTCCACCACTGTCAAACTCTAATATTTTAGGTAATACTGAGCACCTTTATTTACACCTCTCATCTGGGATGTCAGCATGCTGTCTGTGTGCCCCTCAGGGTAGGGAAAATGCAAGGGCAATAGGATGCATTTTTTTCCATACTCCTGGTGTGCCTGAGTGCCAACATGTGCCATTCAGGGGAGGCAAAACCCAGCCTAAGATAGGTGTCCCAGCAGGTGTTTCTCCAGGTAAGAAACAGCAGGGGCTTGGAAAGAAGCTGTGTTTCTCAAACCCCTGTACACCTAGACACTGCTGGAAACTGTGAAGAGTTGAGAATGGTGTTTCTCATCCTCCTGTATACTTAGTCACTACTTGGGGATCTTAGGAGTTGGGAACAGAAGTCCTGGACACTACAAGCCCAGGATAGAGGGAATCCAGCTGGAGTGACAGGAGTTTATAGGGGCTTCTATGGGAGGCTTAGGTGTGGCTCTAAATGATAAATGACTTCCCCTTTCTCCCATGGCAATCCTTGATGAGGACAGTCCTTGCTTGTCCGAACTGCTCTATTCGTGGTGGATGGGGATGTATACATCTTACTCAGGGTGAGCAAGAGATTAAATACCTTTTTCAGGAAGGCATGCCTATGAAGGGAAGCTCATTGTCTAAGCACGTGGGGCCTATTTAGATACCTCATTTATATGGAGAACTTTAAGTTCTGTGTAGCATGACTGGTTGTCATGTTCTGAGTGCAGTGTTGTGGTCACATGTTCCAGAAGAGGATCCTGGCTCAGAGCTAGTTTGAATTCCTGTTGTTCTCAATTATGTCATTTACTAGGTTTCTGAACTTGCTACTACTACCTTACCAGTTCTTCTGCTTGGTGACATATAGTGTAGTGGGACACTCCACCCGTCCCACTACAATATACAAACCTTTCAAAAGTAGACTAGGACACCTGAAATGAAGACAATAGATTTAGCAAGGACACAGTACAGATACTAAAATTACTAAATCACACCCTTTGGTAAGGGAGATATCTAGAGAGGTTTATTACAGAGACTTCGGGTTTTCCCAAAATTTAAGATTTTTTTAAATAAATATGTTATTGCCCATGTATTTCAGTAATAACTGTAATTAGAACATTTTGACAAGCATAAAATTATTCTTTTTCCAATATATTTTAATTGAAGCAGAATCACATCCCTTTCACTTCTCTTTCCTTCCCGAGGAAATAACAACTAAACAGTTATTCTTAATACTGTATTTTATTTTTGTTGTTTAAGCTACTATAAAAATAAAATCACAATAACTATGAGAATGTTCTAAAAACAATAGCTTGCAAAGTAAACATTTTTCTGTTACTTTGCTATCATCAACATAAACAGAATCTATTTTGAATCTTTAAGTGTATTTTAATAAATTTTAAGTTGTTTCATAATCAGTACAAAAACTTTTATCTCCCCTTTCCTTTGAATATTGTATTTTTTTGTTTTTCTTTTTTCTTTATTGAGAAATCCATACTATTAATGTACTATTTATATGTATTGGTAATTCTTATTTCCCATATTGTATTCCTCAATTGGCGCAGTCATGTCCATTGGAATTAGTGAGAGCTATGAAGCCAGCACAGCTACTTGACACATTTCCAGCAAAGCTTAGCAAATTTCTCCAATCCCTGTACCTCATTCTCTAACTTTTGGATTCTGGTATTTGCATGTTATACTTTTTTGGGGTGGACTCTCTGCAATATGATTTACTTTCTGGATTTCCTGAGAAAATTTTGTCTGAGTTTTTTTAAAAAAAAAAAACCTTAGAATTCACTTAATATGACCCATGTTTGGAGTCTTCCTTTTTCTCTCGAGATCAATAAACAGAGAAAAGCACATAGCTAGATGAATCCATTATTCCAGGTATATTCCGTTGTGCAAACTCAAACAGTATAATTGGTGCAGGGTAACCAGGGTCAACTGAAAAATGCTGACAGGCCAGATAACAGATTCAAGGTCTTAATTTTTATACCCTTAGAACTATCTGAAAATGTAGTTCAAAGATATAGGATTGTACTGGGTACACTCAAGGAGGAATAAATCTTAGTAAATAAGATTGATTGACTAAAATAAAACTTTTGTACTTTATAGCACAGATGGTGAAACATATTTTAAAAAAAGCTAGGTATTAGTTTTCTATTCATAAAAAACTTGATTCAGATAATTTTGTTTGTCTAAAATGCTTTAAATACACAAACATTGCTAGCCAAAAAGTAGACTGTCATACATAAATGTATTTGCTTGTTTCATTTGTAAGCTAAATAAGATCAGCATTTTGAAGAAGCTTTCTTCTCACAAGATCCTTAAATGCTTGTTTCACCTGTTTGTTCCTTAAAGTGTAGATAAAAGAATTCAGCATGGGAGCAACAGACGTGTTGAGCATAGCCACCCCCTTTGTCAAAGCAACTCCAGCCTTGGCAGATGTTTTCACATACATGGAGATGCAGCTTCCATAGGATATGGAGACAACAATCATGTGTGAGAAGCAGGTTGCAAAGGCCTTTTCCCTTTGTTTGACTAAGGGAAATTTCAGAATAGTTCTGAGAATACAGGTGTAAGAGAGAATTATCAGCATCAGTGTGTTCATAAGTGTGACCAAAGCTAATATAAAGCTCATAAGCTCCAAAGTGCTTGTGTCTGTGCAGGATATTTGCAGCAAAGGGGCAGAGTCACATGTGAAGTGGTCAATAATGTTGGAGTCACAGAAATCTAACTCTAAGCCCATGGCCAGTGGAGGAAACATTACCAAGAAACCAGCCAGCCAAGAGCTGATGATGAGCTGGTGGCAGATCTTGTTACTGATGATGGTTGTGTAGTGTAGGGGCTTGCAAATTGCCACATAGTGATCATAGGACATGGATGCCAGAAGGAAAAACTCTGTTGAGCCAAGGAAGATAAAGAAAAATAGTTGGGCAGCACAAGCATTATAGGAGATGTACTTGTCCTTAGTTAGGATGCTGACCAAAAACCTATGGTTACAGACAGAAGTAAATGAAATTTCTAAGAAGGAGAAATTCCTGAGGAAGAAATACATGGTGTCTTCAGGTGGGAATCCAGCAGTGTGAGTTTAATGATGGTTAAATTTCCAGTAACGCTCAGCACATATGTGAGAAACAGAAGAAAGAAAATCACAACCTGAAGCTCAGGATCATCTGTCAGACCCAGAAGGATGAAGTATGTCACTGAAGTTCTGTTCCTCATCTCTGATGGTTTGGCTACAACAAATCTAATTGATAAATTAACACAGAAAAAATGGAAACACAAACATGAGTCACAACAAGTGAAGCATATCTCTCTCTCTCTCTCTCTCTCTCTCTCTCTCTCTCTCTCTTTCTCTCTCTCTCTCCCCTTTCTGTGTGTGTGTGTCTGTGTGTGTTTGTGAGT
This sequence comes from Rattus norvegicus, assembly GCF_021556685.1. NCBI lineage: Eukaryota > Metazoa > Chordata > Mammalia > Rodentia > Muridae > Rattus > Rattus norvegicus. The sequence continues at coordinate 8,420,845 of NC_141540.1, read as the reverse complement.
GTGTGTGTGTGTCTGCCACTTTATTTCTCTATCCCCCCTCTTTCTGCATTTATATTTTCTACATTTGATCATATCTCTGAAGATACATTTTCCATATTAAAAGGAAGAATATTCTTTGTTGTCATTCTGTCACTATCAATTTTAATATTATATAAATAGTACAAATTGAATATAAATTCTTTTAATACTTCATTATTGGCATTCTTTTCCTATGTCATCTTTTCTATAAAACAAAATACGTTTTTTGTGAAAATCAGTGGTCAACTTAATTATATAAAGGAATAGTCTACACATCAAAGTACAAAAGTAAGCAATGTAGTTTCTATTATTATTTTTTAAACAAAACAATAAATGTCAGTATGTCTTTCTATTTGAAACAATTAAATAATATTCCTCTTTTTAAAAGGCTCCACTATAAATTTTGCCTTTTTGCATTATTAGAATCCTTGAACTTTTAAGATTCATTCTTGACCTCAGAAATAAAACTCCCAGTAGTTTTAGCCAATATGTATATAATTGCTGAACAAAGTTTTGAGGTTAAGTTAATCATCAAAGAGCAATACTTATCTTACATCATGCATGCATAATTCATAATGACAACTGAAATGTGCAGATCTTTTCATTTGCCCTTTATAAAGATCTTAAAAAGCTATACCAGTAACTCAAACTTGATCAATACAATAGATGCTCAGATGGTAAGGAAATGTACCACATTCTCCACATTGAATAGCTGATATCTTCAACTGTACAAGCTACATATAGAACTGCATGAGAAGATGTTAAATAGAGCTGCAATATTGTTTATGAACAGCTTGAAAATATTTACTAATTTAAAGTATCAAGAACACAATAATAGGCTAAGATCTCTTAAAGCAAATTCATGCCATGGCCCTGTAGCACAAAGAGAAAGATGTGTTTTATTTCCTACCACAAACCTGTGCATTTCCTCACAGGACCCCTGATATTTAATCTCAAATAATGCAGTTAAACATCTTCTTTACATGTTTTCGCGTCTAACATCTAGGAATCTGACAAATTCCTTACAATGTCTTGACAAGACATCTCTAGATGAGGGATTCATTCCTATAAAATTATTCAAACAATTCTAATATTTCCCCAAAGAAATTTGCATTAAGATTCCCAGGGGAGGCAGAAATTATACTGTTCGTAAGACATAACTTCAAAAATGTTCTATAAACATGAAAATACATAATGACCTCTGGGATAAATGATAATAGGGCACTAGCATATACAAATAGAATATTTTTTTCCAGCAATCATATTTAATTGGTTGATATGTGACCTACATGCCAAGAGATTGCAGAACTTATCTGTAAATAATCAACTAGGCAATTTTCAAGGGATGATATCTAACAACAATGTATAATTTTCTTACCACATTGATTTTCATAGGAGAATGTTGAGATAGACTACGCACCACTCTGAGTTACTCCACAGTCTCTAAAACAGTACTGCGTTTTTAGGCTGTGCCTACTGAAAGACTCCATTACAAAAGCAGCCTGTGCCTCCGTTTTAAGGGTGGAGGAAAATTGAAGGATAGGAAAGAGGATATGTGTTATCCCCAACACAAGGAAAATCAGTTATAAACATGGAAGTAAAGGTACAGTAGAGGTCTAAGGAGAAAATGAAGCTGGTCATGAACCTGCTATATAGGCAAGGATTGGCTTAAAGTTCTTATCCTCCTACCTACTCCATCCAAAACCTATTATCATAGGCGTCACTACTGTGTCACATTCAATATATTTCCCCACAATTTGGACATAGCTGTTTTTACATATGTATTAACTGAAGGTGTGGTTCTATTTTTCATTGAGAATTTGTGGTGAATAATATATTTTATGATATTTTCATTCTTTTTTTGATCTGATATTTTAAAAGCAAAATATGATAAACCATGTTAACAAGTTCCCTCAAAATCAGATATCTTTGTGATTTATTTTTTCTTTTCTCAGATATTTTCTTTTTTTACATTTCAAAGATTATCCAGTTTCCCAGTTTTCCCTATGGATGCCCCCTATCACATCTCCCCTCCCCCTGCTACTATGGTGTGCTCCCCACCCAGCCACTTTCTCCCTTCAATGTCCCAGTCCTGGCATTCCCCTACAATGGAGAATCGATCCTTCACTGGATAAAGGACCTCTCCTCCCATTGATGTCCAACAATGCCATCCTATGTTACATATGTGACTGGAGCCATAAGTTGCTCAGTATGTGCTCCTTGGTTGGTGGTTTGGTCTCTAGTAACTTTGCGGTCTCTGGTTGTTTGATATTGTTGTTCTTTCTGTGAGGTTGCAAACCCTTTCAGCTCCTTCTCTCCTTTTCTAACTCCTCCAGTGCGGACCCTATTTTCGGTCTAATGGTTGGCTGCAAGCATCGGCCTCTGTATTTATGAGGCTCTGGCAGAGCTTCTCATGTGACAGCTGTATTAAGCTCCTGTCAGCATGCATGTCTTGGCATCAGCAATAGTGTCTGGGTTTGGTGACTGTTTATGGGATGGATTCCAATGTGGGCCAGTCTCTGAATTACCTTTCTTTCACTCTCTGCAACACAATTTGTCTCTGTAATTCCTCCTGTGAGTATTGTGTTCCCCCTTTAAAAGGACAGAAGCATTTGCATTTTGGTCATTCTTCTTGAGCTCCATGTGGTCTGTGAATTGTATCTTGGCCATTCTGAGATTTGGGCTAAACCACTAAGTATACACTAAAGTTAGTTGGTGGCCTTCTTGGAGGTGGCCCACCATTGTTTCATGGTCTGCGATGGTTGAGGTTGATGGCAGTTTCTCAAAGAGACTTCATCTCAGATTTGTTCCTTGCAGCTAATAAGCCTTTCCTGTCATTATTCAATTAATATAATAATCCCTGGGCATTATTGCCTACTCTATTAAACAGATTTCCTGCACATCAACATAAAGTTGAACTTTCATGAATTAATGGTATTTAGATAAATCAATTCTATAAAATTCATGATTTGATTAAAGAAAATTTAGGAAGAAAATTTTAAGTGATTTTCTGAGTTGTTCCTTAGAAAGATGTAATATATTTAGAATCAGGGATATTACCCCATGAGGAAATTTAAAAATTATCAGATCCTGCTACAAATGCCTATATTCAATAAAACTTGAAAATCTGGAGGAAATGGACATTTCCTAGACAGATATCAGGTACCAAGGTTAAATCAGTAACAAATAAACCATTAAAGCAATCCCATAACGCCTAAAGAAATAGAAGCAGTCAATAAAGGTCTCCCAACCAAAAAGAGCCCAGGTCCAGATGGGTTCAGTGAAGAATTTTATCACACCTTCATAGAAGACCTCATACCAATATTATCCAAACTATTCCATGAAATTGAAAAAGATGGAGCACTACCAAATTCCTTCTATGAAGCCATAATTACTCTTATACCTAAACCACACAAAGACCCAACAAAGAAAGAGAATTTCAGACCAATCTCTCTTATAAATATCGATGCAAAAATACTCAATAAAATTCTTGTAAATGAAATCCAAAAGCACATCAACACAATCATCTATCATGATCAAGTAGGCTTCATCCCAGGGATGCAGGGATGTTTTAATATACAAAAAAAAAAAAAAATCAATGTAACCCACTATATAAACAAGCTGAAAGAACAAAACCACATGATCATTTCTTTAGAGGCTGAGAAAGCATTTGACAAAATTCAACGCCCCTTCTCGATAAAAGTTCTGGAAAGAACAGGAATTCAAGGCTCATACCTAAAGATAATAAAAGCCATATACAGCAAACCAGTAGCTAACATTAAACTAAATGGAGAGAAACTTGACGCAATCCCACTAAAATCAGGAACTAGAAATGGTTGCCCATTCTCTCCCTACCTATTCAGTATAGTTCTCAAAGTTCAAGTCAGAGCAATCAGGGAACAAAAGGAGATCAAGGGATACAGATTGGAAAGGGAGAAGTCAAAATATCACTATTTGCAGATGATATGTTAGTATATTTAAGTGACTCCAAAAGTTCCACCAGAGAACTACTAAAACTGATAAACATCTTCAGCAAAATGTCTGGGTATAAATTAACTTAAATAAATAATTAGCCTTCCTCTACACAAAAGAGAAACAAACCAAGAAAGATATTAGGGAAATGATACCCTTCATGATAGTTCCAAATAATATAAAATACCTTGGTGTGACTTTAACCAAGCAAGTGAAAGATCTGTATGATAAGACTTCAAGTCTCCGAAAAAAGAAATTGAAAAAGACTTCAAAAGTTTGAAAGATCTCCCATGCTCATGGATTAGCAGGATTAATACAGTAAAGATTGCCATTTTGCTAAAAGCAATCTACAGATTCAATGCAATCCCCATCAAAATTCCAATCCAAGAGTTAGACAGAACAATTTGCAAATTCATCTCGAATAACAAAAAACCCAGAATAGCTAAAACTATCCTCACCACTTAAAAGGATTTCCAGGGGAATCATTATCCCTGAACTCAAGCAGTTTTACAGACCAATAGTGATAAAAAACTGTATGGTATTGGTACAGGGACAGGCAGACAGACCAGTGGAATAGAATTAAAGACACAGAAATGAACCCACCCACCTATGCTCACTTGATTTTTGACAAAGGAGCCAAAACCATCCAATGGAAAAAAGATAGCTTTTTCAGCAAATGGTGCTGGTTCAACTGGAGGTCAACATGTAGAAGAATGCAGATCGATCCATTTTTATCACCCTGCACAAAGCTTAAGTCCAAGTGGATCAAGAACCTCCACACCAAACCAGATACACTCAACCTAATAGAAGAGAAGGTGGGGAAGGGTCTCGAACACATGGGCACTGGAGAAAATTTCCTGAACAAAACACCAACGGCTTGTGATCTAAGCTCAAGAATCAACAAATGGGATCTCACAAAACTACAAAGCTTCTGTAAGGCAAAGGACACTGTTGTTGGGACAAAACAGCAACTAAAAGATTGGGAAAAGGTCTTTACCAATCCTACAACTGATAGAGGGCTTATATCCAAAATATACAAAGAACTCATGAAGTGAGACAGCAGGGTGACAAATAACCCTGTTTAAAAATGGGGTTCAGAGGTAAACAAATAATTCACAGCTGAGGGATGCCATGTGGCTGAAAAGCACCTAAAAATGTTCAACATCTTTAGTCATAAGGGAAATGCCAATCAAAACAAACCTGAAATTCCACCTAACACCAGTGAGAATGGCTTAAATCAAAATCTCAGGCAACAGCAGATGCTGGAGAGGATATGGAGAAAGAGGAACACTCCCCCATTGTTCATGGGATTGCAGACTGGTACAACCATTCTGGATATCAGTCTGGAGGTTCTTCAGAATATTGGACATTGAACTACCTGAGGACCCAGCTATACCTCTCTAGGGCATATACCCAAAAGATGCTCCAACATATAACAAAGACCCATGCTCCACTATGTCCATAACAGCCTTATTTATAATAGCCAGTAGCTGCAAAGAACCCAGATGCCTTTCAACAGGGGAATGTATACAGGAAATATGGTACAAAATGGAATGCTACTCTGCTATCTAAAAGAATGGCTTTATGAAATTCAAAGGCAAATGGATGGAACTGGAAAATATCATCCTGAGTGAGGTAACCTGATCACAGAAAAACACACATGGTATGCATTCATTGATAAGTGGCTATTAGCCCAAATGCTCAAATTACCCTAGATGCATAGAATTTGTGAAACTCAAGAAGGATGACCAAAATGCAAATGCTTCACTCCTTTAAACGGGGTACAAGAATACCCTTGGGAGGGAATAGGTAGGCAAAGTTTAGAACAGAGGCTGAAGGAATGCCCATTCAGAGCCTGCCCCACATGTGGCCCATACACATACAGCCACCAAACTAGATCAGATGGATGAAGCAAAGAAGTGCAGGCTGACAGGAACCGCATGTAGATCTCTCCTGAGAGACACAGCCAAAATATGGCAAATACACAGGCAAATGCCAGCAGCAAACAACTGAACTGAGAGCAGGACACCCGTTGAAGGAATCTGAGAAAGGACTTAAAGAGTTTGAAGGGGCTTGAGACCAACCAGAGCTTCCAGGTACTAAGACACTAACCAAAGACTATGCATGGACTGACCCTGGTCTCCAACTGCATAGGTAGCAATACATAGCCTACTAAGTGCACCAGTGGAAGGGGAAGCTCTTGGTCCTGCAAAAGCTGGACACCCATTGAACAGGATTATTGGGAGGCAGGCGATAAGGGGAGGAGGATACTGAGGGGGAACACCCATATAGAAGGAGAGGGGAAGGGTTAGGGGGATGTTTGCTTGGAAACCTGGAAAGGTAATAACGATTGAAATATAAAGAAGAAATAACCAATTTAATAAAGATGGAGAAAAGAAAAAAAAGTATACTACTCCATAACAGTAAGCAAAGGCTGCAAAATAATAAATACAAAGAGTTTTTATAATCACACTAAAAAGAGAAATAGGCTTGGATCAAATTTGTGCTCAAGGAAAAATATTTAGATCCAAGGTATACCCACAGGTATGCATTATGTTAGAGCAAGACCATACAAAACTATTTGTTTGAAGTTATAATAAGCATATCTGAATGGAACAATCCCTCAAACTTAATATCACCATCCTTCTGGAACTCCAATATTATGTAACATTTTAGCCCTGAGGTAATGTTCTAAAGAACTTTTTCTTTAAGAATGCACAATAAGGACAGAAAAAAAGAATAAAGCTATTAGTAGGATGTTTTTTCTTGGTGAGCTCCACACCACCCATTCACTTATACATGCATGCATACATACATACATACATACATACATACATACATACATACATATATACACCTATACATATTTTCCATTTGTCTATATGTTCATATGTTGGTATATGTATGTCAGCATACATGAATACATGTGAAGTGTAAAAAAGGGGTGGTTGGGCCAAACAAAAACGTGAACGTGTTAATGAATAAAGGAGAATGTGAAAGAAAATATGTGTTTATGAATGTTTATGTGTCTGTGAATATTTGTCTTTATAAATCATTTTAGTTCTATTTAGTCTATAAATCATTTAGTAGGATTGGTAAAGATCTTTACCTAATCTGTTGGTTGCCATTTTGTCCTAATGAAAGTGTCTTTTGCTTTACAGAAGCTTTGAAGTTTTATGAAGTCCACTTTGTCAATTCTTGATCTTAGAGCATAAGCTATTGGTGTTTTGTTCAGGAAATTTTTTCTCAGTGCCCATGTGTTTGAGACTCTTCCCCACTTTTTCTTCTAATAGTTTGAGTGTATCTGGTTTGAAGCCAAGGTCCTTGATCCACTTGGACTTAAGCTTTATACATGGTGATAAGAATGGGTCGATTCACAATCTTCTACATGCTGACCTCCAGTTGAACCATCACCATTTGTTGAAAAATGAGTTATTTATTCCATTGCATGGTTTTAGCTCCTTTATCAAAGATCACGTGACCATAGCTGTGTGGGTTCATTTCTGGGTCTTCAATTCTATTCCACTTATGTATCTGACTGTCTCTGTACCAGTACCATACAGTTTTTATGACTATTACTCTGTAATACTGCTTGAGGTCAAGGACGGTGAAGTATAGTTTTTGCTATGCAGGGTTTTTTGCTATTCCAAATGAATTTGCAAATTGATTTTTCTATCTCTATAAAGAATTATGAATTTTGATGGGAATTTCAGTGAATCTGTAGATTGCTTTTAGCAAAATGGCAATCTTTACTGTATTAATCCTGCTAATCCATGAGCATGGGAGGTCTTTCCATCTTCTGAGATCTTCCTCAATTTCATTCTTCAGAGACTTACAGTTTTTGTCATACAGATCTTTCACTTGTTTGTTTAAAGTCAAATCAAGTTATTTTATATTATTTGGGAATATTGTGATGGATGTCATTTCCCTAATTTCTTTCTCAGTTTCTTTATCCTTTGACTAGAGGAAGGGTACTGATGGGTTTGCATTAATTTTTTATCCAGCCACTTTGCTGAAGGTGTTCATCGGGTAAAGTAGTTCTTTGGTGGAAGTTTTGGGATCACTTAACTATAGTATAATATCATCTGCAAATAGTGGTATTTTAATTTCTTCCTTCCAATTTCTACTCCTTTGACCTCCTTTTGCTGTCTGATTGCTCTGGCTAGGACTTTGAATACTATATTGAATAACTAGGGAGAGAGTGGACAGCCTTGTCTAGTACCTGATTTTAGTTGGATTGCTTCAAGTTTCTCTCCATATAGCTTAATGATAGCTACTGGTTTACTGTATATTGCTTTTACGATGTGTAGATATGGGCCTTGAATTCCCGATCTTTCCGGACTTTTATCATGAAGGGGTGTTGAATTTTATCAAATGCTTTCTCAATATCTAGTGAAATGATTATGTGGTTCTAATAGTTGAGTTTGTTTATATTATGGATTACATTGATGGATTTTCGTATATTAAACCATCCCTGCATCCGTGGGATGAAGCCTACTTGGTCATGATAGATGATTGTTTTGATATGTTCATGGACTAGATTTGCAAGAATTTTATTGAGTATTTTTGTGTCAATATTCATAAGGGAAATTGGTCTGAAGTTCTCTTTCTTTGTTGGTTCTTTGTGTGGTTTCCGTTTAAGAGTAGTTGTGGCTTCATAGAAGGAATTTGGTAGTGCTCCATTTGTTTCTATGTTGTGGAATTGTTTGGACAGAATTGGTATGAGGTCTTCTATGAATGTCTGATAGAATTCTGCACTGAACCCATCTGGACCTGGGCTCTTTTTGGTTGGGAGACTTTTAATGACTGCTTCTATTACTTTAGGAGTTATGGGATTGTTTGGATGGTTTATTACTTCCTGATTTTACTTTGGTACCTGGTATCGGTCTAGAAAATTGTCCATTTCCTCCAGATTTCCCAGTTTTGTTGAATATATGCTTTTGTAGTTTGATCTGATGATTTTTTTTATTTCTTCAGATTCTCTTGTTATGTATCCCTTTTCATTTCTGATTTTGTTAATTTGGATACACTCTCTGTGACCTCTGGTTAGTCTGGCTAAGTGTTTATCTATCTTGTTGATTTTCTCAAAGAATCAGCTCCTGGTATTGTTGATTCTTTGTGTAGCCCTTTTCATTTTTACTTGGTTGATTTCAGCCCTGAGTTTGATTATTTCCTGCCTTACATTCCACTTGGGATTATTTTTTTTTCTTTTTGTTCTAGAGCTTTTAGGTGTGCTGTCAAGCTGCTGACATATGCTCTTTCCTGTGTCTTTTTGCAGGCACTCAGAGCAATGAGTTTTCCTCTTAGTACCACTTTCATTGTGTCCTATAAGTTTAGGAATGTTGTATCTTCATTTTCATTAAATACTTACAAGTCTTTAATTTCTTTCTTTATTTTTCCTTGAGCAAGTTGTCATTGAGTAGAGCATTACTCAACTTCCATGTATATGGGGAGTTCTTTTCTTATTGTTATTGAAGATCAGCCTTAGCCCGTGGTGATCTGATAGGATGCATGGAATTATTTCTATCTTCCTGTATCTGTTAAGGCCTGTTTTGTGACCAATTATATGGTCAATGTTGGAGAAAGTTCCATGAGGTACTGAGAAGAAGGTATATCCTTTTGATTTAGGATGGAATGTTCTTTGAATATCTGTTAAGTCCATTTGGTTCATAAATTCTGTTAGTTTCTCTATGTCTCTGTTTAATTTCTGTTTCTATGATCTGTCCATAGATGAGAGTGGGGTGTTGAAATCTCCTACTATTATCATGTGAGGTACATTGTGTGTTTTGATCTTTAATAAGGTTTCTTTTCTAAGTGTAGGTGCCCTTGCATTTGGAGCATAGATATTTAGGATTGTGAGTTCATCTTGGTGGATTTTTCCTTTGACGAATATGACGTGTCCTTCCTTATCTTTTTTTAATGTCTTTTTGTTGAAAGTCAATTTTATTTGATATTAGAATGGCAACTCCAACTTGTTTGGGCCATTTTCTTGGAAACTTGTTTTCCATCCATTTAATCTGAAGTAGTATCTGTCTTTGTCTCTGAAGTGGGTTTCCTGCATGCAGCAAAATGCTGGGTCCTCTTTACATATCCAGTCTGTTAGTCTGTGTCTTTTTAGTGGGGAAGTGAGTCTGTTGATGTTGAGATCTATTAAGGAACAGTGAATGTACTTCCTGTTATTTTCGTTGTTAGAGGTGGAATTATGAATTGTTTTTTTTTTTTGTCCCACTTTCAGTTTCATTGCAAGGAAATTATATTCTTGCTTTCTGTACGGTGTAGTATCTCTCCCTTTGTTGGAGTTTTCCATTTATTATCTTTTGTGGGGCTGAACTTGTAGAAAGACATTGTGTAAATTTGGTTTTGTCATGGAATGTCTTGGTTTCTCCATCTATGTTTAGAGTTTTGCTGGATACAGTAACTGGGCTGGCATTTTTGCTCACTTAGGGTCTGTATGACATCTATCCAGGATCTTTTGGCTTTCATAGTCTCTGGTGAGATGTCTGGTGTAATTCTTTACAGGTCTGCTTTCATATGTCACTTGACCTTTTCCTCTTACTGCTTTTAATATTCTTTCTTTGTTTTGTGCATTTAGTGTAATAACTTTTATGTGATGGGAGGAATTTATCTTCTGTTCCAATTTATATAGATTTCTAAAGGCTTCTAGTAAACTTATGGGCATCTTTTTTTTAGGTTAGTGAAGTTTTATTCGATAATTTTGTTGAATATATTTACTGACCCTTTAAGTTAGGAGTCTTTATTGTCTTCTACACCTATTATCCTTAGGTTTTATCTTCTCGTTGTGTTTTGGATTTCCTGTATGTATTGGGCTAGGAGCTTTTGCCTTTTACATTATCTTTGACAGTTGTGTTGATGTTTTCTTCTACGGCACCTCTGCCCCTGACATTCATTCTTCTATTTCTTGTATTCTGTTGCTGATGCTTGTATCTAAGGCTCCTTGTCTCTTCTTTAGGTTTTCTATATCCAGGGTTCTCTCCGTTTATGGTTTCTTTATTGTTTCTATTTCTATTTTCAATTTGTTCACCCGTTTGGTTGTCTTTTCCTGTAATTCTTTTAGGGATTTTTGTTTTTCCTCTCTAAGAGCTTCTACTTGTCTTTTCCTTCATTTCTTTAAGGGGGTTCTGTATGTCTTTCTTAAAGTCCTCCATCATTACAAAAAATGTGGTTTTAAATCTAAATCTTGGTTTTCTGCTGTGTTTGGATCCAGTATTTTCTTCGGTGCAAGAACTGGGTTCTACTGTTGCCAACTAGTCTTGGTTTCTGTTACTTAGGTTCCTGTGCTTCCCTCTAGCCATTGGGTTGTACCTGGTGTTTGTTTGTCTTGTTTTTCTGAGAGTGACTTGACCCTGCTGTCGGCCTGTGTAAGCACTTCCATAGAACTGTTTCCCTTTTTCTTTCAGTCTTTCCTGAGAGCAGGTGCTCTGATTTCACATGTGTCAGCCCTTCTGCAGACTGTCTTCCAGTTCTAGGTGTGGGCAGGAATCAAAGGTTCCTGCCCCTGATTGCTCCTAGAATCTTTCATCCAGTGTGCACAGTTGTGTCCCCTGATTTCTCAGGAGAAACCACACTTCTGAGGGTACAGCTCTCCCCCACAGAATTTGGGTGTAGGGAGCTCTTTGGCCGGTTCACTTCGGTCCTGGGTGCAGTCCTGAACCACGGGTACCTGTGGCTGTCTTTTCCTATATCCTTGTGTCTAAAACATGGATTCTAAAAGACTGAAAGGACATTTAAAATGTATATTTAACTTCCTCTATGTAACTAAAAGCATAGGTAAATTAAATATCTCTTAGAAAATAGAAAAAAATCCCACTCATTAAAGTTTTTCACCAAAAAGTTAGTTTGAAATGACATTTTGTGAAAAGAAGAACAAAATCAAAATGGAAAAATTCTCTTCAAACTCTACTAATATGATATTAATCTCCTTTCTTCACTTCCTTCATATAATTAAATAAAACAGTCATTTCTTTGAGAAAGATGCAATCCTGTGCACCATATTAATGAATGCATTATTCATGTGTTGATTCGTCAAGATATAGAAAAACGGATTCAGAAGTGGAGCTACTGATTTATTGATCACAGAAATTCCCTTGGAAATAGATACTCTCTGCTTGACTGATGGTTTAAGGTACATGAATATGCAGCTGCCATAAGAAAGGGATATCACAATCATGTGAGAAAAGCATGTAGAGAAAACCTTCTTCCTCTGTGTGGTTGAAGGGATTTATATAATTGTCATAGCAATTACCAATGTGAATAAGAGTGTCACCAGAGCTGAGACAAATCCCATGGAATCCAGGAGCTTTGTGTCCATGCAGGAAAGCTGCAGGAGTGGAGTTTTGTCACAGTAGAAATGATCAACAATGTTGGAAGCACCGAAGTCAAGATTCAAACCTAACAGGAGTGATGGAAAGATGACAAAAAAATCTGTAATTACTGTAATTTTGTAGAAGCATATTTTTCATGTCAATACTTTCATGACTGTGGTCTTGTATCCAAAGGCTAAATGAAGTCTATGAATTGCTTTCCTTACACTTTTAATACATTTCAAAGGCTTTAATTTCTATTGTTATCCTATATTCTTAAGTATCTTCTATTCCAATACAAAGCCATTAGAAATAGTCTGGTAAATCCAATGTTAAAAATAAACAATTGTGGGCACTCTACTTGCTGACCTCTCACAGTCCAGATACCACCCTGGTCTGAAGGGAATCCTTAAATAGTTCTCTGCACCCAAATCCCATGGGAAGGACAGTTAAACCTTCAGAGGGGCAGACACGCCTGGGAAGCCAGAAGAGACTATACTCTGCCCACATTTCTGACACCAGAGGAAAACACCTAATGCCATCTGGGGCCCCGGTGCACCAGGGCTCCGGGAAAAGGCAGCTCAGACCTTCAAGGTTGCTGCCCTCATCGAGAGCTCAAAAGTAGGCCCCCATGAGCAACTTGAGCCGCAGGACCACAGGTAAAACCAACTTTACTGCTCCAAGCGACCTGCCTGGTGGACTCAGGACACAGGCCCACAGAAACAGCTGAAGATCAGTAGACAGGAAAGACTACACACCGGAAAGCAGAACACTCTGTTCCCATAACTGGCTGAAAGAAAACAGGAAATCAGGTCTACAGCACCCCTGACACACAGGCCTATAGGACAGTCTAGCCACTTTCAGAAATAGCAGAACAAGGTAACACCAGAGAAAACCTGATGGCAAGAGGCAAGCGCACGAACCCAAGCAACAGAACCCAAGATTACATGGCATCATCGGAGCCCAATCCTCCCACCAAAGCAAACACTGAATATCTAAACACACAAGAAAAGCATGATCTAGATTTAAAATCACATTTGATCATGATGCTGAAGGACTACAAGAAAGACATGAAGAACTCCCTTAGAGAAACGCAGGAAAATATAAAAAGAAGCAGAAGCCTATAGAGAGGAATCACAAAAATCCCTGAAAGAATTCCAGGAAAACATAATCAAACAGTTGAAGGAGTTAAAAATGGAAATAGAATCAATAAAGAAAGGACACAGGGAAACAACCCTGGGCATAAAAAACCAAAGGAAGAGACAGGAAGCCGTAGATACAATCATCACAAACAGAATACAAGAGATAGAGGACAGAATATCAGGAACAGAAGATTGCATAGAAATCATTGACACAACGGTCAAAGAAAAGGTAAAACAGAAGAAGTTACTGGTCCCACACATATAGGAAATCCAGGACTCAATGAGAAGATAAAACATAAGGATAATAGGTATAGAAGAGAATGAAGACTCCCAGCTCAAAGGACCAGTAAATATCTTCAACAAAAATGTAGAAAACTTCCCTAACCTAAAGAAAGAGATGCCCATAAACATACAAGAAGACTACAGAACTCCAAATAGATTGGACGAGAATAGAAAATCCCCCTGTCAGATAACAGTCAAAACACCAAATGCACAAAATAAAGAAAGAATATTAAAAGCAGTAAGGGGAAAAGGTCAAGTAACATGTAAAGGCAGACCTATCAGAATCACACCAGACTTCTCACCAGAGATTATCCAGAAGATGCTGAACATATGTCAAAGAGACCGTAATGCCAGCCCCGGTTACTGTATCCTGCAAAACTATCAATTGACATAGATGGACAAACCAAGATATTCCATGACAAAACCAAATTTACATAATATCTTTCTAGAAGTCCAGCACTACAAAGGATAATAAATGGTTAAGCACAACATATGGAGGGAAGCGACAACCTAGAAAAAGCAAGAAACTAATCATCTTGGCAAGAAAACAAAGAGAAGAAAAGCACACAAACATAATCTCACATCCAAATATGAATATAACAGGAAGCAATAATCACTATTCCTTAATATCTCTCAACATCAATGGTCTCAACTCCCCAATAAAAAGACGCAGATTAACAAACTAGATACACAATAAGGGCCCTACATTCTGTTGCCTACAGGAAACACACCTCAGAGACAAAGAGAGACACTACCTCACAGTGAAAGGCTGGAAACAATTTTCCAAGCAAATGGTCAGAAGAAGCAAGCTGGAATAGCCATTCTAATATCAAATAAAATCAATTTTCAGCTAAAAGTCATCAAAAAAGATAAGGAAGGACACTTCATAGTCTTCAAAGGAAAAATCCACCAAGATGAACTCTCAATCCTAAATATCTGTTCTCCAAATACAAAGGCATCTACATACATAAAAGAAACCTTACTAAACTTCAAAACACACATTGCACCTTAAACAATAATAGCAGGAGATTTCAACACCCCACTCTCATCAATGAACAGATCATGGAAGCAGAAATTAAACAGATATATAGACAGACTAAGAGAAGTCATGAACCAAATGGACTTAACAGATATTTTTAGAACGTTCTATCCTGAAGCAAAAGGATATACATTCTTCTCACCACCTCATGGTACTTTCTCCAAAATTGACCATAAAATTGGTCATACAACAGGCCTCAACAGATACAGAAAGATAGAAATAATCCCATGCGTCCTATCAGACCACCACGGGCTAAAGTTGGTCTTCAATAACAATTAGGGAAGAACACCCACATATACGTGGAAGTTGAACAATGCACTACTCAATGATAACCTGGTCAACAAAGAAATTAAAGACTTCTTAGAGATAATGAAAATGAAGGTACAACATACCCAAACTTATGGGACACAATGAAAGTTGTGCTAAGAGAAAAACTCATAGCTCTGAATGCCTGCAGAAAGAAATAGGAGAGAGCATATATCAGCACCTTGACAGCACACCTAAAAGATCTAGAACAAAAAGAAGCAAATACACCAAGGAAAAGTAGAATGCAGAAAATAATAAAACTCAGGGCTGAAATGAACCAAGGAAAAACAAAAAGGACCAAAGAAAGAATCAATAGAATCGAAAGTTGGTCCTTTGAGAAAGTCAACAAGATAGATAAACCCTTAGCCAGACTAACGAGAGGAAACAGAGAGTGTGTCCAAATTAACAAAATCAGAAGTGAAAAGGGAGACATAACTACAGAATCAGAGGAAATTCAAATAATCATCAGATTCTACTACAAAAGCATATAATCAACAAAACTTGAAAATCTGCAGGAAATGGACAATTTTCTAGAGAGATACCAAATACGGAAGTTAAATCAGGAACAGATAAACCATTTAAACAACCCCATAACGCCTACCAAAATAGAAGCAGTCATTACAGGTCTCCAACCAAAAAGAACCCAGGTCCAGATTTGTTCAGTGCAGAATTCAATCAGACCTTCATAGAAGACCTCATACCAATACTATCCAAACTATTCCACAAAATTGAAACAGATCGACCACTACCAAATTCCTTCTATGTAGCCACAATTACTCTTATACCTAAACCACACAAAGACCCAATAAAGAAAGAAAACTTCAGACCAATTTCCCTTACGAATATTGACGCAAAAATACTCAATAAAATTCTGGCACACCGAATCTAAGAGCACATCAAAACAATCATTCACCATTATCAAGTAGGCTTCATCCCAGGCATGCAGGGATGGTTTAATATACGGAAAATCATCAATGTAATCCATTATATAAACAAACTGAAAGAACAAAACCACATGACCATTTCATTAGATGCTGAGAAGCATTTGACAAAATTCAACACCCCTTCATGATAAAAGCCCTGGAAAGAATAGGAATTAAAGCCCGTATTTAAACATAGTAAAAGCTATATACAGCAAACCAGTAGATAACATTAAACTAAAGGGAGAGAAACTTGAAGCAATCCCACTAAATCAGGGACTAGTCAAGCTGCACACTCTCCCACTTATTACCCAATATAGTTCTTGAAGTTCTAGCAAGAAAAATCAGACAACAAAAGGATATCAAGGAGATTCAGATTGGAAAAGAAGATGTCAAAAAATATCACTATTTGTAGAAGATATAGTATATTTAAGCAATCCCAAAAGTGCCACCAGAGATCTACTAAACCTGATAAACAACTTCAGCAAAGTGGCTGGGTATAAAATTAAGTCAAATAAATCAGTAGCCTTCCTCTACACAAAAGAGAAACAAGCTGAGAAAGAAAATAGGGAAACAACACCCTTCATTAGAGTCCCAAATAATATAAAATACCTCGGTGTGACTTTAACCAAGCAAGTAAATGATCTGTATGATAACAACTTAATGCCCCTGAATAAAGAAATTGAAGAAGACCTCAGAAGATGGAAAGATCTCCCATGCTCATGAATTGGCAGGATTAATATAGTAAAAATGGCCATTTTACCAAAAGCAATCTACAGATTCAGTGCAATCCCCATCAAAATACCAATCCAATTCTTCAGAGAGTTAGACAGAACAATTTGTACACTCATGTGGAATAACAAAAAACCCAGGAAAACTAAAACTATCCTCAACAATAAAAGGACTTCTGGGGAAATCACTATCCCTGAACTCAAGCAGTATTACAGAGCAATAGTGATAAAAACTGCATGGTATTCATACAGAGACAGATAAATAGACAACTGGAATAGAATTGAAGACCCAGAAATGAACCCACACTGATGGTCACTTTATTTTTGACAAAGGAGCCAAAACCGTCGAAAGGAAAAAGGATAGCATTTTCAGCAAATGGTGCTGGTTCAACTGGAGGTCAGCATGTAGAAGAACGCAGATCAATCCATGCTTATCACCCTGTACAAAGTTTAAGTCCAAGTAGATCAAGGACCTCAACATCAAACCAGATACACTCAAACTTATAGAAGAAAACTTGGGTAAGCATCTTGAACACATGGGCACTGGAGAAAATTTCCTGAACAAAACACCAATGGCTTATGCTCTAAGATCAATAATTGACAAATGGGATCTCATATAACTGCAAAACTTCTGTAAGGCAAAGGACACTGTTGTTAGGACAAAACGGCAACCAACATATTGGAAAATATCTTTACCAATCCTACAACAGATAGAGGGTTTATATCCAAAATATACAAAGAACACAAGAAGTTAGACGACAGGCAGACAAATAACCCTTAAAAATGGGGTTCATAACTAAACAAAGAATTCACAGCTGAGGAATGCCAAACGGCTGAGAAACACCTAAAGAAATGTTCAACATCTTTAGTCATAAGGGCAATGCAAATCAAAACAACCCTGAGATTTCACCTCACACCAGTGAGAATGGCTAAGTTCAGAAATTCAGATGACAGCAAGTTCTGGCGAGGATGTGGAGAAAGATGAACATTCCTCCATTTCTGGTGGGACTGCAAACTGGTACAACCATTCTGGAAATAAGTCTGGAGGTTCCTCAGAAAATTGGACATTGAACTACCTGAGGACCCAGCTGTACCTCTCTTGGGCATATGCCCAAAAGATGACCCAACATATACAAGAGACATGTGCTCCACTATGTTCATAGCAGCTTTATTTATAATAGCCAGAACCTGGAGAGAACCCAGATGCCATTCCACAGAGTAATGGATACAGAAAATGTGGTACATCTACACAATGGAATATTACTCAGATATCAAAAACAATGCCTTTATGAAATTCATAGGCAAATGGATGTAACTGGAAAATATCATCCTGAGTGAGGTAACCCACCTGCATAAAAACACACATGGCATGCATTCATTGATAAGTGGCTATTACCCCAAATGCTTGAATTACCCTAGATGCATTGAACACATGAAACTCAAGAAGGATGACCAAAATGTGAATGCTTCACTCCATCTTTAAATGGGGAACAAGAAAACCCTTGGCAGGGAATAGGGAGGCAAAGTTTAGAACAGAAGCAGAAGGAACACCCATTCAGAGCCTGCCCCACATGTGGCCCATACATATACAGCCACCCAATTAGATAAGATGGATGAAGCAAAGAAATGCAGGCTGACAGGAACCAGATGTAGATCTTTCCTGAGGGACACACCCAGCATACAGCAAATACATAAGCGAATGTCAACAGCAAACCACTGAATGGAAATTGGGACCCCCGTTAATGGAATCAGAGAAAGGTCTGGAAGAGCTTGATGGGGCTCAATACCTCATATGAAAAACAATGCCAACCCACCAGAGCTTCCAGGGACTAAGCCACTACCCAAAGACTATACATGGACAGACCCTGGGCTCCAACCTCATAGGTAGCAATGAATAGCCTAGTAAGAACACCAGTGGAAGGGGAAGCCCTTTGTCCTCCCAAGACTGAACTCCCAGTGAATGTGTTTGTTGTTGGGAGGGTGGTAATGTGGGGAGGTTGGGGAGGGGAAGCTCATATAAAAGGGGATAGGGAGGTGTGATGGGGATGTTGGCCCGGAAACCGGGAAGGGGATAATAATCTAAATGTAAATAAGAAATACTCAAGTTTAAAAAGATAAAAAAAATAAACCATTGTGGTTTTCTTATGTTGTGGCAGGATTGATAACACAACAGATGTTATAAATTAATATTGGGGTGAAAAAAACACCCAAAATGTAAACATAAAATATGGGATTTTTTTGGATTTTAGAGGCAAAGGATATCAAAACAAAGCCATATGGAAATGTATTGAGATAAATATATTTAGATATGAATCATGAGCTTGAGTGAAAATGTAAGTGAATCTGAATTATTAAGTAAGAGAAACAAATATATCAATTTTCTTCACCATTTGCTAGTTCATATACATTTTCCTTTTTAAACTAAATGACTCAAACATCAATGATTTTGATATATGTGTGGTCTGAAAAGCAGGAGCTGAGTTTCAAAATCAAAATGAATCACTGAGTAAGATAACATAAGTTTTTAAAAATATGTAAAATCTCTGGCCACCCTTTAAGTAAAAAGATGTTAAGGAACCAAGAGCATAGAACAGTATTGCAGTCCTTCTGTAGCTTGTACATGTCCCAAGTTTGATGCCACTCATGAATAGAGTGTGCACAAACCCCCAGTGGGCTTACTGACAAGTAGATAACTATGCAGTATATCTTCAAAGCGATATTAAGAGACAAAATTGTGACTTGGACCAGGGAAACAGGTTAGTGCCTTCCTCAGCCATCATCAGAAAAACTTCCTCCTGCAACAGATGGGAACAAACATAGAGACTCAGAGCCAGACTTTATGGACAGATTGAGAGACGTTGGAACACTCAGCTGTAAAAATGAGATGTCTGCATCAAGTTGATCTTAGCAGTGCTCAGGTAACCTCAAGGAGGTAGTGATAGAGTGTAAGAGCCAGGGGAAATTGAGGAAACTGGAAGAAGATTCTTTAAAACAATAAGTACAGTTACTCACAGAGACTCAAGGAGCATGCTTAGGGCCTGCATGGGTATGTACCAGGACATCATCATATATTTATATTATAACTTTAACTGCACTGTTTTTTATAGAACTCCATGAGTATAGGAACAATGAGGTTTTTGTTCCTTGTACAATCTCTTGGTCTTATTTCTTTCTGTTTGTTTGGTTCAATCCTAATATGTTACTACAACTTTCTATATTTTATTTTATTTCAT
Source organism: Rattus norvegicus (assembly GCF_021556685.1). Lineage (NCBI taxonomy): Eukaryota > Metazoa > Chordata > Mammalia > Rodentia > Muridae > Rattus > Rattus norvegicus. The sequence goes on along the minus strand of NC_141540.1, from coordinate 8,400,881 downwards.
TCCCTGAAAAAATATAATTGCTTTGTTTATTCACAGGAAACATAGTGAAGTTAAGAATTAAAAGTAATGTAGTTGTACGGAAAATTTTTCCTGAGAAATCTTCATTGTCAATCATATAAATAAGTTAATATTTTAATGGATCATGACGACAATATCTGACAATACTTTCTTCTAAGACTATCAAGATGATCACGTACCATCTCTAAAATATGCATTAATACTAACAAATGAAATATTTTAATACTAATATAATCAATAAAAATAGATATTCAAGAAGAAATTAAAACTACTTTACAATAATATCAGTGATGTTTCAAGGAAAATATTCTAGACTTTATTATTGGTGTAAGATTTAGAAAAGATACTCCAGGAAGTGCAAGTTGCCTGAACAGAAGAAATGTGATTCAATCATGTCCTTTGGAACAAGGATTAGAGTTGATGCATTCACAATAACAAGACAAAGGAGAAGTTGTTTCTGTAGGACATTCCTTTCACATTCAGATGATTGTGAAGATATCACTTACAGAGTTTCCAGACTTACACAAATAGCCACATGACACCAACAACAGCTAAAATACAAAATTAGAAATAAAACTCGTAAAAGCATACTTTAGTTGAACTTCAACAGTTATATTGATCAACTATTTCTGGACATACAATGTCAAAATAAAGTTTGCACTAAAAATTGAATCCATGAATGAAACTTTTTAAAACTATATTAGCAATCATGAGTATCAAGTTAATATAAAAATACTTCCATTGTAAATTATCATTAATCCATGGTCTACTTTCATCTGCTTTTCCTCTTAAGAAAAATTCAAATTGTTGAATAAAAATATGATGCTTAAAAAAATAAAATTACAGTAGACATAGCAGGAATTGTTTTATTTTAATTTGGCCAACATTACCTATTTTCATCTGTTTAAATTTAAAACAAATTCATCGAAAATTTTTAAAATACAGATATTTACTTGAAACATTAGAAAATTTCCTTAAAGGAATATATGTCAATTCACACTTGAACAAGATGATCTGATTCTTCATATTTAAGTGTCCTACCATAATGCTTACCTGAGCACGGTTCCTCTTCTCCTTGCTGAATCCATGTAACTCTAAACCAGAGACTATGGTTTGTTTTTCTCACTGTGAGGGTAATCTTCATTGCCTAATTTATTTCAGAATTATAGTTACTTAATCATATATTTTAATTCATTTCCTACTCATTTCTGACATAGCCACAAAATGAATTATCCATGGTATTTGAGAGTTTTACTCATCCTGTTGCCTAAGTGAAAGAGTCAAGAAGGAATAGACATTTTCATAATATTTTGAGATCCACATCAACATTTCTCAAGAAAATATGAGTTTTGTGTGATCCAAATGTCTTCCCCACACTCAAATATGTGTTTAAAAGGATGCTCCTTCAAAGATTACTTTAAACAAATTCTCCAGCCTCCCCAATGCATATTATCCTAGTAAATGCTCATGCATTAGAAAAAAAACAAATCAAATGAAAACTATTAATTTTCTGATAATTAAGTAAAGTTTAGCTCCTTTAGTTACCTTTACTCAAGATCAAGTAATTTATAAAGCAACTGATTTTCTTTAAGCTGATATTTCTAAAGGCTGGTAGCCCCACCCCAAATCTAGTGGTCCCATAACAAGTGTCTAATTGTTCTTTAACTGGTGACAGAGGGAAAGAGGAAAAGAACTCAAGTAGAGGGATAGAGTTGTGATAATTTACCCACTCCTGTGAAAAATGGGTTGATTTACTTCAATGATCCAAGCCCATTTTTCAGTCCCATCTCCTAATATTTATGCATTGAGGAATGAAGTTTCTGTCACAGGAGTGTCAGAGGACCAGCTCAAGTAGGAAAAGATTGTTTATGTTCAACTTTCCACCCAAATGTATACCAGACTGGTTTCAGTTTTCGCTTAGGTCAAAGGATACATACATCTTCTGGAATGGAATTTTATATTTTCAATATATTTGTGTTGATCCTCTCAGTTCATTTTCTCTTCACTAGTACCAAGGAAGTCAATTTGAGGAACAACTTACAACTAGATTCACTGGCCTCTCTTACTTGTGCTTTATATTTCTGGCAAGAATTGTCAACCTGCTGATATTATACAGAGCTGGACATATCATTCACATTAATTTCCAGTTCCACAACTATATAAAATCCTCTAGGAAAACACTAACAGTGACAGAACTGTTGATTTTTGTATGTAATATTTCTCTATTCTGAAACTTCATAGGGATGGGACCATGAGGTGTGTCTTATTTTAACCCTCCCTATTTTAAACAAATAACATAGTTATAATCTGTGCATGATTCTGCATTATTTTTCATTTTGTTAGTAAATAGATCAACTTAATTATTAATATTTTGAATCTTAAAATAGCACCGTTGATTTATTACAATACAATAGAAAGCTATTATAGTTGTAAGCTATCAATATATATTAGCAAGTATAAGAATAGTTCACAATCCTACTCAGAAACATTTTTATGTTAAGTGTCTTATGTTCCTATATTAACTGTCACCCAAGTATATAAAATACACATCTCTACATGGAAATGTAATTCATTGCAAATTGCATTTAAACCAAAATAAGATTAAAGATTCTATGTTTTGTATTGCTCCTTGACTTATGCTTTGATTTTTGCCACTTAGTGATCTGTATGACCTAGTGCATATTACTTACCTTTTTATTTCTTTCTTACTGTTTGTCTTCAAAAGGAAATAGCTAAATACTTTCTACTATATATGTTGAGGATTTAATTATATAATTCATCTAAAATATATCATGTCACTATAGGTATCATCGAGAACTCATCTTTCAAGAATTTCATGTTAACGGTCTCTATCTCTGTCTCTGTTTCTGTATGTCTCTGTCTCTCTGACTCCCTGTCTGTGTGTGTGTGCTTGCACATGCACATGTGTGTGCATGTGCATGTGCGTGCCTGTGGGTGAGGGGTGGGGTGAGGGGGGTTGTCTGGGTACATTTGAAGACAACCATAAGTATGAGTGCCATTGTTCAACTCTATGCGTCTTTCTCTATCACTCACTAACCTCATTTTTGGGGGTAATATTAATATATGGATACACCACATATGCCTATCATTTCATTTATTGAACAAAATATGCATTCATTATGTATTTTGACACTGATCAATCAAACATCTTCTAATTGCTACGAAGACATTTATGTATACATTTAAACATTTGGCAAATAATGAGGAATGGGGTATTTATGTTGCATACAAAGAACATTTACCTCTGTAAGAAATTGTTTAATTGTGGTAAGAAGTGACTACATTATATTCAGTTTTTAAACTGTCATGGTTTGAATATAAAATATTTCCCATAGATTCATG